>NW_027507748.1:461480013-461980013 GCF_037356315.1 Lithobates pipiens
ATTAATGACAACACTTTCAATTTGCACTTCACTATGTACTACTATAGTGACTCCATCACTTTCCTTGATGTCCAGATACACAAGGACAGTGATGGCCTCATAATCAGCAGCCTTTTCCGCAAGCCTGCAACCGGCAATTGTATTTTACATGCTGACAGCTTTCATCCCAGACCTCTTGTTAGCTCAATACCTCATAGTCATTACCTGAGGATCAGGTGCAACTGTATGGATGATACTATTTTCAAAAAAGAGGCAGATGCCCTAAAAATTTGACTCCTGGCATGCATATATTCCCATACATGTTTAAAAAGGGCCTTCAAACATGCATGTGTCATTACTTGCCACAATCTTCTATTTAACAAAACCTCTATACCCAAAACCACCGGTCCAATCAGGATCATTACCCAGTTCTTCAATCAACATAAAGAAATCAAAAGGATTGTGAATATTGGCACATGCTCACTGTGGACCCTATTGCTGGTATTTTTGTCACCTCTACCCCAGCATTTACCTTCAGGAAAGCTCATTTGATTAAAGACAACCTAGTGTCAAGTGAGTTTAAAGACTCTTCAGGCAAAGACTCCTATAAAAGATGGGGCACCTTCACATGTTGAGGCTGCAATTATTGTATGTATATGCATACTAAATCCCACATCGTCTTGCCCAATGGTGAAAAATACCATCCAAAACACTACTTCAACTGTAAAACAAAAGGCGTGGTATATTTGCTTCTCTATGACTGTTCTTGTTTCTATGTGGGTAAGTGCAAGATGGAGTTTTGGCAACGGGCTTATAGGCACATTCATGCCATGAAGACTTGTGATCCCGATCTCCCTCTAGGGCGACATGTCAGACAGTGCATGGGGGCCGGTTTCCTAAGATCTCATTTTTAATCCTGGATTGAGTCCATCCTGGGACTCATGATGGGGACTGGAACAAGATTCTGCTGCAGCATGAGCAGAAGTGGATATTCAATCTCAATGCCACCTCCCCCTCAGGATTAAATGATTATGTTCAGACCCTTTTTGGAAGGTTTTAAATAAGGGGTCTCAGAAATGAATATTTGGTGTATCTGGCATTATCTCTGTCCCATTGTTGCTATTTTTTGTCATTACCATAGAGTCTCTTGATTTCATCTGTCAATTATGTTTAATTTATTTTATTTTGTTTTACTCATCTGACTGCAATTATATGTCAGAAACCAGACCAAGACAGAAGTACAATTAAATCACACTTGTTTATTAATAAAAAATAAAAAGGTAAATAGAGTAAGCGTAGTCAAAGCATAGCCAGAGTCCAGTAACCGGATCGAGAAGTCAGCCAGTCCA
Organism: Lithobates pipiens; assembly: GCF_037356315.1. Taxonomy (NCBI): domain Eukaryota; kingdom Metazoa; phylum Chordata; class Amphibia; order Anura; family Ranidae; genus Lithobates; species Lithobates pipiens. The sequence goes on from NW_027507748.1 coordinate 461,481,342, forward strand.
GAGTTCAATAACCAGATCGGGTAATCAGCCAGGCCAGAAGTCAGGGATCCAAGTGGAGCAACAGCAAGCAGGGTAAGGAGCCAGAAGGGATGTCAGCAAGCCAGTCTTTAAACAGAACTGCAGGAGATGGTTTCTTGTGATGTGACCAATGCAAAGGCAGAGATGAAGTGAGCTGGACAGCTTTAAGTAGGCAGGTGAGATGAGTAGGATCAGCATCAGCTGGGTGTCTATGGAGATAGATGAGAGTTGGCAATTAGCCAACAGCTGAGCAGCCAGCCCAGAGGAGGAAGGGCTAAGTCAGCCCTGACATTATACTAAATTGACCACCCTTAATACAATATATATATTTATATATATATATATATATATATATATATATATGTGTATATATATATATATATATATATGTGTATATATATATATATATATATATATATACAGTGCCTTGCGAAAGTATTCGGCCTCCTTGAACTTTTCAACCTTTTGCCACATTCCAGGCTTCAAACATAAAGATATAAAATTTTAATTTTTTGTGAAGAATCACCAACAAGTGGGACACAATTGTGAAGTGGAACAAAATCTATTGGATAATTTAAGCTTTTTTAGCAAATAAAAAACTGAAAAGTGGTGTGTGCAAAATTATTCGGCCCCTTTACTTTCAGTGCAGCAAACTCACTCCAGAAGTTCAGCGAGGATCTCTGAATGATCCACTGTTGTCCTAAATGACTGATGGTGATAAATAGAATCCACCTGTGTGTAATCAAGTCTCTGTATAAATGCACCTGCTCTGTGATAGTCTCAGGGTTCTGTTGAAAGCGCAGAGAGCATCATGAAGACCAAGGAACACACCAGGCAGGTCCATAATACTGTTGTGGAGAAGTTTAAAGCCGGATTTGGATACAAAAAGATTTCCCAAGCTTTAAACATCCCAAAGGAGCACTGTGCAAGCGATCATTTTGAAATGGAAGGAGTATCAGACCACTGCAAATCTACCAAGACCTGGCCGTCCCTCTAAACTTTCAGCTCAGACAAGGATAAGACTGATCAGAGATGCAGCCAAGAGGCCCATGATCACTCTGGATGAACTGCAGAGAACTACAGCTGAGGTGGGAGAGTCTGTCCATAGGACAACAATCAGTCGTACACTGCACAAATCTGGCCTTTATGGAAGAGTGTCAAGAAGAAAGCCATTTCTCAAAGATATCCATAAAAAGTATTGTCTAAAGTTTGCCACAAGTCACCTGGGAGACACACCAAACATGTGGAAGAAGGTGCTCTGGTCAGATGAAACCAAAATCCAACTTTTTTCCCACAATGCAAAACGATATGTTTGGCGTAAAAGCAACACAGCTCATCACCCTCAACACACCATCCCCACTGTCAAACATGGTGGTGGCAGCATCATGGTTTGGGCCTGCTTTTCTTCAGCAGGGACAGGGAAGATGGTTAAAATTGAAGGGAAGATGGATGCAGCCAAATACAGGACCATTCTGGATGAAAACCTGTTGGAGTCTGCAAAGACAATGATCCCAAACATACAGCAAAATCTACAAAGGAATGGTTCACACATAAACATATCCAGGTGTTAGAATGGCCAAGTCAAAGTCCAGACCTGAATCCAATCGAGAATCTGTGTAAGGAGCTGAAAACTGCTGTTCACAAACGCTCTCCATCCAACCTCACTGAGCTCGAGCTGTTTTGCAAGGAAGAATGGGCAAGAATTTCAGTCTCTCAATGTGCAAAACTGATAGAGACATACCCCAAGCGACTTGCAGCTGTAATCGCAGCAAAAGGTGGCTCTACAAAGTATTAACGCAAGGGGGCCGAATAATTTTGCACGCCCCACTTTTCATTTTTTTATTAGTTAAGAAAGTTTCAAAAATCCAATAGATTTCGTTCCACTTCACAATTGTGTCCCACTTGTTGGTGATTCTTCACAAAATATAAAAATTTTATATCTTTATGTTTGAAGCCTGAAATGCGGCAAAAGGTTGAAAAGTTCAAGGGGGCCAAATACTTTCGCAAGGCACTGTATATATATATATATATATATATATATATATATATATATATATATATAAAATTATTATTTCTATGTTTATGGTGGTATTAATCTGCTTGTCTTTATGTTCTATTTTGTTATGTCTTTTCTCTCTTTTCTTTTCCGGCAGGCACTGAATGACTGGCCTGGTTGTTTGCCATCTGGAGTTTATTCTTCTTGTCCATCTCTCTTATGCCTACATGACTCGATGGTATTTTTTTCACCATATACCATCCTGACATGCTTGCTAATATACTCTTTTTGCATTTTTTTGGCGGCGCTTGCACAAGGCCGTCAAATGACCACGTCATTATGCCGGGATCTCCTTCCTGTAGTGCTGGCATCTGTGTACGCTGGTGGGTGGTTGACGCGGGCCTCCACTGCCTCACCCACCCAGTGATATCCATGCTCCTCCATGGATATCCACCACCGTGTGGTCTCTGCGTTTCACCATGTGGCAGTTTTGCATGCCGCCAAACCAGGGTGGAGCAACCTGTAGATGCCCGCCCCTTACTCTCACTGTGGGTGGCACTCAAGTGTAATGCCCCCTTCTGGTCTAGTGATGTGGGTGTGTCTGCTCCCCCCCTCCAACCTCATCTTCCCTCCCACCTTTCTGACCCCTCCCACCTTATGGGGGTATATAAGGTCAGTTTTTGGTATATCTGTTCATGCTGTGGTTTTCTAAGTGGGGATATCCGCCGTATATTGATTATAGTCATCCTACTAAGATAAGATACCAGGTAAGTCCATGCCCCTTATGTATTCATATCGACCCTTGTGCTCATCCATTGTCTTTAACTATTATAGTTTATACACTGACATTCACTATATTTATCTTTATCTTGATTTTAGGCTTATGCTTTCCATCTCAAGGTTTACATACTGATCCATTTGGGTGATCCCATCTACTGACGTTCATCCCATTGGATATCGCACCTTTGCGACAGTAAGTTATAAGTAAGCATATTTTCCATATATTCATATTTGACCGATATTGGTGCAAATATACCTTCATATGGGTAGCAGCTATAAAATATCTTATTCATATATATTTTTCAATCATAGATTACTAATAGGGTTGAGCGGACACCTGGATGTTCGGGTTCGACGGGTTTGGCCGAACTTCGCAAAAAAGTTCGAGTTCGAGACCTGAAGTTGACCCGAACTTGACCCCGAACCCGAAACCCATTGAAGTCAATGGGGACCTGAACTTTTGAGGACTAAAATGGCTCTAAAAAAGGAAACGGAAAGGGCTAGAGGGCTGCAAATGGCAGCAAAATGTTGTTAAGAGCATGGACATGGATATAACTTAAAATAACATAAAATACATAAAAATAAAAAATAATATGCTGGAGGCTCCCTTCTCAGAAGAAGAGGTACAGGAAGTCATTAAGAACCTCAAATCAGCGGTGCCTGTCTTCAGGCAAATATCTCCTAAACCGTATAGGTTTAGGAGATATTTCTTGGACCTACAGGTAAGCCTTAATCTAGGCTTACCTGTAGTGATGGACGAACGTTTCGCCCGGCGGTCGTTTCGCGGCGAATTTCCGACATTCGCGGTCCGCACGTTCGAACGCCTTTTTCCGTCGTTCGCCGCGGCGGACTTACGTGTTTAATGTATACAAGAACTTTAACCTTTGGTGACACGTTTATCATGTGATACAGGACAGCCAATTGAGACATGACAGCACATGGACACTTGTACATTCCCCCTAACCTATAAATACACCCGATCCGGTGGCCATTTTACATTCTTTCTTCTGTTACGATAGGGACAGGTTCCTGTGTGGAGTAGGGAGAGATAAACCACTAGCTATTTGGTACACAAAAGTTCTTTTCAGGACTGGTATAGGTGTTAGGTGTTGATAGGTTTGCTGTGCTGCTGATTCTTGCAGCAGCCTGAGTGTCTTTTGTTAGTTTAGAGAAAGGGAAAGGACGGTGTATGCTACAGGGACAGCCAGATTAGTCTTTCATCATCATCATCATCATCATCATCATTAGCTGTTACTATCAAGGTCCACAAAAGAGCTGTTCCAGTAACCACTAATCGTTCTCTTTTTTTGCCAATTTGTATAGGGACAGGAAGGAAGCAGTGTTGTCAGGCAGTGAGGGTAATTTTAAAGACTTGCTGTTATTATTAGTTCCACAAAGGTTCTTTTCAGGACTGGTATCAGTGGTACAGTAATAGGCTTGTACATGTATAATATTCTTTCTTCCAAATATAGAAAGGATATTATACTTGACTGCTGCCCTTCTGCTGCAGTCTGCTAAACATTCACAACTCACTTGTTCCACAAAAGTTCTTATAAGGACTGGTAACTTGGTATAGGGTGCTACGGTACATAGGCTTGAGTGCGGTACAGTCTGCTGTTCTGTAAGGACCGCTATCGGTCCACAATAGATAGGGTTGACGTGCACCACTGCTGACCGCTGCCCTATACTGCAGCAGTCCTTCAGCGGTATAGGGACTGACGTACAGTCTGCTAATCACTAACACACAACCTGCTTGTTCCACAAAAGTTCTTATAAGGACTGGTAACTTGGTATAGGGTGCTACGGTACATAGGCTTGAGTGCGGTACAGTCTGCTGTTCTGTAAGGACCGCTATCGGTCCACAATAGATAGGGTTGACGTGCACCACTGCTGACCGCTGCCCTATACTGCAGCAGTCCTTCAGCGGTATAGGGACTGACGTACAGTCTGCTAAACACTAATACACAACCTGCTTGGTCCACAAAAGTTCTTATAAGGACTGGTAACTTGGTATAGGGTGCTACGGTACATAGGCTTGAGTGCGGTACAGTCTGCTGTTCTGTAAGGACCGCTATAGGTCCACAATAGATAAGGTTGACGTGCACCACTGCTGACCGCTCACCTATACTGCAGCAGTCCTTCAGCGGTATAGGGACTGACGTACAGTCTGCTAATCACTAACACACAACCTGCTTGTTCCACAAAAGTTCTTATAAGGACTGGTAACTTGGTATAGGGTGCTACGGTACATAGGCTTGAGTGCGGTACAGTCTGCTGTTCTGTAAGGACCGCTATCGGTCCACAATAGATAGGGTTGACGTGCACCACTGCTGACCGCTGCCCTATACTGCAGCAGTCCTTCAGCGGTATAGGGACTGACGTACAGTCTGCTAAACACTAATACACAACCTGCTTGGTCCACAAAAGTTCTTATAAGGACTGGTAACTTGGTATAGGGTGCTACGGTACATAGGCTTGAGTGCGGTACAGTCTGCTGTTCTGTAAGGACCGCTATAGGTCCACAATAGATAGGGTTGACGTGCACCACTGCTGACCGCTCACCTATACTGCAGCAGTCCTTCAGCGGTATAGGGACTGACGTACAGTCTGCTAATCACTAACACACAACCTGCTTGTTCCACAAAAGTTCTTATAAGGACTGGTAACTTGGTATAGGGTGCTACGGTACATAGGCTTGAGTGCGGTACAGTCTGCTGTTCTGTAAGGACCGCTATCGGTCCACAATAGATAGGGTTGACGTGCACCACTGCTGACCGCTGCCCTATACTGCAGCAGTCCTTCAGCGGTATAGGGACTGACGTACAGTCTGCTAAACACTAATACACAACCTGCTTGGTCCACAAAAGTTCTTATAAGGACTGGTAACTTGGTATAGGGTGCTACGGTACATAGGCTTGAGTGCGGTACAGTCTGCTGTTCTGTAAGGACCGCTATCGGTCCACAATAGATAGGGTTGACGTGCACCACTGCTGACCGCTCACCTATACTGCAGCAGTCCTTCAGCGGTATAGGGACTGACGTACAGTCTGCTAATCACTAACACACAACCTGCTTGTTCCACAAAAGTTCTTATAAGGACTGGTAACTTGGTATAGGGTGCTACGGTACATAGGCTTGAGTGCGGTACAGTCTGCTGTTCTGTAAGGACCGCTATCGGTCCACAATAGATAGGGTTGACGTGCACCACTGCTGACCGCTGCCCTATACTGCAGCAGTCCTTCAGCGGTATAGGGACTGACGTACAGTCTGCTAAACACTAATACACAACCTGCTTGGTCCACAAAAGTTCTTATAAGGACTGGTAACTTGGTATAGGGTGCTACGGTACATAGGCTTGAGTGCGGTACAGTCTGCTGTTCTGTAAGGACCGCTATCGGTCCACAATAGATAGGGTTGACGTGCACCACTGCTGACCGCTCACCTATACTGCAGCAGTCCTTCAGCGGTATAGGGACTGACGTACAGTCTGCTAATCACTAACACACAACCTGCTTGTTCCACAAAAGTTCTTATAAGGACTGGTAACTTGGTATAGGGTGCTACGGTACATAGGCTTGAGTGCGGTACAGTCTGCTGTTCTGTAAGGACCGCTATCGGTCCACAATAGATAGGGTTGACGTGCACCACTGCTGACCGCTGCCCTATACTGCAGCAGTCCTTCAGCGGTATAGGGACTGACGTACAGTCTGCTAAACACTAATACACAACCTGCTTGGTCCACAAAAGTTCTTATAAGGACTGGTAACTTGGTATAGGGTGCTACGGTACATAGGCTTGAGTGCGGTACAGTCTGCTGTTCTGTAAGGACCGCTATCGGTCCACAATAGATAGGGTTGACGTGCACCACTGCTGACCGCTGCCCTATACTGCAGCAGTCCTTCAGCGGTATAGGGACTGACGTACAGTCTGCTAAACACTAATACACAACCTGCTTGGTCCACAAAAGTTCTTATAAGGACTGGTAACTTGGTATAGGGTGCTACGGTACATAGGCTTGAGTGCGGTACAGTCTGCTGTTCTGTAAGGACCGCTATCGGTCCACAATAGATAGGGTTGACGTGCACCACTGCTGACCGCTGCCCTATACTGCAGCAGTCCTTCAGCGGTATAGGGACTGACGTACAGTCTGCTAAACACTAATACACAACCTGCTTGGTCCACAAAAGTTCTTATAAGGACTGGTAACTTGGTATAGGGTGCTACGGTACATAGGCTTGAGTGCGGTACAGTCTGCTGTTCTGTAAGGACCGCTATCGGTCCACAATAGATAGGGTTGACGTGCACCACTGCTGACCGCTCACCTATACTGCAGCAGTCCTTCAGCGGTATAGGGACTGACGTACAGTCTGCTAATCACTAACACACAACCTGCTTGTTCCACAAAAGTTCTTATAAGGACTGGTAACTTGGTATAGGGTGCTACGGTACATAGGCTTGAGTGCGGTACAGTCTGCTGTTCTGTAAGGACCGCTATCGGTCCACAATAGATAGGGTTGACGTGCACCACTGCTGACCGCTGCCCTATACTGCAGCAGTCCTTCAGCGGTATAGGGACTGACGTACAGTCTGCTAAACACTAATACACAACCTGCTTGGTCCACAAAAGTTCTTATAAGGACTGGTAACTTGGTATAGGGTGCTACGGTACATAGGCTTGAGTGCGGTACAGTCTGCTGTTCTGTAAGGACCGCTATCGGTCCACAATAGATAGGGTTGACGTGCACCACTGCTGACCGCTCACCTATACTGCAGCAGTCCTTCAGCGGTATAGGGACTGACGTACAGTCTGCTAATCACTAACACACAACCTGCTTGTTCCACAAAAGTTCTTATAAGGACTGGTAACTTGGTATAGGGTGCTACGGTACATAGGCTTGAGTGCGGTACAGTCTGCTGTTCTGTAAGGACCGCTATCGGTCCACAATAGATAGGGTTGACGTGCACCACTGCTGACCGCTGCCCTATACTGCAGCAGTCCTTCAGCGGTATAGGGACTGACGTACAGTCTGCTAAACACTAATACACAACCTGCTTGGTCCACAAAAGTTCTTATAAGGACTGGTAACTTGGTATAGGGTGCTACGGTACATAGGCTTGAGTGCGGTACAGTCTGCTGTTCTGTAAGGACCGCTATCGGTCCACAATAGATAGGGTTGACGTGCACCACTGCTGACCGCTGCCCTATACTGCAGCAGTCCTTCATCGGTATAGGGACTAAGAGTTTTGTCACAGGGTCATTTAAAAAATGACAGGCAGAGGAAGAGGCAGGCCCTTCCGCAGGGGTGGTAGGGGTAGGGCAGGAGCAACAGGCTTGAGCCAAAGTGGGAAGTTGCAGAAGGTGCGTTCAATTACTTTAAAGGATGCACCAGACTTGGTTGAGTGGCTCGCTCAGCCTTACTCTTCTGCACCCTCCTCATCCTCTCGATCTGCACCCTCTTCTTCACTCTCTGCTATGTGCACCCCCAAAGACACTACCACCAACAACACGACCACCACCACCACCACCACATACCTTCCGCTTGAGTCACTGGAATTATTTTCCGATCCATATCAAGAGGACATTTCTGATGCGCAGCCACTCTTGGTATTGGATCAGGAAGAGGAGGTAGCAACAAGCGCTACTCAGCAGTCTGACGCCAGTACCCAGATCAGCCCAAGGAGGAGGTTGGTCCCCGGTGTTGCTGCCTACTCCGAGATCTCTACTTATAGCGGTGGGGAAGGTGACGTTGATGATGACGTGTCTAGTGATGTCACGTGGGTGCCCACAAGAGAGGAAGAGGAGGGGAGTTCAGAGGGAGATATGGACCAGCAGATAGGGAGGAGAAGCAGCAATGACTTACATTGCACAGCAGGGACAAAGCAGACTGCAAATGTATCAGGAGCGAGTCATCGACCATGTACGGTCACATCTGGCGCTCCCAGGACACCGGCACATGGCTCCGCAGTGTGGGCTTTTTTTAACGTGTCCGCTGCTGACAATAGCGTTGCCATCTGCAATCTTTGCAGTCAACGCGTTAGTCGCGGTAAGCCCAATACTCACCTAGGGACGACCGCCTTAAGAAGGCACATGAGCAGCCATCACCGAGCCCAGTGGGAGCAACGGAACACACAAAGCCACACTGCAGGCTCTCACCGTCCAGCCTCGTCTTCTACTTCTCCTTCTCCTCTCTCCTCACAATTGTCCTCCACTCCACCTTCCATCACGCCAAGCTCACATTTTTCTGCAAAAAGGCAGGCTTCCGTGGGCCTAATGTTTGAGCGTAAAAAAATGATGACGCCGGATAACCCTCTTGCCCAACGGTTGGCGGCTGGCTTGTCAGAACTCATAGCCCGCCAACTACTGCCATATAAACTGGTGGACTCGGAGGCCTTTCGCAAATTTGTGGCCATTGGAACACCACAATGGAAGGTCCCAGGAAGGAAGTATTTCTCAGAGAAGGGCATCCCAGAGCTATATGGCCATGTTCAGCGGCAAGTGAATGTATCTCTGGCACACAGTGTCGGTGCCAAGATACATCTGACCACAGACACGTGGTCTAGCAAACACGGGCAGGGAAGGTATATCAGTTTTACTGCCCACTGGGTGAACCTTCTGACGGCCGTCAAGCATGTAACCCGTGGCACCCGTGTAGATTTGGTTTTACCGCCACGGATTGCATGCAGGCCTGACTCTTCTTCTCCTCCTCCTACTCCATCCTCCTCCCTCTCCTCCTCAGCTGCCTCCTCCTTTTCCGCTGCTAGCGTCTCTTCCACTGCACCGCCCAAGCTCCCCAGAACCTATTCCACATGCCAGGTGAGACGTTGCCATGCCGTGCTGCGTCTGTTGTGCCTGGAAGCAAAGAGCCACACTGGCCCGGCACTCCTTTCAGCTTTGCGTTCACAGGCAGATGAGTGGCTAACACCGCTCAATTTGACAGTTGGTAAAGTGGTGTGTGACAACGGTGCCAATCTGCTTAGCGCATTGAAACAGGGCAAAATCACGCACGTGCCGTGCATGGCACACGTCTTAAACTTGGTCGTGCAGCGATTCCTTGTCAAATACCCTGGGGTCCAGGACATCTTGCGGCAGGCAAGGAAAATCTCGGCCCATTTCAGAAGATCTTACACGGCCATGGCTCGCCTTGCTGACATTCAGCGGCGACACCATCTGCCGGTCAGACGTCTTATTTGCGATTGCCCGACGCGATGGAACTCAACCTTCTATATGCTTGATAGGCTGCTCCAGCAGAAACGTGCAGTTAACGTCTACCTGTATGAACTCTGCGAAAGAAACGGTTCTGGGGAGCTGGGTTTTTTTTCACCGCGCCAGTGGCTGCTCATGCGCGACACATGCAGACTTCTGCGGCCATTTGAGGAGATCACCAAACTGGTCAGTCGCAGCCATGGCGCCATCAGTGACATGGTACCTTATGCCTTCTTTCTGGAGCGTGCATTGCGTCGTGTCATTGATCAGGCTGTGGAGGAGCAGGAGCGGGAAGATGAGGAAGTCGCAATGCTGGATGAATTCCCAGGGGGGGCTACTCTATCTGAGACAAGTCAACAACAGGAGTCTGATGAGGAGTCAGAGGAGGATGGTGCCGGGGCGGATGAGCAGGAGCAAGAAGAGCATGCTTTAAACCTTTCTGGGATCCCTGTTGTGCGAGGATGGGGAGAGGAGAATGAAGAGGACGACATTATCCTGGATGATGAGCAGGAGCCAGGCCACCACACCGCTTCCACTTTAGTGCAAATGGGGGCCTTCATGCTCCAGTGTTTTAATAGGGACCCCCGTATAAAAAGCATGAGGGTCAAGGACCAGTACTGGGTGGCAACGTACTTAGACCCCCGGTACAAACACAAAATGGCGGAAATGTTACCGCCGTCGCAGAGGGCTGTCAGAATGCAGCACTTCCAGGCCTTGCTTCGAGAAATGCTGCATTCTGCTTTTGCGTGCGCTGGCAGAGGAGCAATTCCCACTCCCAGAGAAGGATTTGCGGGTACCAATCCAACAGCGCCTGCAAGAAGAGGCCGGTTTGAAGATGTGTTGGTGACTTCGGATATGAGGTCATTCTTTCAGCCGACCCATCGACAGGTGTCATCCGGATCCAGCATCAGGGAACGCCTAGACCGTCAGGTGTCCGACTACATTGGGTTAACGGCCGATGTGGACGCTCTGAGGAGTGATGAACCCCTAGACTACTGGGTGGGCAGGCTTGACCTCTGGCCAGAGCTTGCCCAATTTGCAATCGAACTGTTGGCTTGCCCCTCATCCAGTGTCCTGTCCGAAAGGACGTTCAGCGCAGCAGGGGGGATTGTGACCGATAAGCGTACTCGCCTAGCTCACCACAGTGTTAACTACCTCACATTTCTAAAAATGAATGAGGCATGGATCTCGGAGGAATTCAACACATGTGACCAGTAGACCATGTATATGTCTATAAACTATTTTTTTAATCAAGCACACAGACCTTCTTAATTCATTTGGCTCACTTCCTTGACCCAAAAAAGCACACCGTACTATATGCCCCTACCCTCCTCTTTGAAGAGGTTGAGCGGTGTCATATTTCTACTGGGGCTGCTTATGATATCCCTGTGCTGTGCTGACTTCCTCCTGGGGGTTCTTATTATGAAGGGATCACACTATCCCTGTGCTGTGCTGACTTCCTCCTGGGGGTTCTTATTATGAGGGGATCACACCATCCCTGTGCTGTGCTGACTTCCTCCTGGGGCTGCTTACGGTGCTGCTGTCAGTGCTGTATGTCACGGTGCTGCTGTCAGCGCTGTATGTCACGGTGCTGCTGTCAGCGCTGTATGTCACGGTGCTGCTGTCAGCGCTGTATGTCACGGTGCTGCTGTCAGCGCTGTATGTCACGGTGCTGCTGTCAGCGCTGTATGTCACGGTGCTGCTGTCAGCGCTGTATGTCACGGTGCTGCTGTCAGCGCTGTATGTCACGGTGCTGCTGTCAGCGCTGTATGTCACGGTGCTGCTGTCAGCGCTGTATGTCACGGTGCTGCTGTCAGCGCTGTATGTCACGGTGCTGCTGTCAGTGCTCTGTATTACGGTGCTGCTGTCAGATGCCTCTATCACGGTGCATGTGTCATTCCGGTATGTCACGCTGCTGGTGATCATCTCCTGCACCCTCTTCTTTGCCTACCCTGGTCCCTGACCTTCCCTCTCCTCCATTGCCTTCATTAGCTCCATAGTCCTGAATTGTTAGAACAATTTCCCAAATAAAATAAAAATGCTTGTAGTTATCGATCCCAAATTCACCTCATACATGTATTATGTCATTGTCCAGATGGTGGGACTACGTTTTACCCCCTAATAATTACCACGTGGCCGCAAATTCGACATGAAGGTTTGCAAAGTTCGCCTCCCATTGAAGTCAATGGGGCCCGCGGCGAACGTTCGGTTTCGCGAACGTTTGGGTCCGTTCGCATTTCGCGTTCGCGAAACGTCCCGTCGGAAGTTCGTCCATCACTACTTACCTGTAGGTCAAAGTGGTTTGTAAGGGTTTACAACCACTTTAAAAATCCTTACCAAACTCCTTGCATATCATCTAGCTTCCTTTATTAACCGATATGTTCATAAGGATCAAGTGGGGTTCATCCCAGGCAGACAGAGCCCTGATCAGATCAGAAGAGCCATAGACATAGTCTCCATCCTCCAGACAAACTGACCAGGAGGTCCAAAACAATCAGGCATGCTTTTATCACTGGACCTTCAAAAGGCTTTTGATTCAGTCTCCTGGCCATACATCTTTACAATCCTTGAAGGTTGGGGCTTTGGCGACAAGTTTATGGGCCTGATCCAAGCTCTTTATTTGAATCCTAAAGCCTATATTAAGCTTCATGGCCACTACTCCAAACCAAAACATATAGCCAAAGGCACCAGACAAGGCTGTGCTTTATCTCCGCTAATCTTTGCAATAGCAATTGAGACGTTCGCCATCTCCATTCGCCAGGACCCCAACATACAAGGCGTTCAATGTGGCTCTCAGGTTCACAAATGTGGCCTGTTTGCCGACGACAAACACGATGCCTAGTCATGGATTCCTATATTGGGGAAAAAGACATGTGGTCATTTCCGTCCCTCTCCTTACATTCACACCTAGGGGTCGGTGGTTAAGTTCCTCCTCTCTGCACAGCTAGCTCCCATTGGGGGTGTCCAGGGAGGATGTACACCTCTGACCACTAACAGGAATACCAACCCTTCACTCTAACACTATCATGTCTGTCTAAAATGATTTTACATTTTATATCTGACGTGTTACACTCGATTCACCTTGTTGCGCTGCCTGTAACCTTTCTGTTTTGACTGAATCGATATTCTGAATGTCACTTTCAAATGCATTATTCTTGTTGTGATACAAAATAAAATACTTTGAAATAAAAAAAAAAAAAATAACAATCTTGACCTAGGAGGACGAGGTCCATATGGAGAAGGAGGTTGAGATGGCGGTGAATGTGGTGGTGTAGGTGGAAGCGGCGGTGGAGGAGGACGAGGTAGCCAACACTGGTTTTTGTTTTTAATTATTTTTTTCTTTAAATTAGGGTACACCCCAAAAGAGTGAGAAAGAGCAAAAATACAACAATGGCTGGGTAAGGCCGGTATACATGTCTATTCTGCACAAGGTACGGACAAGTCCTGTGGGATCTATGCCTGGTTCATTTTAATGAACGTGAGCTTGTCCACATTGGCTCTGGACAGGCGGCTGTGCTTGTCTGTGATAACACCGTGCTAAATACACATTCAGATAATACACTGGCTGCAGGGCAGGCCAGCACCTCCAAGGTGTAAAGGGCAAGCTCAGCCAATGTGCCCAAATTGGAGACCCAGTTGAAGGGGGCAGACCCATCATTCAGTACATGTAGGCGGGTGCACACATACTGTTCCACCATGTTGGTGAAATGCTGCCTCCTGCTAACACGTTTCATATCAGCTGGTGGTGCTGGTTCTTGTGGCGTGCTGACAAAGCTTTTCCACATTTTGGCCATGCTAACCCTGGCTTCTGAGGTGCTGGTGGTGCCCCGGCTGCGGTGGCGACCTCTTCCTCCTCCTCTGCCTACGCCTTTTGCTTTCACTGTGCCACCGCTGTCAGGTGGAAATGCCACCAGCAGCACATCTACCAGCGTGCGCTTGTACTTGCTCATCTTACGAGTGAGGGAATTAAGGACGGTATGTTGTCCTTGTAACGGGGATCCAACAGCGTGGCCACCCAGTAATCAGCACCAGTTAGAATGTGGGCAACTTGGCGGTCATTGCGGACACACTGCAGCATGTAATCGCTCATGTGTGCCAGGCTGTCCAGAAGCAACGAAAAGCTGTCCTCTGTGGGTGGTGTATCGTCTGTGTCCTCTGTATCCCCCCAGCCACGCACCAGTGATGGCCATGAGCTGGTCTGGGTGCCACCCTGCTGTGAACATGGTTCCTCCTCCTCCATCTCCTCATTCTCCAGCTCGTAATCCTCCAGAACTGTGCCCTTGTTGGATAATTGTGTACCTGGTGTTTGTTGGTGCAGGAACCCACATTCAGAGCCACTTGTGAATGACTGCCCTGAAAGCCTTTGAAATCATCCCTCTCCCTCCTCCTCCTGTGCCACATCCTCTTTCATCATCGCCCGAAGCGTTTTTTCAAGGAGGCATAGAACTGGGATAATAACGCTGAGAACTGCATCATCGGCACTGGACACGTTGGTGGGGTACTCAAAAGAGTGCAACAAGGCATACAGGTCTTGCATGGAGGCCCAGTTATTGGTGATGAAGTGGTGCTGTTCTGCAGAGCGGCGCATGCTGCAGCTGAAACTCCACTATCGCCTGCTGCTGCTCGCACAGCCTGGCCAGCATGTGCAAGGTGGAGTTCCACCTTGTGGGCATGTCACATATGAGGTGGTGAGAAGGCTGAAGTTATGCTGCAGAGCTGACAGGCGAGCAGCAGCAGGGCGAGGATGCCTGAAGTGCGCACAGACGGCCCACACTTTCTGCAGCAGCTCTGGCATATGGGGGTAATTTTTAAGGAACCTCTGGACCACCAAGTTCAGCACATGTGCCAGGCAAGGAATGTGCGTCAAACCGGATAGGCCCAGAGGTGCTACGAGATTTCGCCCATTATCACTGCCACCAACCACTCATCGGTCTGTTGTTCCATGTCCCTCCACAACTCCTGCGTGGTGTGGGGTTTTTCCATGGGACATTGTGGAGATGGTTGGTGACCCAGGTGGTAGTGTTGCTGGCAGATCCTCTGCTTGCGGTTTGGCAGGTGCCACTGTCACTACAGAGGTGGATGAAGAGGCCGAGACTGCAGCAGAAGAGGAAGCAGGAGGAGCCAGAGACCTTTCTTGGTTTTTCAGGTGTCTACTGCAGCTCGTGCTTTGCACTTAAATGCCTGGTCATGCAGGTTGTGCTCGGGTTGAGAATGTTTATGCCTCGTTCAGGCTCTGATTGCACAGTGTGCAAAACACTTGTGTCTTGTCATCATCGCATTGTCTGAAGAACTGCCACGCTAGGGATCTCCTTGGACCTGGCCTCAACATTCGTAGAGCCGCATTAAGCCAGACCAAATACGACTGCAGGCTCTGTCACCTACTACCACCTGAGGAAGGTGTTTCACTTGTTCATGTAGCTGGCACAGATCGACCATGTCCTCTCCCTGCAACAGGAGCTCCACCAGCAGCAACATGACCGGGGGCCACGTCCCTTATTTGACGTTTTCCTCATATTTCTCAAATTTAGGATCTTGCCCTAAATGGGTGGTTTTTGAATAGCAGAATAGAAGAACAGTATCTAAAGGGTGTATCTCACACATACAGATATGAAGAAAATGCTATTCAAAAAAAATAATTTTGCCCTAAATTATTATTTTTTGAATAGGAGAATAGAAGAACAGTATCTAAAGTGTGTATCTCACATGTACAGATATGCAGGAAACACTGCAAAATATCTGTTTTTGCCCTAAATGGGTGTTTTTAGAATAGCAGAATAGAGCAACAGTAGCTAAACGGTGTATCTCACATGTACAGCTATGCAGAAAACGCACCAAAAAAATAATTTTGCCCTAAATTTTTTTTTTGGGAATAGCAGAATAAAACAACAGTATCTAAAGTGTGCATTTCACACGTACAGATATGCAGGTAACACTGCAAAATATATTATTTTGCCCTAAATGGGTGTTTTTAGAATAGCAGAATAGAGCAACAGTATGTAAATGGTGTATCTCACACATACAGATATGCAGAAAATGCTATTCAAACAAAAACATTTTTGCCCTAAATTATAATTTTTTTGAATAGCACAATACAACAGTATCTAAAGTGTTTATCTCACACGTACAGATATGCAGGAAACACTGCAAAATATCTGTTTTTGCCCTAAATTATTATATTTTCGAATAGCACACTAGAAGAACAGTATCTAAAGTGTGTATCTCACACATACAGATATGAAGAAAACACTGTAAAATATTTTTTTTGCCCTAAATGGGTGTTTTTAGAATAGCCGAATATAGCAACAGTATCTAAAGGGTGTATCTCACAGTAACATATGCAGTGCTGGTGCACTGAGCTTCCATAAAATGCCTGCCAACGCCAACCTAACTAACAGATGGATAAAAGTTATATTTTCTCTAGCACTGGGCTCAGGGCAGTGTAAAAAGATTGTGCACTGCACCCACACAACTAGATCAAGGTAGATCATTGAGTAATTTGATTTCTGAAGCAGGACTCCTATCTAATTCTCTCCCTCAAAACAGCAGCAGCAACCTTTCCCTAAACTATCTATCTTTTCTCTGGCACTGGGCTCAGGGCAGTGTAAAAAGATTGTGCACTGCCCCCACACAAGAAAATCAAGGAAGATCGCTGAGTAATTTGATTTCTGAAGCAGGACTCCTATATAATTCTCTCCCTCAAAACAGCAGCAGCAACCTTTCCCTACACTATCTAAAGCAGAGTGACGTGCTGTGCTGTGTGCCTCTAGCTTATATAGAGGCTGGGTCACATGCTGCACTGGCCAATCACAGCCATGCCATTAGTAGGCATGGCTGTGATGGCTTCTAAGGGCACACAAGTTAAATTAATGTTAATTGGATGCCCTGCAGCTGTTAAAAAAGAGCCATTACATCACCGAACACCAAACCGGGCCCCAAAAACCCAAAAGTCCGGTTAAACCTGTCATCATACCATCCACTAGCCTAGGGCCCACTCCCAGGTGACCTGCCTCTTTTTCACCCACTCTGACACCCTTCAGTCCAGCATATTAATTACTCCAAAGTGAGGTAGGTCTAGCTACCAGCATCCTTTGAATATATCATGTCTTTTCTGATTAAACTTACATGCACTGACCTTCATGTGCATGTCTCTCTCTGTAAAGACTGAGTGTAAATTTTTACCTTATCCATGTTTTCCATATGATTATTCAGATTTGGGCTAGCTACACCCCTGCCGCAGGCAGTCTGGCTGTGGGTCGAGTCTCTCCCCTCTCATTTGGCTCCCCCTTTTGATCTTCATTATTGTCTGGCCTTTCCTGCTTACCATTGGGGTCAACGCAGCCAAATTCTTCCCTTATTTGCTGTCTTCAACCCTTTCTTTGTATCCAAAATACCTGCTTCTACATCTCTGGTTAATAGACATGCTTATCAAACTGCAATTAGGTGCATATCTGTTAAACTAAGAAATTGTTTTTTAAACAGTTGTGTATATATATATATATATATATATATATATATATATATATGAATATATATATATATATATATATATATATATATATATATATATATATATATATATATATATATATATATATATATATATATATATATATTGCAGTCATTGTAATTTTTTAATTGTGGATATCATAAACTTCTATATCACTTTCTTCTGACGAAGATGACTGATGTATAATCTTGAAATGAGTTTCACTCTGTATATTTGCACAAGAGTGATGTAAATTAAGTGGTTTTCTATGATTTTATGTGGATATATACTATTGTACTTGTAAACTTGTGATACAAACTCTCTATGTATCTATGCTTTTAGAATTTGTACTATTAAACGTATATATATTTTTACATTTATTGTCTATATACACAATTTTGGAGTTATTGTCTTTCAAAGTCCCATCAGAGGGTTCCTTTTTTGCTGTTCCTATTGCAATAGAGCCCCTACACACATACAATAGCACAGACCAAGCTATCTAGAACTGCCCATGTGACAAGGATTCTGATAAACACTCAGCAGCCACAGTCCAACTATTAAAACATAGGATTATTGCATAACAATCCCTTCTGGCTTGGGTTAAGCAGTATTGACAGGACATGTAGCTAAGATTTTCTGTCCACTTCCTTCTTCTGGGGTTTTTGAAGCCCGCCCACGCAGGCACAGGGAGAACGTGCAAACTCCAGGCAGGTAGTGTCGTGATTGGAACCAGCAACCCTTTTTTACTGCTAGGCCAGAGTCCTACCCACTACACCACAGTGCCACTGTGCCGCCCCTATTTATTTTGCTTTTTTATTTCATTCTTAAACTTCTCCTTTAATTTTTTTAAATCATTTTTATTGTTATCTCAGGGAATGTAAATATCCCCTATGATTTTGAAAAATGTGGGGTCTATTAGATAAAAAAAAAAAAAAATCATTTTATATATTGTTATTTATTTTTTTACTTTCTTTTTATTTTTTTTTACACTTTTATTTGTAACTGTAATGGTTGTAGTGGTTGTAACAGTTCAGTTCCAGGTTTGGGTCTCCAAAAATGTGATGGCATCTTTGGACACCCTGTGAATGTGTATCCCAGTCTGTGCAGTGCTGTGCCCTACGCTAATTCTCCACTAGTGTGTGGTAGCGTTCAAAACATTCACCAAGGCAAAGACCAGGATGGTCAGGACAGGAGGGACAATAATAGTGTGAGTCTAGCCTATATCCACGCTTTCTACAGACACAACATTTTCTTTGGGGGGCTCGTTGGATAGGGTACCCGGGAGGACATTACGAAAATGCCTCTCATGCAGCCAGCTTACTGCATTTGGATTGGGAAGTTGGGCCACAGCACCATCTGGAAGCAGAAGGGCTGTGATGATCTCTTCCTGGAATTTAAGGAAGTATCCAGTTCATCCTGAAGCTTTGTATAGCACATAAGCATTCAGCAGAGCCAATTGAAGTTTACAGACACTTTTTTTGTACCAGCGTCTGGCCTTACGGGCAACTAGGTAAGGTGCCAACAACTGGTCATTGAGCTCCACCCCTCCCATATTAAGGTTATATTTGTGGACAAAGAGAGGTTTCTCAACAACATCAGTTGCAGACACCGTAGGAATTTGGACTATCATGTCTGCGTGAAGGGAGGACAGAACAAAAACATTCCAATTATCCCTCCACTTCACAGCGAGCAAATTGCACTTCAAGAAGGCTTTCTCCCCCAGCCTAAGACCACAATATACAAGTCGCTGGGGTAAACCCCTGGGGATTAGATCGCATGGTGCCACATGCACCAATTCCGTGATAAAACAAGTGACTAAAAAGTGGTATGGTCATGTAATACTTGTCCACATACAAGTGGTATCCCTTTCAGAATAAGGGTAACACCAAGTCCCACACAATCTTACTAGGGCTCCCTATGTAATCTGGACAGTTCTCCAGCTCTACATGACTATCTCTTCCCTCGTATACCATAAAACTATATGTATAGCCTGTGGACCTGCCACAGAGCTTATACATCTTGACCCCATATCTGGCACGCTTGCTGGGAAGATACTGTTTGAAAGACAAGCGGCCAGAAAACTTAATCAGGGACTCATCAATGCAGACAACTTGATCGGGAGTAAACAAGGCTGCAAATTGTTGGTTGAAGTGGTTTACGAGGGGCAGAATTTTGTAGAGCAGATCGTATCCAGGGTCACTCTGAGGGCGACAGAGTTCATTATCATTGAAGTGCATGAACCGCAAGATCTGCTCGTATCGTGCCCTGGCCATGGAGTCAGAGAACATGGGCATATGGTGCACAGGGTCAGTGGACCAATAACTCTTTTTAGTTATGCCCATGAGGAGGGATAGGCCCAGAAAGGTCTTAAATTCGGAAAACGTAATAGGTTTCCATTCTCTGGCAAGGCTCAAATGGGGATTAGTGGTGATGAATTGACCAGCATACAAATTTCTTTGGTCCACAATAGATCTATAGAGATCTTCCTTGAAAAAAATAGAAAATAAAAATCAAGTGACATAACATCAACTGTTTCCATCTGAATTCTGGGTTGGGTGAATAGGGAAGTACAGGTGCTGCAGAAGTGGTGGGCTCCCAATTAGGATTGGCAAATGCAGAAGGAAAGGCACTTTGGGCTTGACGGGCCTGTCTTTATCTTCTTGGTGGCAGTGGGATAGTAGTTGTGCTAGCCACCTCACCAGCTTGAACTGCACTCATGGGACTCACCACCTCACCATGTGATATTGCAGTACTGATTTGACTATGACCAGGGTGTACTAGGCCACTGGTGCTTGCCAGTTCACCAGCAGGATGAGCGGCACCAGTACTGGCTCTCTGCTCCATACGAGAGCCCTGCAGTTCTTGCACCTCAAGCACTGCAGAAGAAAGAGGTCGGGTACGCCTGACCTTGGCAGGGACCACAACTCTGTTGTCAGAGCTATCTGTCAGGGTGCTGCTGCTGTCTACAGGATCATATTCTGAGTCTGAGTGACAAGGAGTGAAGGGGTTAACGGGGGGATCGGGGGTGAAAAGTGTTCCTATGTGTACTGGTGTTAGTGTAGTGTTGTGCAACTCATTGTTAGATGTTCTCTCTCCTCTCACTGGAATCGAAAAGACCCCACAAGGACAGATGACATCACTTCCCCATCTGTGTTTACTCTTACACAGGCAGGGAAATGATTTTATTCGTTAGGACTGATCAGCAGGTCCAGGAAATTAATCATTGGCTGGGACCTGAGGACTGATCAGTCCTCTAACAGATCCGACCGCCACAGGCACTGGGGGGCACGATCGCACCCCCCACACACGGGGAGGGAGGGACGTACAGGTACACCCATTTGCCCACCCGTGTCATTCTGCCAACATTAAATCGGCAGTCGGCAAGTGGTTAATGTTGCTGTAGGTCTCTAGGGAGCCTCCCTGACCAGTTTTCTTCTTGTCTTTTCATCAATTTTGGAGGGACATCCAGTTCTTGGTAATGTCACTGTTGTGCCATTGTTTCTCCACTTGATGATGACTGTCTTCACTGTGTTCCATGGTATATCCAATGCCTTGGGAATTTTTTTGTACCCTTCTCTGATCCCTCTGATGCTTTGGAAACTCTCTGCGGACCATGACTTTTACTGTAGAATGTGACTAAGAAAATCTCACGAAAGACTAGAACTGCTGAACTTTATTCGGGGTTAATCAGAGGCACTTTAAATGATGGCAGGTGTGTACTGACATCTATTTAACATGAGTTTGAATGTGATTGCTTAATTCTGAACACAGCTACATCCCAAGTTATAAGAGGGTGTGCACATTTATGCAACCATAGACTCATACCCAAAAAGACAGTGCTGTAATAAAATCAAAAGGTGCTTCAACAAAGTATTAGTTTAAGGTTGTGAACACTTTTGCAACCATATTATTATTATTTTTTTTTACTTCCCCTCCTAAAAGATTTCACTTTGTTTTTCAATTGAAGTGTAAAGTTTATGGGTCACATTAAAGGTGGAAAAAGTTCTGAAATTATTTATCTTTGTCTAATTTTTTTTACATCACAGAAACCTCACATTTTAACAGTGGTGTGTAGATTCAATATATCCACTGTAATAAAGGTATGAACCGTAAGGAAAAGTAAAATCCAACAAACTACTCAGTAGGGGGTGAACTGCTGAGGCAATCATGGATGGAGAAAGATCTGGGGGTCCTAGTAGATGACAGATTGAGCAATAGCATGCAATGTCAAGCTGCAGCTACCAAAGTTGGCAGAATATTAGCATGCATAAAAAGGGATATACTCCAGAGATAGAATGATAATCCTACCACTTTACACTTTACTCTGCTTAGACCACATCTGGAATATTCTGTCTAGTTCTGGTCACCAGTCCTCAGAAGGGATGTGCTGGAACTGGAGAGAGTCCAAAGAAGGGCACCAAAACCCCTGACTAATCCCTGAGTGTATAGTTGGGCACACAACTGTTTAAGGCCCTAAAGACAACCAAATATATGTAAAATGTAGATAAGAGAGAAAGGGGGAAAAGAAATAGAGAAGAAGAAGGTTAACCCAGAGTTTATTGGGGAACCGAGATATAACAAATTCACGGATCCCATATCTTATCAAACCTTTTAGAATTGTTGGGAAGTATATGAGTGAGCTTATCATTAACCACAATCCAACTGAGTTTACTCTTGATGTAATCAAGGGGAATAACCGGTCCATTTTTTTAAAAATAAATAAATATTTAATACCTTGCCAGAACTGTACCTATGTAATAATATAACAGATAGCTCCATTGCAATCCGAAAGAAATATTCAAAAATACCTTTCTTCATTGTGCCCACATTTTATTTATAGGGACAAATATATAACCAGTTTCTTTAAATGACATTTATGATCACAAGTTCAAACTGTAGTTGGAATCCTTAATTATTATATAAAAAGGTATTAGATGAGTACGTTCAAAAAAAAATAAAACAAGCAAAGCCACAATTCTGTTAAAACTAAGATCATTGTAGAAATGCTTGCCATTTTTAGTCTGGTTAAGTTATTATTGTGACAGTTCTCATAATACTCAGGACAGCGAAAAACATTAGAAAATCAGAAGCAAGGAGAGTTCTTGTGGATCAGTTATTTGAATACTTGATGCCTGCTCAGCTAAAACACAGCATGATGTTTTCCTTCTAGCATTTTTCTAATACAGATCCTTTTCCAATATAGTTTGTAAGAGAAAATACGTAGGGCTATCAGCATATTAAACAATCATTTTACTTGCTGGTCACGTATTTTCACACATTGATACCTGATGTTCCACCATGAAATATTGTATGAATACTTTATAGAGTATCTTTCTTTAGTACAGAGAACCTTAAGGCAATTCAACAGGTTCTCTTCAATGATGACCCTACCAATGGCATATACTCACCTCTACTTAACTCCCATTCATTCTACTGTGCTTCTGGAGGTGAAAAAATACTCAGTGCTTCTTAGTAGAAGCACGCAATTCAAGTTTGACTTTCTACCTTACAGTGCTGGTGCTTCTCGATTGGCCACTGAGACACCGAGCACTTTTCTGGTGGACAAACAGAGCAATAGAGACGTAAATAATCCTGTTACTTTACTCTGCATTTGTACTGTGAAAGTTCACTTTTAGCATACTTCAGGTATGCTTTTGGTAGAAATTGGGCAGCATCAGGACAGTACATGAGTGGTTTAATAGACTGCAAATACACTGCAGGTTTTATCTTGCATAAAAATTGGATTGTATTATCTGAGAGACAATAGCCACACATATTTTATAGTGGCTGGACAATAAGTAAGCAGCTGGGCAATACTGCTATATGAAATACAGTTAGATGAAGCAGATTTTCTTTGGAAATAAATATTAGATTGTATTACCTTTGAGACAAAAGCCACAAATGTTTGAGTGGCAGGATAGAACCCGAGCACCAGCATAAGCACAATGCAGGATTTACTCTAGAGTAAACATTAGAAATTTTGCACCTGAGGTCGAGACTTGGAAAGAGTGCCAGAGCACAGAGATAGGTTGCAAACCTTGAGTCATGAAGCATAATTTGCTCTATAGCAATCATTAGAAATTTTGTACCTTTACCTTGTGCCTAAACAAAATTGAAGGCATGGTAAGATTAGAAACATTAGAAATTGTACAGCTAAAGTCAAGCTGCAGAACGCAAACTTTGAGACACATTTCAGAACTTACCCCACAGCCCCAGAAAAGGACAGAAGAGGTGACAAGACAAGAGCTGGTTATGGTAAAGCTTGTTTCCCTGTACTACTCCTGTGGATCACAGGAGTGCAGTTCGTTCTGCACTACTGTGACCCATTTTCTGCCAACATTGGGCTGAATAGTGATCATATGGTTGGGATCCACCCAGAAGCCTAGACCAGCACCTGGCTCAGACTCTCAGCGTGCCTGAGCCAACTGCTCGGGGGGGCTCAGAGCAGAGATCTGGTGACTGATGGTCAGAGCACTGGGAACTGAGCATTCAGTGGTCTCTAATTTCTCAGTTCTCAGTCTTAGAGCTCGGACCAATGCTGTATCAACCCGAGTAAGTATGATTCTTGAAATAAAAGAAACTTCTCTTTTTTGATGCTTTTATTTCTTATAATATTGAAGGGGTTAATATACCTACTTCAATGCCCCTGTGGTTTACAATATGTGAGCTGAACCTCAGGGAGATTAGGGGTTTGGGTTAGAGAACATCTTTGCAATATAAAAAATGGGTTCGAGGGACATTTAGTGTCAAACATTTTGCCAGCCACCATGCTAAGGATGCCAGTGGTTTGCACTTCTGGAGTATTGAAAAATGAAGAGGAATTGGAGACAGGGTAATTGGAAGAGACAATTAGCCAAGAAGGAAACATGGTGGGTGGCTGATTCTATGAGCTGGAATAGGAGCAGCTGCAAAGCCAGCAATTTTGCCAATCTGGCATTAATATGCCAGTTGATTTCTCTCTAGCAGCTGCAGAAGAGATACTTGACTTGGAAAGAATGTTGCTGGAGTGGTGGGATGGCTGTAGGAGAATGCTGCAGAGGTGTGGTTCTTGATTTTACACAATTGGCCCAATAATTCTCTTTCACATTTGATGTGACATATCCTAAGCCTCTGAACCCTCTGTTGTTAGAGGGTAAATGGACAGAAAACTGGGTTAAAAAAACTGATTCAAGGATTAGTGATTAATAATACATACTCTGAATGATCTAAGGTTATTAGTGGTGTACCCCAAGGTTCAGTGTTAGGACCTTTACTTTTTAACCTATTTTTAAATTAGAGTTTCAGGTTAAATGTATTAAGATAGTGTCCTTACAAGATGTCTCCAACTTACAAGCAGGCCTCAGTGCACTGATTGATCGTCCAGCTAGATGGAAAATAGGAGTTAATGTTGATAAGTGTATTGGCAGGTGGAACTTGAGTTCCCATTTACCGTATTTATCAGCATATAACATGCTCCGGTGTATAACACATGCCCCAAGTTTAGGAGGGAATTTTAAGGAAAAAAAATACATTTAAATGCCCTTCAATGCAGCCATATCAGTGTCCATCTGCAGCCTTGTCAGTGTCATTTGCAGCCCTGTCATTTGCAGCCTTGCCCCAGTGTCATTTGCAGCCTTGTCATTGCAGCCTTGTCATTGCAGCCTTGTCATTTGCAGCCTTGACCCAGTGTCATTTGCAGCCTTGTCAGTGTAGCCTTGTCATTTGCAGCCTTGTCATTGCAGTCTTGCCCCAGAGTCATTTGCAGGCTTGTCAGTGTAGCCTTGTCATTTGCAGCCTTGTCATTGCAGTCTTGCAGTTTAAAAATGGTGCCAAGATACACAGAACTCTGTATTTTGGCGGCTCTCTGGTCTTCTTGGCGGCTCTCGGGTCCTCTCGCAGTCCCAAGCGGAACCGAGAGTAGCCGAGTGTACTCGGCTCAGCTCACAGTCACGCCTAGTCTCTGTGTTATTTCCATCATAGGGTGGGACTGGGCGTGACTGTGAGCGGAGCCGAGCCGAGAACACTCAGCTATGTATAAAGGGCTGGTAGGAGTCTCCTCTGGGACAGTTTCTAGGGATGTCAACAGTGTGACCCTGCATGTCTTATTAGAGAGAACCTGTCACTTAAAATTCATCACATATGGGACTTTTTGCCCCTATGTGATAAAAAAATTACACCCAGGCATATACAATCACCTTCCCAAAAAAATGTGAGTCCCCCCCCCCCCCCCCCCCGCATATATGCATGTATGAAGCTAAATGAATGTTTCTGGGTGCCTATGCGTGAAAACGGTGATTGCGATACACATGTTACATATCTCCGTGCACACCGGAGAGAAGACAATAGATCTAGCACCAGATCACCTCTGTAACACTAAACTGATCCCCTTATAGGGAGCTTTTAATGCGTTACCTCGAGAAAATATAGGGTACTGAAGTCTGTGCCCATTTTATTGCTGCACAAATTTTGGTTTGACATGTTGGGTATCTACAGTATTGACAATTTTTGTTATATTTTATCAATAATTTGGATAGCTTATTTCATTTTTTTGCCCTAAAATTCACCTTGGTGTGTTTTTTACTGAAATTTTGCCTTTCCTAGACCTTTGTGGTAAAATCGCGTGACATAAAAAATTGGAACTACCTTTATTTTATTCTCTAGGGTTCTCTGCTTTTAGAATGCATATAATGTTTGAAGATTTTGTGTCATCTTCAGCCCTAAAAAAAAGTTTTAACCACTTCAGCCCCAGAAGATTTGGCTGCTCAATGACCAAACCATTTTTTGCGATACAGCACTGCATCAATTTAACTGACAATTGCGCAGTCGTGCAACACTGTACCCAAACAAAATTGGTGTCTTTTTGTTCCCCACAAATAGATCTTTCTTTTGGTGGTATTTGATCATGTTCTGTCTGTCTGTCTGTTCTGTCTCTGTGTGGAGCGATTGCGGGCATCAGCTCCTTCGGAGCGCACGAGCCCCCAGTGGTCAAAAGGCGAACCGACATACAGCTACGTTGGTTTTCCCAGAGGAGCCAACCTGACGCAGTTGTACTGCGGTGGCTGGTCGGGAAGGGGTTAAACAAATGTGCAATAAATGCAAAAATGGCTCTGGCAGCAAAAAGGTTAAAACACTTGTCAGTTTTTATTGCCTGTCTGTGCCTCCATTAGGGAAATTCACTCTCTTTATTTTTACTGTTTCTCCTTATCAATGAAAAAAAAAGGAAAATAAATTCCCCATTTTTAGTTGACATTGAATGCTAATAGTGGGGAACTCTCCCCAAGGGGATACAGATATAAAAAAAGCTGACAAGAGTTCTAACCCTGCATTACTCTATCCAAAATGAAAAATAAAGTATGTCTTTAGTTACATACTTTGCTATGTGATCTGTGGCAGTCATTGCTATATCTTTGGACATGTCCGTTTTGTCATAATTCTTTGATGTTCTTGAAAGTGTCACTCTGGTATCCATCTGCGAAACCTTTAAATTGATGATACCCTTCTCCTAACGCCTCAAGTCTCACACCTTTGTTACAATACTTGTCTATTCCTAAAGTGTTTCTGTCTTGTGAAATGTTCTGCCAAAGATATCTCCAAAAATATTTGTGAACGTATTCTCACTATATATGACATATGTTCTAACTAAGGATTAGACCATTGTAATTGCATGTACAATGTATTTGTTTGGAGTGATTGGGAGGTTTTTGCCGCAAATTATGTATATGCTTGTATATACACACAAAAAAAAAAATTAAGTAGAAAATGGATATATTTCAAAACATGTAATGGGGTTAGTTTACTAAAGGCATAAGTGCTCCAGAGCTTAGTAAATGAGGGGGATCACTGCTAACTTCCATCGTCCAATCATGTGCAAGAAAATATTTATTTTATTTTATTTTGCTTGCATGTGATTGGGTATCTTTGTAAAATGAACCTTCCCCCTTTACTAAGCTCTGGGGCAACTACATGTGCAAAGTGCCCAGTTTATTTGTCTTTAGTAAATCAATCCCAGTGCTTCTGTGTTTTTATCCATATTTAGGTTTCAATGTATTACTGTTGAGATACTCCTGATCTAAGAAAGAAAAGACTACTCCAAATTAGCTATTATATTTTTACATTCCTTAAATATCACATGATTGAACCACTACTAATTTATCGCATCCATTTATTTATATATTTCCTTTAGTGAATTGACTGTAATGACATTATATGGGGTATTTAACAAGCGGTTTTGGTTTTTGAGATAAATACTGCAAAGGGATAAGGAATTTACATTTTCAGCATCCCAGGTGAAATGTGGGAAAAATTTGTCAAATCACCTAAATACAGCATGCAATATGCTTTATGGAGCCCTAAACCTCAAGTGCATTTTTTAATCTAGCAGAAAATCCAAAAATATGGATAAATGTGAAATAAAAAGACCCTAACAAAACAACAACAGAAAAATAAAATTAGGTGGGGCCCAGGAGTTATACAGCAACTACAGCAGTTACTGACACATATGAAAAGGTAGTCCTAAAAAAAGACTGTTGGGTCTCTGAACTGTGAACAGAGGGGTTATACAAGGGGCGCAGAGCTCCCCCCACCCCAAAGCACTCATCCCCCCATGTTGAGGGCTTGCTCGTCCCCTCCCTTTCCTGACCTGCCGGGCTGCATGTTCGGATAAGGGTCTGGTATGGATTTTAGGGGGACCCCACGCCATTTAAAAAAAAAATTGACGTAGGGGTCCCCTCCAAAACCATTCTAGACCCAATGGCCTGGTATGGACCTGGGGGGACCCCATGCCATTTTTTTTCTCGATTTTTCTTTCTAGCCGGCATTTTTTTTTTTACATTCAGCGGGGAGTCACTAATGATATGGCGGCCGGCTTCCCAGCCCTCTCCTTAGCAACCAGCTATATACAGTGTAAAAAAAAATGCAAAATGCAAACTGTGGCAAAATCGCAGCAAAATCGCAGTAAATTGTGGTAAAAATGCAGTACTTGCGATTTGGTTGCGGGTCTATAGAATTCTATTACATGCATTTTGTGGGAAAAAAGTCCCCGACCCTTTCCACTAAAATGCATTGATGTGAACATGTTCCATAGAAACCCATGTTAAAAAATGTACCTGCATTTCTGCAAAATGCATCAAAAATGCAGTAGTGTGAATCAAGCCGAATTGTGCACAAAATAGCACCATATAGCACAGCACATCTCTCCCTATACAGACTGTTTGCATTCCCTAAACTGCTCCAACTCATACCTACAAATGGCCTTTATAGTGAGGCGGCTGGCACATACAAAAACCCCAATATGGGTGCTTTAAATATCTATTTTGGAACACCCGATTTGCAGTGAACCCATAAACAAAGTGCATTTATGCTTTTAAATAGAGTCCACCAGTGAGGTTTGTTAGAGAACCTTAGAAAATAAACAGCATTTTGAAGGAGAAGGAACACACCAGACAGGTCAGGGATAAAGTCGTGGAGAGGTTTAAAGCAGGGTTAGGTTATAAAAAAATATACCAAGCTTTGAACATCTCACGGAGCATTTTTCAATCCATCATCCGAAAATGGAAAGAGTATGGGACAACTTTAAACCTACCAAGACATGGACGTCCACCTAAACGAACAGGCTAGGCAAGGAGAGCATTAATCGGAGAAGCAGCTAAAAAGCCATTGGTAACTTTGGAGGAGCTGCAGAGATCCACAGCTCAGGTGGGAGAATCTGTCCACAGGACAACTATTAGTCATTCATGCCACAAATCTGGCCTTTATGGAAGAGTGGCAAGAAGAAAGCCATTGTTGAAATAAAGCCATAAGAACTCCCAGTTGCAGCTTGCGATAAGCCATGTGGGGCACAGAGCAGACATGTGGAAGAAGGTGCTCTGGTCAGATGAGGCAAAAATGAAACTTTTTGGCCTAAAAGCAAAACACTATGTGTGGCAGAAAACTAACACTGCACATTACCCTGAACACACCATCCTCATCGTGAAACCTGGTGGTGGCAGCATCATGTTGTGGGGATGTTTTTTTTTCAGCAGGGACAGTGAAGCTGATCAGAGTTGATGGAAAGATGGATGGAGCCAAATACAGGGCAATCTTGGAAAAAAAAACTGTTAGCCCTTGTACACACGTTTGGACATTCCAACGGAAAATGTCTGATTGGACCGTGTTGTCGGATAATCCGACCGCGTGTGGGCTCCATCGGACTGTTTCCATTGGGATATCTGACCGACAATGTTTTAGAGGTGGGCTAAAAAAAATTCCAACAACATGATCCCATCGGACTTTGTCCGATTGTTTGTAGAGAGTTCCGATCGGAAAAAGTGCCACGCATGCTCAGATCAAATTACGAGACCAAAGCTATTGGCTACTAGCCTGAACGTAGTCCCGTCGTAACTAAATTACGTCATCACGGTCTGAACGATCGGATTTTCCGACAACTTTGTCCGAACGTGTGTATGCAACAACAGTTTCGGACAAAATCCATTGGACAAAATCCGACAGATTTTATTGTCGGAATGTCCGACCGTGTGTACAAGGGCTTAGAGTTGGAAAAAGACTTGAGACTGGGATGGAGGTTCACCTTCTAGCAGGACAACGACCCTAAACATACAGCCAGAGCTACAGTGAAATAGTTTAGATCAAAACATATTTACGTGCCAGAATGGTCCAGTAAAAGTCCAGACCGAAATCCAATTGAGAATCTGTGGCAAGACTTGAAAATTGCTGTTCACAGATGCTCACCATCCAATCTGACAGAGCATTTTTGCAAAGAAGATTGAGCAAAAATGTCCCTCTCTAGATTTGCAAAGCTGGTAGAGACATCCCCAAAAAGACTTGCAGCTGTAATTGCAAACTTGAAAACCATTTTCCTTCCACTTCACAATTACGTGACACCTTGTGTTGGTCTATCACATAAAATACCAATAAAATGGGCGTGGCCTGACGCGAGTTCCGGATGGTCGCATAATCCCGGAGCTCCGGTGACAGGGGACTCAAGCGGCTAAAAGCGACACCATTCGTGCCTTTTGGAAGCATCGCCTGGCAGCGGACAGTCTTCCCATCCCCTCGGGATCATGCCCGGTAAGCGCCGAGGTGCGGATAAACCGCAACGGCTTACGGACTTCTACTCCAGGCTTCCTGACAGGGAGTCCCAAGATGGCGCCCGGGCCTACTCTCTGCAGAGAGCCTCACCGCACACGAGGGGAGCAGATCCAGGTAACCGGCAGCATAAAAAGGCCTCCACCACTGGCCAGCACTCCTACCCCTCCTCCCCTTCCACTAGCAGCCCAGCTAAGTCGAAACCCAGGCTGGATGGCAGCGGATTGAGTGGGGAGGGCAGCCCGTCCACAGACTCAGGGGATGACACCCGGGAGTTACCCGAACCCATCGAATCCTATCCCACTCAAAACCAACCGGTGGTAGATACTGTTTTGAAAGACATGTTATTATCGCTCCGCAGCACCATCCAGTCGGACATGGCAGCCTGCATGCACGGTTTTCATAACGATCTTAATGCTATTGGAGATAGAGTGGATCATATAGAAACAAAGATGGGAGAATATGCTGGGACCATAAACGATCTAGTGGATGCACATGAGGAGAGGGAGGGGGAGGTGGAGAAGCTTAAGGAGAAATTAGCGGACCTGGAAGACAGATCACGAAGAAACAATATCAAAATTAGGGGAATCCCCGAAACGATCTTACAGGCCGACCTAAACGCACATGTGGTGAAGGTGTTTAAACAAATACTGCCAGCAGTGTCGGATCTTGATGTGACGATCGACAGGATTCATCGTCTTCCCAAGCCGACTCACTTGTCTGATCAGGTCCCGAGGGATGTACTTTTAAGGCTACATTTTTTCCATGTGAAGGAGGACCTTATGGCAGCCATGCAACAAAAAGAGCGTATTCTGCCACAACTTCAGCACTTGCAGTTTTTCACAGATCTTTCACAATATACTCTCCAGAAGAGAAGAAACCTGAATACCATTACCAAAGCTTTGAGAAACCATAAAATTGTATACAAGTGGGGATTTCCTACGAAACTGTCTGTGACTAAGGACAATCGTACATACTCCATCACCTCGTTGGACAAAGGCATTACCCTCTTACGAGAGTGGGGAATACTTTCGGAATCGGAAGTGAGCGCAGCATTGTCTACTGCTCCGAAATTGGTAGACCAGGAATGGAAAACTGTCACGTCACGGAACGCCAAGTCGCATTCGTGAGTTGGGACGGATGTATTCATCTAAATCTGAGATCCCATTGTCACTGTTACTGAGGAGCCTCAGGCTGAACTCTTCCCCCTAGTTAATTTTGCAGCACCCGCTGCCCACGGTTTTATTCTGTTAGTCCAGCTCTAGAGCTCATAGAGCGGTCGTTACTAATTCACTCACTAACTGATGTTCTATTTCAATTTCTTCTATTACGTCTTCTTATTTTTTTCTTTTTTTTTTTGTTGTTTGGATGCTGAACCACTTGATAACTGCAGCCTGCTTACCATATGGAGGATGGGTGATTCGACAGACACCACAGCTTGTGCCATAGAGGGAATCAAAGAGCCTACACGGAGTCAGGATCGGAGAATTCCTCTTCGCAATACTGAGTACTGTTTTCCTAGCAGCCCATGTGACGTACTCGGAGGGTCTACGGAACCCCCATGGAGAGGGGAGCCCATCTTTGGCGGGGCTGATCAGCACACTTTTCTGCATTCCATGCACACATTCCCCCTATGGCTCTGAATATTTTGTCTATCAACACTAAGGGGCTTAACCACCCCGTGAAATGCCACTCGCTCTGGAAAGAAGCGGAGCTACACAAATGCGACATTGTTTGTGCCCAGGAGACC
Source organism: Lithobates pipiens (assembly GCF_037356315.1). Taxonomy (NCBI): domain Eukaryota; kingdom Metazoa; phylum Chordata; class Amphibia; order Anura; family Ranidae; genus Lithobates; species Lithobates pipiens. The sequence continues at coordinate 461,513,638 of NW_027507748.1, forward strand.
CACTTTGTAACTGCCAAAGCACCCAAGTGCTCGCATAAAAATTTCCCGCACATATTCACAGCTAATGCAGCCACCAAAAGGAAAGGGGTTCTAACAGCTTTTAGGGACTCTGTGGCCTTTCACTTACACAAAGCTATTAGTGATCCCCATGGCAGATTCTTGATATTGATCTGTGATGTGAACTTGACTACCTACACAATTGTGAACGTGTACTCCCCCAACAATCACCAGATGAGATTTTTTAATAGCCTGATGCAAAGAATACGGAAAATCCAAAAAGGTTTGCTGTTAATGTGTGGGGATTTCAACTTGACCCCAGACCCTACTTTTGACTCTACGTCACAGTCCACAAGGCTGCGCCCGGCTATGCAGCCCGCTATACATCAACGCGGACTATATGACGCCTGGAGATGCCTGCACGCAAACGAGCGGGACTTTACCTACTTTTCCCTCCCACACCAGGTCTACTCTAGAATAGACCTGTTTTTGGTTGACCAGCAGACTCTGATGCGGACATCTTCGGTGGCCATTAAACCAATGACTTGGTCTGATCATGCACCGGTGGTGCTCTCCATGGTGGGCTCGGAAGCTGTTAATGCAAGCCCACTGTGGAGAATCAACACCTACGTGCTGCAGAGGGAGGAGTGCAGAAAGGTTCTCCAGAAGCATCTAACTGAATTTTTTAATGACAATGTTGATTCCGTTACAGATCCATTTGTGTTATGGAATGCCCATAAGGCGTTTATGAGGGGAATTTGCATTCAAATGGGAGCGAGGTTAAAGAGGCAGAGGCAAAGCAAACTTACAGGCTTATTGTCGGACATCGAGAAGCTAGAGTCGCTCAACAAGTCTAAACCGACAGACCTCCTATCCCAAAAACTAGCTCAGCACAGACATGATCTGCGCATACTACTACTTGAAAACTTTGAGAAATACAGCAAGCGTAGGAAAATGACGTTTTATGCTTATGACAATAAAGCTGGTAAACTCTTAGCCCATAAAATCAAAGGTCACAGGTATAGAACTAAAATTCCATATATCATTCACCCTACCTCTAACATAAAGGAAACCAACCCTAAGAAAATCGCGGACGCTTTTAGCTCCTATTATAGCTCGCTTTATAACCTTAAAGACGACCCCACGATTCACCAGCCAAATCAGGCACACATTGTTGATTTCCTCTCCCAACTCACAATCCTGCGACTGACTCAGGAGCAACTGGACTTGCTAAATGCCCCATTCACTGATGCTGAAGTCCAGACGTCAATTAATTCCTTACCGCCCAATAAATCCCCTGGACCGGACGGCTTTAGTGGTGAATACTATAAAATGTTCAAAAACACTCTCACCCCGCACCTTACTACAATTTTCAATAAAGCTGCTGCCTCTGCCTCTTTCCCGCCAGAGATGTTAGAAGCTCTGATCATAACTTTGCCTAAGCCTGGGAAGGATCCAATATCTCCGCCACACTTTAGGCCAATTTCTTTACTCAATAGTGATTTAAAATTATATGCCAAAATAATTGCTGCTTGTATGGTGGATATACTACCTACAATCATTCACCCCTACCAGACGGGCTTCACGAAAAATAGGCAAGCCTCAGATGCGACTCGTAGACTTGTTAATTTAATCCATCTGGCCGAGACGAGGTGAAGGCCTTCTCTGCTTCTATCACTGGATGCAGAGAAGGCCTTTGACTGCATTCACTGGAAGTACCTCAGTGAGGTTCTGAGGGCTTTCGGATTTGAGGGCGGCATCGATTCGGCAATTAAGGCACTATATTCTAAACCCTCGGCTAGAGTTTTTATATCAGGGGTTATGTCCTCCCAGTTTCCTATTTCGAATGGGACACGGCAGGGGTGTCCTCTCTCTCCATTGATATTTAATCTACTGATGAAACCCCTGGCCATCCACATTAGATCTCATCCACGTATAGCAGGATTCAGGGTGGGGGCGGGGAGTCATAGTATCAGCCTGTTTGCTGACGATGTGATATTGATGTTGACTAATGTGGAGACTTCCCTGGCTGAGGCACATGGATCTCTAACACTGTTCAATCGGGTTTCATATTACAAGGTAAACGAGGGTAAATCCCAGATATTGGGACTGGGGATAGATGATGAAACAAAATCCAGACTGCAGCGTATCTTCCCTTATGCTTGGAGCTCCACTGGTATCAAATATTTGGGCATAGTGCTCTCTGATAAAATAGGTAAATTGTACAATGACAACTATGTGCCATTCCTGGAGGGTCTAGAATCCAAACTGTTGTCTATTTCTAAAAAAGAATTGACTTGGTCAGGCAGATTAGCTGCTTTTAAGATGATGATATTACCTCAAATCTTATATCTATTTAGGACCCTTCCTATTCCAGTCCCGAATGGCTTTTTCTCTAAGGCACAATCTAGGATCAATTCCTTTTTATGGCAAGGTAAAAAAGCTAGGTGCGCTTTCAAGAAATTGATTCAGACGAAAAGAGCGGGAGGGGTGGGACATGTTTTGCTACGGGATTACTACCTGGCGGCTATCTTGGCTCAGGCAAGATATTGGTTTGTACAGGGCAAGGGTCCTGGATGGATAGAATTAGAACAAGCTCAATGCCTTCAGCACTCTATTGCAGATCTATTGTTAACGAGCTCACTCATCCCGAGGATGGTGGGTATTTTGTCTCCCCCTATGAGAGCCACGCTGGTGGCCTGTAAGATACTTCTAGGTAATGCTAGCCCAGATCAACCCACCAAGGCAATCCCTTTAACACTATCAAGTCTGCGACTCCTCATCCCTCAACTATCCGTTAGAAACTGGCAGAGGAGGGGGATCTTATCAGTGCAAGATATTATGATAGGACCAGCTATTAAAACATTCAGGGCGCTACAACTAGAGTTTGGGTTGGAGCCTAGGGATCAATACACTTACATGCAGATAGTACATCTACTTAGTACAGTCCCTACAACCAAAATACCCCTCCCGGCAAGAGTATATATGTACTACCGAAATGATCAGACAAAAATTAAAGGCATACCATTGTTTTATAACCTCTTAAATCACAAATCTGAGTCTCGGAGGTCTCCATCTATGAGATCTTGGGAACTAGAGCTGGGATCTCCCTATTCTTAGGAACAATGGGAAGAATCTATAAAGGTTGTCTACTTGGCGACTAAATCAGTGAATCTGTGGGAACTTTCTACTAAGATCCTTCTAAGATGGTATCTAACTCCGGTGAGGCTGACGGGTTTTCATCCCCATGTTTTACCGCTATGCTGGAGACTTTGCGGACACAGGGGGTCGCTGGGTCACATACTTTGGATATGCCCAAAATTAAATAAGTTGTGGCGCCAGGTGTTCAACTTGATTTCCACAATAACCGGCTTTCTTACGGGTGGGGACTCCGGTCTGGCGGTGTTGACACTAGGGATAGACAGATTCCCGAAAAAATACAGGCTGGTAGTCTTTCACATATTAGCGAGTACTAGATTAGTGATACCGAGACGATGGAGAACTGAAGACGTACCGCAGCTAAGCGAGATCATTAGAGAGGTGGATTTACACATACGATACGAATTAATGTTTGCAGCTTCTCAAGGCAACCTAGCGACCAAGAAAGTTTTATGGCAGCCCTGGATAGATTGGGGTAAATCCGCTTCCTGCAAGTAATATTGAATACAATAGGGTCAAAATATTTTCTTATAAATCTTGAAGTAAAGTTTTTGCTGATATCCTTTGTCAAAATACATATACGCATAGTATAGTGTATATATTTTAAAAAAAAAGGCATCCAGTTATCTTATTTTATTTTACTTTTCCTTTTTTTTTCCTTTTCACTGTTCTTGTGTTACCGAATATCACTAGCTCTTACTCCATGTTGGTTAATTGCAAGAATTGACTGTATAAATACCTGACTTTTGTACGATATTGTGCCATTGTATAAACATGTGATATTCAATAAAAATTATTGAAACTAAAATACTAATATAATACATTCAAGTTTTCGGTTGTAAAAATTTTAAGGGGTATGAATACTTTTTCAAGGCACTGTACGTTGTAGCTGTCAACCTTCTGAATTTTAAATTTGAGTTTCATTTTATAGAATACTTTACTAAACATAAGTTTTCTAAGGTTGCTGAAAAAAAGCTCTCTGTGTCAGGTTGGCACATTTACTGCAAATATTGGCACGAAAGTCTTGAGGATGGGTCATCTGGGAAATCTGCGAGCCTAAATAGTTTCAATTCCAAGATGTTTATAATACTCCTACATCCAATCACCACCCACACATACACATGCTGACCTTATTACAGCATGGAAAATTCACCTTCCCTAAACAGAAAAAAACAAACTTCCATTAAAGTGTCACATAAAATTGGAGAAATATTGTAGGTAGGGTATGCGCTGAGTTTTAGAATGCCCTAGGATTATATAATCGCTTATAAAGAAATTTTGAACATTTTGAAATTAGCGTAAGGAATTTTACTTTCAAAACCCAAAGAATTGGTTAAAATGGCATCAACGTCTGTATCATTAATCAATGTATTTGCTGTAATATTTTGTCGTATATATCTATTTCTATATACAAATAGAATATGCTGCGCTATAAGTGAAAGTTTTCACATTATATTAGTATATTGTCTTGCACATTGTTATTGAATGTGTGTTTAATGCCGCCGACTTAGTCAATATATACATATTGGAATTTTGTACCATTGCTTGCAAGATTTTATCTGCTACTATAAATTTATTATTTTATTTAATTTTTTTTGGGGGGGGGGGGGGGGGGCACAAAAAATTAAAAAATTAAACTGTTAGTAATGCAGGACTGTAAAAGGCCATCTATCAGGTGATTATGTATCATTACTGCCAGATAAAATATTGACATTTTTAATGTTAAGTCAACTGTTAAAGAATGCAATAAATTAAAATAAATCCTCTGCAGCCTTACCGTAGGCATCAAATGCAGCCTCACTGTGCCCATCAATTGCAGCCTCACTATGCCCATCAATTGCAGCCTCACTGTGCCCATCAAATGCAGCCTCACTGTGCCCATCAATTGCAGCCTCACTGTGCCCATCAAATGCAGCATCACTGTGCCCATCAAATTCTGCCTCACTGTGCACATCATATGCCGATTTACTGTGCACATCAATTACAAACTCACTGTGCCCATCATATGCAGACTCACTGTGCCCATCATATGCAGTCTCACTACCCATCATATGCAGCCTCACTGTTCCCATCATATGCAGCCTCACCATTCCCATCAATTGCAGCCTCACTGTGCCCATCACTTACAGCCTCCTTGTTCCCATCAAATGCAGTCTCACTGTGCACATCAATTGCAGCCTCTTTGTGCCCTTCAAATGCAGCCTCACTGTTCCCATCAAATGCAGCCTCACTGTGCACATCATATGCAGCCTCACTGTGTATATCATATGTAGCATCACTGTGCCCTTCAAAATGCAGCATCGCTGTGCCCTTCAAATGCAGCCTCACTGTGTCCATCAATTGCAGCCTCACTGTGCACATAATAAGCAGTGTCATGTATCTGGTTATTGAGCTCAATATGCAGAGGGAGGCCTCCCTTACGATCCTGACTCGTGGCCCCTGGTAGAGCAGACAGGAGTCACAGGAGTACAGGACAGCACAAGTGCCTGGCAGGATCAACAACTGATAGGCCGGACTGATGCTCCAGACGCAGCTGAGACACTGGAACAGCAGGTGGGATATAGCAGACTGGAAGCTAGAAGGCAGGCACTTCACAGGATGTAGGTGGATGGTCCCAGGCATGAGACACAGGAAGGTCAGGCAGGCCGGGTCATGCACAGGAGAGCAGTACTGGAACAGATGCAAAAGGCTGAGGGAAGGTCACTGGACAAGCCGGGTTGGTAACAGACTGGTGCAGGTAAGCCAAAGGGTTAGACAGAAGCGAGGTCGTGGACAGGCTGAGGTCAGGTGCAGGCGGATGGCAGCGGATAGTCACAAGGTAAGCCGATAATTTTAGGAACAGATCAGGAACACAGGAATCTCTCAGGAAACACTGTAGATCAAGCAGCAAGATTCTCCTGTCATGGCAGAGTTTAAATAGCCCACACACACGCACGCACACACCCGCATAGAACTGTTGCTCCCAGCAAGCCTTTCCTGAGAAGCAGCCTCATTGTGCCCATCAAATGCAGTCTCACTGTGCCTATAAAATGTGGCCTCATTGTGCCCATCATATTAAGCCTCACTGTGCCCATCAATGGCAGCTTCACTGTGCATATCATATGCAGCCTCACTGTGCACATCATATGCAGCCTCACTGTACACATCATACGCAGCCTCACTGTGCCCATCAATTGCTGCCTCACTGTGCCCATCAAATGCAGCCTCACTATGCCCATCAATCGCAGCCTCACAGTGCCTATCAATTGCAGCCTCGCTGTGCCCATCAAATGCATCCTCACTGTGCCCATCATTCACAGCCTCACTGTGCATATCAATTGCAGCCTCCCTATGCCCATCAATTGTAGCCTCACCATGCCCATCAAATGCAGGCTCATTGTGCCCATCAATTGCATCCTCATTGTGCCCTTCAAATGCAGCCTCACTGTGCCCATCAATGGTAGCTTCACTGTGCACATCATATGCAGCCTCACTGTGTACATCATATGCAGACTCACTGTACACATCATATGTAGCCTCAGTGTGCCCATCAATTGCAGCCTCACTGTGCCCATCAAATGCAGCCTCACTGTGCCCATCAATTGCAGCCTCACTGTGCCTATCAGTTGTAGCCTCACTGTGCCCATAAAATGCAGCCTCACGGTGCCCATCAATCACAGCCTCACTGTGCCTATCAATTGCAGCCTCACTGTGCCCATCAAATTCAGCCTCACTGTTTCCATCAAAGGACATGATAGAGAGGTGAGGAGGTGTGGAGGGGGAATTGGAAGAGAAGGCTTCACAAGTCTAATTTTTGGCTTTCTGCTGATTCCAGTGGAAGTCTGCTGAGATACGATCAGTTAATACTAATTTCTTCAACATGTGCTGCCTCTGAATATATCAGGTCTCATCCAATATACTGTACATTACCTTGTTACAAACCATCAACTTTTCATGATGACTACTTTCAAAGGGAAACAGAAAACAAAATATTTCTGAGACTCTATTCCTAATTCAGAATACAACCAGCAATGACATGCCATGTAGACATTGGATCAGATGTTACCTTTTTCTGTGATTGGATGCTATGAGGGATGCTATGGGTCTCCTGCACTGCTTACAATAAATGAAATTAATCACGTCTATCTCATTAAAACGCAGAAGAGTTTTGCAAGCTTTGACATTCAGCGAGCCGTCCCTAATAACAGAGGAGAGTGCGCCAAGAGAAAACCTTTTGTTTCCGATTAGCCAATATGTAAAAACAGCAATACTGTTCATTAAAGCCTTCTTATATAATGCAGCCTAAGATGTGGACACAGGCAAACTGTAATTAAATCCTGATATCACTTGTAGCAAGTCCTACCAGGATGATCTGTCATTGGCCATGCAATGATAAGGATTATTCTTATTCTCACTTTCAGGTAAGCCTAATCCCCCCGGCTGGATGGGCAGCATTCCGACCCCTGCACCGACCCCTGCACTCTCCTCCAGGCTCTGGCCACACTGCGCTCAGTGTTGGGCTCTGCACTGCCAGCTCTGCCACTATTCACTGCATCAGTGTGATCCTCATCAGTGATCAGCTCCCCGCCTCACATCACAGGGTGGGGAGGTCACACATCTTCTCAGTTTGTAATTCACGCTTCCGCTGCTTACCAGTCCAGCCGAGAAACAGAGAAGAGGCTCAGGCCTTGTGTTCCATCCAGTGGCTGGTCCATAGGATGTACACCACCCATGTCCTATGGACCACGCCAATCCCAAACCCCACAGGCAGAATAATGCTAGAGTAGGAGTGTTTGGGTCGCGTTGCTCTGCGCCCTGAAGACACTCCAAAAAAGCCAATGAAGCGCCTCAGCCACAATCATGTGATTGTGCAGATATCACACTTAAAGGGCAAATTATTTTATGGGTGGCGCCCCTATGCCCCCTATGGACAGGCTGCCACTGACTATATATCTATTTCTACTTCTTCAAGCTCGTTTACCTTAGGGCTCATGTCCACAGGTTTTTGCCATGATTGGAAACACAGGTCAACATATTTCCCATGATAGTTCAGAGGCTGAGTTTAATCTGCTTTGCATTGCACTTCTTTGCCGTTTCTTTGGATGCAGCATGTCCTATTGAGAACTGCAAGCAAAGCAGGTCAAATGCAACCTTTTCTTGCAAAAAGCAGCATTTTTCACTGAAATGCAACTGTATGCATTTACATTTAAAACACAGGGCTTTACAAAAACACCTTTCAACATGAACCCTTAAAATCTTATTGATTTTTACTATTTGCACAGGGATGTACTGTGAGCTGGTGAATGCAAGTTGCCAAGAGAGATGCACTGTAAAGTGTGGGGTTGGAGGGAAAGTTAGAAAGCATACATAATCTCTTTTATACATCAATACAGGTTTTCAGGGAGGGAAACACTGTAATCAGGGAGGAGGATGGGTGGGTGGCAATGCTATGAAGAATATGTTGTGAGCAAGAGCTTAGTACAGGTTACTTGGAGGGATGCACTCTCAGAGGTGGTTAATGCATTTTGCTAGAAAGGATGCTCTATGAGCTGGGGCCTAATGCAGGTTGTCGGGAGGGTGTGCTGTGATCTGGGAGTGAATGCAGGTTGCTGGAAGGGATGTACTTGGTGTGGTGGTGGTTTATAGGTTGCCAGAAAGTAATGTATATATATATATATATATATATATATATATATATATATATATATATGTAGCACTGACCCCCGAAGGAGCTGCTGAAATTTGATTTGGGCCTGCACTCTGCTAATGAACCCTCCCTGAATTGGCTCAGTCCCCTTGACACAGCTGTGGTGCAATATAATACAGTACAATATAATGTAATACAATATACCCGTATTGTAACCTCAGGATTCACTGGCTCCACCTGCTGGGAGAAAACAACACTCCACATAACTGGATACTTAACCAAATATATTTTACTGTGAATATGTTTCAAAAGGTGATTACTGTAATTGTGCTGTCATCCCAACATAAGACAACAGTACAATGGATTTCAACATAAACAATTGCAATATATTATATATATATATCTATACCCGGGAGCTCCCCCTACTTTTGAAGCTATGTGTGAGATCTCACGTAAAGTACTTTGATCTTCTTGTCTTCGCTAGCTAAAGTAACTCCTTGTGATTTGTAATCCACAGGTTAAAGTAAGTTAAGTTGAGTTAAAGGGGCTCCTGGTGTAACTTCAGTAACTATATTACAAGGCTTAGGACGTCAGAGTAGATAGGCCTCAAGCCTGCTCAGTGTCAGTTGCCCTGCTCCTCCTCCGTGGAACTATAAATCCCAGTGAGACCTGTGTATGAGTCTAACTGCATGTGAAAGTTAAAAAACTGTGGGCCGTGACCCGCTCACCAACTGAATCGGGGCTCCGTGTAGTAACTTTGGTCTGGTGACTGCAGCTTGCTTCTCCCTTCAGCTGGGCCCATCGAGTCCGGTCCTCCGATGCCCAAATGAGTGTCTCTGGATCTCTCCAATCCAGTCACTGTGTCTCTGGCACCGTCAGATCACTCACACAAACTGCTGGATTCTCGTTCTGCACTAGCTGTAGGCCGCTTTCTCCAGGAGGACCTCCTCATAGATCCTCACAAGCAGGTCATGCGATCCCAAGAGACCAAAAATGGTCACTCTGGCTACTTTTATGTCCTACCCAGCATGCACTGTCAGAGAAGGTGTCCATGGGTGGGTCACCAAGCATCCTGGGTAAAAGTCAACCTTCCAAAGTAAATAATTAGTCACTTCCTGTATTGTATTCAATGCTTGAAAAACCAAAGTTTTCCCAGTCCACTTCCTGCATTTGACCGCTTGATGGCGCGAAATACTAAACTATAGAATAGAATGCATATATATATATATATATATATATATATATATATATATGTATAGTATATATATATATATACTCACTGGCCACTTTATTAGGTTCACCTTTTCAACAGCTTTGTAATACAAATTGCTAATCAGCCAATTACATGACAGCAACTCAATGCGTTTAGGCATCTAAACATGGTGAAGACAACTTTCTGAAATTCAAACTGAGCATCAGAATGGGGAAGAAAGTGGATTTAAGTGACTTTGAAAGTGGCATGGTTGTTGTTGCCAGACAGGTTGGTGTGAGTGTTTCAAAAACTGCTGATCTACTGAGATTTTCACACACAACCATCTCTAGGATTTACAGAGAATGGTCTGAAAAAAGAGAAAATATCCAGTGAGCAGCGGCAGGTGTGTAGACGAAAATGCATTGTTGATGTAGCGGTGCCCCCATAGGGTCGCTGCATGTTCTAGCTCCACACATCACCCTGCTTGGTCAGACATCTATTTTAGATACACTTTGTCAGTCAATGAACAGTCTTTCACGTGTTTTTGTTGTTTTTATTAGGGGATTAAACTTGGATGGGGAAAAGGGACATGGGATGCCCAAATGAATAAACTTGCTTGATTGAAGTAAAGATGGTTGAATCTAAATTGACAGTCTCCCAACCTTCACATCTCCTCCAGCACACTGTAATCTTATGCCGCGTACACACGACCGGACTTTCCAGCAGACTAGGTCCGACGGGATCACAATTCGATCGTGTGTGGGCTAATTCAATCATTTTTCGTTATAAAAATCTTATGGACCTAGAAATAGAACATATTTCAAATCTGCCCAACAGACACAATTCCTATCAGGAAAACCGTTCATCTGTATGCTTGTCCGACAGACCAAATACGATGCAAGGGAAGCTATTGGCTACTTGCTATTGAACTTCCTTTCTTAGTCCCGTCTTAGGTCATCATGTTCAAAACTAAAGCCCCGTACACACGAGCGGACTTTTCAACATCCAAAGTCCGTCAGACCGAGTCCGTCAGACTATCCGATTGTGTGTGGGCTGCAACGGACTTTTGATTCACCAAAGTCTGACGGACTTTAGAATATGGAACATGCTTCAAATTTTCCCGACGGAACTCCGCCGGACCCGGTCCCCTTCGAAAAATCCGCTCGTGTGTATGCTACTCCGACGGACTAAAACCGACGCTAGGGCAGCTATTGGCTACTGGCTATGAACTTCCTTATTCGAATCCAGTCGTACGTCATCACGTTCGACTCCGTCGGAGTTTGGTGTGATGGTGTGTGTCCAAGTCCGTTCGGTCGAAAAGTCCGCCAGAACTCCGTCGGTACTCCGGCGGAACTCCGGCGGAACTCCTTTGGAAGTCTGCCGGACATAAGTCCTCTCGTGTGTACGCGGCATTACGCTTAGTCCGTCCGTGTGTGGTCAAGTCCGTTCTTTCCGAAGTCCTTTGGAACTCCGCTGAAAAGTCAGTCGGAAGGACCATCAGACCTAGTCTGTCACAAAGTCCGGTTTGTGTACACGGCATTAGATTTCTGTCACCGTTAGCACATGGTTAGGCCTCACTCTGAATAAGTCCCAACATCTTCCTAGTACCCATTTACAGGCAGGGGTCTGCAGTTCCCTTGCAGAAACCATTTTAGATGAAAAGAATAGCTGTGCTAACTGATACTTGGTGGACTACTGATACCAGAAAGTCCAATGCAAATCCTGCCAGCCCTCCTGGCTGCAGCACTTGACTTCAACTAGTTAACGGGAGGTAGTGGTACGCTGTACTGTGACAGGGGTGGTCCAACCTCACGGGGTGGTGGACTGTGTGGGCACTTAAATAATATTATGCATTAGGAGGTTATTCAGATGCTAATTTGACGTCACATAAAAGACTGCTTGTAAAATATGCGGAACGTATATGTTAATCAGCATATGCTCTTATAGGGGAATAATGCAAACCCTCAAAAACACTGTGACATTCATTACAGGTAAAAGGCAAAAACTGATATAAGAAAAAAAAAAATATATAAAATGTCTTAAAACATGTGAAGCAAACAATTCCAGATGCGATTTGTTACAACTGCCGAAAAATCGCATAAAGTGCCAGTGCTAGAGAATATAATGCAAGTGAATAATCCCTCTACACCATAATACAATGTTGAAACAATGCAAATAAAGCCCAAAAAATTTAAATTAACAAAATGTCTGTTACACTGTGCAAAATGTGGCGGTTACATCCAAAAAGTCGCATAAAGTGCCAGTGCTTAAATATAACATGTGCAAATAGTGGTGAACAGAATGCAATCGGTGGGGATGCTGGTGGTGGTGGGTATATCCCTCGTGATCCTGTGTGATCTGGTTATGGATGTCCCCTTACCTTACAGCTGTAAGGTAACAGCATGTGACATGTATATCCTCTGAGTTCTTGGTGCTCTTTGCCTTTAAGGTCCCGCTGTGGTGTCCCCAGATCCTGGCGTTAGTGTCCTGCCTATTCCGCTGTATGGCCCCTTTAAATGGTAGCTCAGCAGTATTCAGCTTGGGGGTCCCTCAGCGAGTGGTATATGTATAGGGCTAAAAAGATGTAGAGGAAGGATGCCCCATAGTGTAGTAGTTTCAACCATAAACGTTTTATTAAAAAAATAAATGAAGTACTCACAAACATAAGTTATTTAAAAACGCTGTACAAACGAGCAACGAGCTCGGTATGCTTCACTTCCGGTAGCTCTCGTCCCGTCACGGGTCATGTGACTTCATCAGGGGATGACTAGTGCTATTGGAAGTGTCTTTAAATAGAAGGAGCAATTAATTATATAGCGACCATTTTGGTGAAGACCCGGAAGTACCTCGGCGGTGGCCATTTCCGGTATCAGGTCGCCGGAAGTGTGCGTGCGGCCACTTTTTTTGGTTATCAGGCCGCATCTCGTTTACCCGATGGCCGGAAATGAATGTGTGGCCATTTTTAGTGTCACCAACAGGCAACATCCGGTTTTATATCGCACACTTGACTTCAACAACACCAGTCTCTCCCTCTGGCTCCATATCAAATCCTGGCATGTCTCTCCCAGAGATTCTCACTGTGCCTCTCACTTACCGACCTCGGCATGGATACCTCCTGAATGACTTGGTCAGCAATGCTCCCAACTGTACTCCTCCTACTCCTGTTTCAGGACACCTCTCAATGACCATGTAGAGTGAGGCTCTCTCCCAGCTCCTGAACGCCAGACCCGAGTTCACCCCTACCCATAAAGTGGGTTTCCTCAAGGGCCACGACAGTCTAACATGCCATCATTAAGTTCTTCCACCCTACCACTCCTCCACCAGTAGGCTGGCCATGAGTATATATATTAGGCCTGTCCCCTGCCAATCCTAGTTGGGGAGTGGTCATGGCTACCTGACATTGGTCATGGCTACCTGCCATGTCACTCTCAGGCTCCGCCCTGCCTCTTTTCCAGAACCCTCTGAAAACAAAGGAGGGATAAAGTACATGTCAGTCACCTGCTGCTACACTAAACCCCTCCCCAGCCTCCAGATCAAAAACAAACAGGCCTAGCTCACAGCCATGCCTGCCCAAATTTTCCTGTCTGGCTGTACTAACAAAAACACTACCGTAGTACCTACCTACCTAAGGTACAGGGTGCTACATTGAGGTTAGAGGTCCGAGGAGAATGGGCAGACCGGTATGAGATGATAGAAAGGCAACAGTAGCTCAAAAAAACACTCATTACAACCAAGGTATGCAGAATACCATCTCTGAACGCATGAACCTTGAAGCAGATGGGCTACAGCAGCAAAAGACCACACTGAGTGCCACTCCTGTCAGCTAATAACAGGACACTGAGGCTACAATTAGCACAGGCTCATCAAAATTGGACAATAGAAGATTGGAAAAAAGTTGCCTGGTCTGATGAGTCTCAGCTACGACATTCAGATGGTAGGGTCGGAATAAACAACATGAAAGCATGTTAACAATGGTTCAGCCTGGTGGTGTCATGGTGTGGGGGATATTTTCTTGGCACACTTTGAGCCCCTTAGTACCAACTGAGCATCGTTTAAATGCCACAAACTACCTGAGTATTGTTGCTGACCATGTCCATCCCTGTATGACTACGGTGTACCCATCTTCTGATGGCTACGGATAACGCACCATGTCACAAAGATCAAATCATCTCAAACAATGAGTTCACTGTACTCCAATGGCCTCCACAGTGAACAGATCTCAATCTAATAGAGCACCTTTGGGATGTGGTGGAATGGGATATTCGCATTATGGATGTGCAGCCAACAAATCTGCAGTAACTGAGTAATGCTATCATGTCAATATGGACCAAAATCTCTGAGGAATGTTTCCAACACCTTATTGAATCTATGCCATGAAGAATTAAGGCAGTTCTGAAGGCAAAAGGAAGTCAAAACCAGTACTAGCAAGATGTACCCAATAAATTGGCTGGTGAGTGTATATGGTCATTGACTGCAAGTGGGAGTTTAAATTCTTTTAATCCTTTTTTAGCTGTAAACATATAGGACAGTAGTGGGGTTTTGGTGAGCTTGTGGAAAGGTCATAGATGTCTGACATATGCAGAAATATGAAGGCCAGAGAAAGCAGATACTGGCCAGTTAAACAAATTGACTCACTTTACATGTTGACATTTCTTATTATTATTGCAGGAGATTGCAGTCAGCTTTACTTACAGATTAACTGAAACAGTTTATTAGTAGCAGTAGCATCAATCTTTCTTCTCTGAACCAAATTCAGCTAGACGTTTTCATCACACTGACTGCGCTATTGCACTTTTTTTGTAGTGAAGGGTAAAACGAACACCCTACTTCCCTCATACATCAGCCTCATTCTTGAGAGACTACCTCTTAAACCAGCCATACATGGATTGATATTTGCTTTGTTCAGCAGGAACTGGTAGAATTTCGATCCATGTATGGGTGAGCTGATTGCACACAAGGCAATCTATTGTATGACTTGTGCACAACTAACCTTTTAGAAAATGTTCTCTCGATCAGCTTCTCCGGCTAGATGTTGATCAGTGCATTCTGACAGCAGGGAAACCTCCACACTGGTAGAATATAATGACAGAGTGGGAGGGATTCCCCCATCACATTGAGTGTGTGAACGGAATTAATTGGGGCCAGCCTTAATGACTCTTACAGAAACAATGGGGCTAACAACTGTCACGTTTTTGTCTGTTTTGGCAAACAGGGTTTAGAAAGTCTCATGCAGTTGTTGGTCCCACCCTCTCACTGTGTTCTCCTGAGTTTCTACTGCTGGTACCTGCTCAGCAATCTCTGACCTCTTTCAGGATAACCGCTTTTACAAAAGGGTGGAATGAAAAAGGCTCAATGGATTTTCAATTTCACATTAGGCATTACTTCTAATTAATAGTTGAGACATGTATGCATGCCATATATTGGGAGACTGGAAAGCTGATGCTTATCAATAACTTAATTCCTAAAGCTAAAGAGGAGCCTCTAGGACAGGGATGGTTGCAAAGATTAACAATGAAAGCATGCTATATAAATCCTCCAACACTGCCAGAAATAAATTGAGGGGGGATCAGGGTGCTAGAATTTTTTAATGAGCTTTTCTAATGGGAATGGAGAGATATGGTTTCTGTGACAAAAAACAAAAAAAGAAAAAAAAAACCTAATATGAATTTCAATTCAGCTTGAAATATTTATATTTATTTTTGGGATCCAATGCACAAGTGCAGCCTACCCGGATGTGTCAATGCTTTGCCTGTAATTCAGGCAAGGCAGGATGTACTGAAAGCTGCTGCATGTATGTTCAGCAACCTTTGAGTGCCTGCACGTTTACCCATCAGCAGGTTTTTGTTTTCTAAAGTGGGAGAATTCCTTTGTATACATGCTATATATATATATATATATATATATATATATATATATATATATATATCTTTTTTTTTTACACTGCAATGCTATTTGAATTATGATATGATATGATATGATATGATACACCTGTGCATTGAGCTAGAATGACTCCATTAGAAACACTGGAACATGCATCAACAATAGAATTGTCTACTTACTGGTAAAGTTAAGTAATCTTCCATTGAGTAATAGATTGACATCGTTTTCAAAAGCACCTTGTAACGCTTTATTAGATCTTAACTGTGTATTTTTCTTTCTTAAGTTCTATGTGATTACATAGGTGGAAGATAAACAATGACATAACAGTATAAATGCTATGCAGTAAACACTTCAGCAAAACTACAGACGTCTCTGTAGTCTACTGTAGCAAGGTTTCACAGACCATCTAAGCCCTTGTACACACGGTCGGAGAATCCGTCGGAATGTGTCCTATCGGACCGTGTCGTCGCATAATCCGACTGTGGGTGGTATGCATCGGACTGATTCCGTCGGAATATCCATCGGACCCAATTTTCCAACATGTTGGAAATATTTCCTGACCAACTGGGCCGGTCGGACATACTCCGATCATGTGTAGAGAATTTTGATCGGACCAAGTGCCACGCATGCTCAGATCAAATTCCTACATCAAAGCTATTTGAATGTAGTCCCATCGTAACGAAATTACGTCATCACGTTCTGAAAGATCGGATTTTTCGCCAACTTTGTCCGACCGTGTGTATGCAACAGTTTCGGACAAAATCCGACGGACAAAATCCGACGGGCAAAATCCGACGGATTTGGTTGTGGAAATCTCCGACCGTGTGTACAGGGGCTAACAATTTCAGTTGAAGAGCAGAAGGACTGTATTTATTGGAGCCTGATGATGTGTAATGTCCTTTTCCTTTTTTCCCTGTAACAGCAATCGTAATCAAACTATGAAGGCTGACTTGAATCTGGTTGGTGACTGTGGAAACTTCTAAAGCTGGCTGTAGATTTTTTTTTTTCACTTTCTGACAGTTTATGGGCAGGGCCTACTTGCCATGCACATAGGGGTTCCTCTTCATGCTCACTAATGCCTAGGACCAGGCAAGGCCGCAGTCATGTGAACTCAACATTAAAGCAGAACCCCAGCTTAGAAGTGAGCTATACACCTTGCATAGCTGTATATTAACACACATTTTCCTACTGTGAAACACTCTGTTCCATATCACTGCCTATCTTGTCCTCTGAATGTAGCATTTAGAAGGGGACAGTTTTGAGCTTATGTCCCGCTCCACCAGTCCATCTTTCCTCTGCCATCTCATTCCCAGTGGTCCCACCAAATCCTTGGGTGCGTTAACTCTTTGTGATGGCCTTCTGTTCCTTCCTCTTCACCCCAAACGTACTTTGCAAGCCCTGTTCTTTCAATATGCTTTATACCTCTGTATACCCCTTTGAATGGCATCAGACCATGCATGAAGCAGTTGAAATTGCACTACTGTACAACCGTTTCAAAGTGCAATGACAGTTCCTTGCTAACTAGTAGAGAAAAAAGCTTGGATCTTACAGATCCCAGGCCGCGCTGCGGAGGCTATAATGAGGTACAGGCACAAATAGAAGGACTCACAGCCAATGTCGCCACCCCTAAAGGTCGCAACCCCGGAGGGGTGCAGCCAGTATCAAAAGGTTTTTAGTTTTTAAGGGGTTCAGCGCCACTGTAAATAGGCTCCAGTGGAGTGTGTGTATAGACTACAAATACACGCCCACCACTAGCCTTCAAAGACCACTCTAGGTATCAGGTAAGTAAACCCTGTCCAAAGGGGTATGTATATCAATAGCAAAGGAGTAGAAGGGAGGTATATATAAAACAGCTCTCAAGATACCTTCTACTACTGAAAGGAAAAAACACCAATGGTGTGCACCCGTCCCTGTAATCATCCAATAAGGTGCTCCAGGTGGTTAACTATACGTCCATAGGGCTTAGCTAATCATACACAGAACTAAACGCATGCGTGAACATCAAGGGTAATTAGTGTGGTACATAACATGCAGTTAAATGCATATCGTGCAAAAATGATGGATAGTGCAGTAGTGATGCACTGTGTAAAAAAAATATGTAATAAGATTACCACATAAAAATAAAATAAAATAGCACAAGCTAATGGAAAACCAAAAAATATATATATATATATACAGTGAGACACACTCCAATATATCCTCAAGTGAGTATATGAGAAAAACGTTATGAAAAAGATCTATTGTAAAAGATCTTGGGTTGAAATTTGCCCATACAAAAGAATTGGACAAATTTGAAACCTACATCGATCTTAAAAAATTTATGAGGAAAATTAACATTAAAAAACACTTTGCGCTCAATACAGACATCAGGGAACCTCCTACAACATATTACGCTCAAACTAATCTGAAAAATAACTCTACTTTCAACCCTAACACCCCAGGGAACCAATGTATGGGAGCCTTCTGCAAAATGGTGGAAAATGACCTGAGGAGGCTTGAAAAGAACCGAGATAAGAAGGAAAAAGCAGTGTGGAAGATAATTAAGGAACTAGGGAAGAAAAAGGATGTGGTCATTAGACCGGCTGACAAGGGTGGTGGCCTTGTTATTTTGGGGAAGCGAGAATACCAAGAGGAAATGGAGAACCTTTTGAGTATTAAGGACACCTATAGGGTATTGAAGAAAAACCCTAAATGGGAGTATGAGCAGAGATTGAGAGCGTTTGTACAAAAAGGCAAAGACGCTGGCATTCTTAGCCCCCAGGAAGCGGAATATCTGGTCTCTAATTCAACCAAGACCCCTGTCATATATTATACCCCCAAAATTCACAAGAGATTGATAAAACCCCCTGGTAGGCCGATTATTAGCGGAATCAATTCCGTGTTCTCACGTTTAGGTGAATATTTGGATAAATTCTTGAAACCGATGGTGCCTATGGGGAGATCATATCTTAGGGATAGTTCCCAACTCATAGAAGACCTCCAGACCATCTCCGGGACCCAGAACTACTTGCTAGCAACTATTGATGTGAATTCCCTGTATACGAGTATTGTACAACGTGGCGGGCTATTTGGTGTGGAAAAAGCGCTGCACGAACGGACTGACATGAGACAAGACCAGGCACAGTTCATAATTGAGGGCCTACGTCTAGCCATGGAATGTAATTATTTCTGGTACAAACAACAATACTATGTGCAATCAAAGGGGGTAGCCATGGGAGCACGGTATGCCCCAAGTGTGGCAAATCTGCTCATGGACCTATGGGAGGAGGAATATATTTATGCCAGAAATATACCAGAATTGAAATATCTAAGAAGATACATAGATGACCTTATTGTGCTGTGGGAGGGCACAGCTGAGTCCTTTAACCAATTCCTCCATAGCCTGAACCAGAATAAGTATGGGCTAACTTTCAGCGGAAAGTCCGACATACAAAAAATTGAGTTCCTTGATCTCAAAATTTTTAAAGAAGGGAACATTTTGAGTACCAAAACTTACTTTAAAAGTACGGATCGAAATGGCTATATTCCTAAATCAAGTTGCCACCACCCAAGGTGGAAAGAAAATGTCCCCAAAGGGCAACTTATAAGGATTTGCAGGAACTGCAATTCTGTGGCGGACTTTAAGGTACAGGCAGATAGGCTTATCACACAATTTATAGAAAAGGGGTATGACCGAGGGACACTAATCAAACTTAAAGATAAAATCGCAACTATGGATAGGAAATCCCTCTTTGTCAAAAACAACAAAAAGAACAAACAAAGGATTTATCTTTCATCACTGGGTTCAATACACAATACCATGATGTGGAGAAAATCGTAAAAAAGTATTGGCCCATATTGCAAGAAGACAAAACTCTGGCCAACATTCTCCCTAAGAAACCCTCCTTCATATACAGAAGAGCGCCTAATCTCCGTAACTTGCTGGAACACAATGTCATTGACCCCCCTAGACCCATTAAGATTTTTGACGATCTGAAGGGCTTTTATAGATGCAATAGGTGTCTCCCGTGTAGAGTGAGCAAGGCCCAACCCCGCAAACGGGACACATTCAAATCCCGGACGAACCAAAAAGAGCACAAAATACGCAAGCTTATCACATGTAGAAGTACACATGTCACGTACGTGATAGAATGCCCATGCAAATTACAATACGTGGGGAGAACCACCCGCCCCTTGTTTGTCTAGATAAGGGAACACATTAATAATATTAAAAAGGGCTTCCCCAATCATAACTTTTCCCGACATTTCGATCAGTTCCACCAAAGAGACCCATCCAAACTTATTTTCTACGGGATAGACTGCGTTATGAACAACTGGAGGGGTGGCAATAACACTACACTTATATCCCAAAACGAAACAGCCTGGATATATTGCCTTGACACTATAGCCCCTAAGGGGCTGAATTTGGATATTGATCTAAATTGCTTTATAGCCAACCCTTAAATAGTTTAGCCTTGGGGGTCTCCCCTGCAAAATAGGGGCCCACCTGGCCATAAAGACTAAATTTCTCCTTCTTCTCTGATACCAACCTCCAAAACATATATATATCATCCTTTTAGACAAAAACTTGGACAAGTCCCCCCTATGTCCCACCATGCGTAACCCACTTGAACTCACGGTGGCCCCATTGATGGTGATATCAAGATAGGACCTAATATATGCACCTAAACCTCACTTTTCTCTAGTATAATCTTTTAGTACTTCTCTTTTTCTAAATAGATACTTTTATATGCAAATTCCTCTAATGAGGCTCTGTGGCATAGTCCCTTCTAGATTTTGTAGGAGTAGTTTTCTCTTAATTACATATAAAAAAATGTAAGTTATTTTGGCAATTTTTTTGCGTAGTTGGATAGCTTTACTAGGCAATAGCTGGCTTTGTACTGGCTTTATTTACTATTTTTTAAACCCGCAGCCTGGGGTTTAGCCACTAGAGGGGCGCCTGGTGAGGTGGGCTATTCTGTAGTAGTGTTTATATTATGGGGTTGAAGGAAATTATGTTTCACTCCCAATGATCTTTTTGTTTATGTTCATTTATTTTTTCCATTCTTAATTTTGAAATCCCTCTTTTTGCCTGTCTCAGTATATATGTCTCTGTGCTGGGCTATATAACGGGACACATGCCTCCATAAAATTGTCTGACTCCCTACCCGAGTGGTTAAGTGATAAACATTCCTGCTGTAACGTCTCCGTAGGATGTAACATCCATGGGAGGCGGGCTGCCAAACAGAGTGACCTATTGAAGCCTGGGGGTGGATCCGCCCATTGATTCTTATACTGTGGCTGTGTGAGTGCGTGATATCGTCACTGAGGACGTCTTATGACGAAACGCGTATGACGCAATCACGCATGCCACTTCCGCATTATCAGCTGTAGCAGGTGGAATGCAGGGAGGACCGCACGCTAGGCACGGTTGCCTTCTTATTTATCCTCGTGCTGAGGTTGGACATTGCTATCCTCCACACGGTTGATCCATTTCCCCCGTGTGAGGACTGACGGCGGAGCTGTTTTTCTCTTTCCAGCCTGCAGCTCCTCGGACATAGCGGACTGTACATCTGGGTACTAGATAGATGTATTGAACCCCCGCTGTCCACCCTGCTTACTACCATATACATATATATTTTTTGAGTTAGCACCTTAGTGAGCACTATACTAGGTCTCACAAGAGGACTTCCGGCAGTGAAGAGGTGCATATACTTATACCTTGCGCATATATAAAGTTTTTATAGACTTATATATTTTTGATATTGATTTTTATTTTTTATTTTTTAACATTATTATTTACATATTTTTGGTTTTATTAAATTTTTTGGTTTTTTAAACTAATTTGTATCTCTTGGCACTGATCACTTGCCATTTATGCTAAATTGAGAAGTCGCACTATCTACCCTTCAAGGGTTTTCCCTGTAGCCTTTTTTGTGAGCTTTTATATTTTCTATTTTTTGTCAACATATATATTTTTTGTCAATATATATTTTTGTAACACATCTTATGGTTGGACATTGATGTGTGAATAAAGTTTATGGTTTTTAAACGCGTGCTGTGTGATATCTACGGGCCTGACTGCCCTTCGTGGGCTTATAGCTCTGGTGAGTGGGGAGTAAAAGGGGGTGAGCACGGAAGTCACCTGAATTTTCCTGTTTCCGGGCACTTGTCACTTTCATCCATTGCACTTTCCTGAAGAATTTGTGGACTACTATTTAAAAAAAAAAATGTTCCCATTAAGTTTTTACTAATAATTTTTATCAATTATGTTTATTCACTTTCTGGACTGCACTGCATAGATTATTGCAAATTTTGGGTTTATATGTACTATTGCTGAGTTCTATATGAATTATGCATTTTTTTGAACTGTATATCACATTTATCTTATATTCCTTATTCATTTATATATCATTTTTCCCCTTTTCACAGTTTGCACAATTAATACTTTTTTACAATAGATCTTTTTCATAACATTTTTCTCATATACTCACTTGAGAATATATTGGAGTGTGTCTCACTGTATATATATATATATATATATATATATATATACTTTTTGGTTTTCCATTAGCTTGTGCTATTTTATTTCATTTTTATGTGGTAATCTTATTACATTTTTTTTTTACACAGTGCATCACTACTGCACTATCCATCATTTTTGCAGGATATGCATTTAACTGTATGTTATGTACCATACTAATTACCCTTGATGTTCACGCATGCGTTTAGTTCTGTGTATGCTTAGCTAAGCCCTATGGACGTATAGTTAACCACCTGGAGCACCTTATTGGATGATTACAGGGATGGGTGCACACCATTGGTGTTTTTTCCTTTCAGTAGTAGAAGGTATCTTGAGAGCTGTTTTATATATACCTCCCTTCTCCTCCTTTGCTATTGATATACATACCCCTTTGGACAGGGTTTACTTACCTGATACCTAGAGTGGTCTTTGAAGGCTAGTGGTGGGCGTGTATTTGTAGTCTATACACACACTCCACTGGAGCCTATTTACAGTGGCGCCGAACCCCTTAAAAACTAAAAATCCTTGCTAACTAGACCCAGGCTGCCCAGTGAGTACCTTCCCCAAAAGTGAGAGTCCATAAGGGGTAGAGTCCTGGCTCAGGAAGTCTTTCTGAAAGTTCACCATAGATGCTGCTGGCAGCTACATCCTCACGCTTGACCTCCTGATATTTTCCATGCAGGCCTCGGACGAGTGCCATCCTAATTTTTATTTATGTGCAAAGTGTGGCGTGCATTTATATAGAGACCCCTTTACTAGATACCCCTAACTAAAATCTAGTGCCTTCAGAAGTTACCTAATTAGTAAATAAAGTCCATCTGTGTGTAACTTAATCTCAGTATAAATACAGCTGTTCTTTGAAGCCCTCGGAGGTTGTTAGAGAACCTTAGTGAACAAACAGCATCATGAAGGAACACACCAGACAGGTCAGGGATAAAGTTGTGGAGAAGTTTAAAGCAGGGTTAGGTAATACAAAGATATCCCAAGTTTTGAACATCTCACAGAGCACTGTTCAATCCATCATCCGAAAATGGAAACAGTATGGCACAACTGCAAACCTATCAATACAGGTCTGTCCACCGAAAATGACAGGCCGGGCAAGGAGAGCAATAGTCAGAGAAGCAACATAGATGCCCATGGTAACTCTGGAGGAGCTGCAGAGATCAACAGCTTGGGTGGGAGAATCTGCCCACAGGACAATTATTAGTCTTCCACTCCACAAATCTGGCCTTTATGGAAGAGTGGCAAGAAGAATGCCATTGTTGAAGCAAAGCCATAAGAAGTCTCGTTTGCAGTTTTTAAGAAGCTATGTGGGGGACACAGCAAACATGTGGAAGAAGGTGCTCTTGTCAGATGAGACCAAAATTTAACTTTTTTGCCTAAAAGCAAAATGCTATGTGTGGCAGAAAACTAACACTGCACCTCCCCCTGAACACATCATCCCCACCAGGAAACATGGTGATGGCAGCATCATGTTGTGGGGATGCTTTTCTTCAGCAGGGACGGGGAAGCTGGTCAGAGTTGATGGGAAGATGGATGGAGCCAAATACAGGGCAATCTTAGAAAAAACCTCTTAGCCCTTGTACACACGGTCAGAGATTCCGACGGACTGTGTCCGATCAGACCGGTTTGTCGGATATTCCAACTGTGTGTGGTCTCCATCCGACTGTTTCCGTCGGAGTATCCGACGGACCAACTTTTTCAACTTGCCGGTAAAATTTTCCGACAAAATGCTCCGATCGGACATACTCCGATCATGTGTAGAGAATTCCGATCGGACAAAGTGCCACGCATGCTCAGATTAAATTCCTACACCAAAGCTATTGGCTACTAGCGTGAACGTAGTCCCCTCGTAACGAAATAACGCAATCACGTCGGATCTTCCGACAACTTTGTCCGACCGTGTGTATGCAACAGTTTCGGAGAAAATCCGACAGACAAAATCCAACGAATTTGGTTGTCAGAATCTCTGACCGTGTTTACAAGGGCTTAGAGACTTGAGACTGGACTGAAAAAGACTTAAGACTGGGGTGGAGGTTTGCCTTCCAGCAGGACAATGGCCCTAAACATACAGCCAGAGCTACAATGGAATGGTTTAGATCAAAGCATATTCATGTGATAGAATGGTCCAGTCAAAGTCCAGACCGAAATACAATTGATAATCTGAGGCAAGATTCTCATTTTCCTTCCACTTCACAATTATGTGCCACTTTGTGTTGGTCTATCACATAAAATTCCAATAAAATACATTTACATTTTTGGTTGTAACATGCCAAAATGTAGAAAATTACAAGGGGTATGAATACTTTTTCAAGGCACTGTAAGTGTGCTCCTGTATTATTATTATTTTATAGGTTTTATATAGTACCAGGTACTGTCAACATATCACATTATTAGTATTAGTTTCCTTTAATAATGTTGTCATATCCATAGTGGTGAAGGCAGATCAAATGTGGTTAAATGGATTGACAGGAAAGAAATATGTATATTGGTATTGCTTACAAACATTTTAATGTATTCCAGGTCAGTTTTTGTTCAAGGTAAGTGGTGTAGGGATGCAAAATGTTGTAGGGAGAGGGTCAAGTTAAGGGTCTTTTATTTAGCCTGATTCAATCTCCAAGCTGGAGATAGCAGCAAATGTATTAAAGATCTGGAAGGGGTTAGGAGTGGTAACATGAGGAGATGTGATAAAAAGAAGAACGTCATCACCAAACATGCTAAATTTGCGGTGATGTCCGTTTAACCTTTGACATCAGGGGAAGACCGGATTAATTATGCCAAAAGCTTAATAGGGAGGGCACATAAGAAGGGGGGAGGGGACAGGCCTGTCGTGTACCCAGCACTATAGGGAATAGGGGATCCAGAAGAGAAAATGTGGGCCAAATCCCCAATGACCCAGTGTGTAGTGTAAATAGGGCCCCAAGACAGAGTCACAGGCTTTCCTGTTATCTAGTGACATTAAGTATTTGCCTCCTCTGTAGTGCTTCTATAATGAAGTATGTTATTGACATTGACATACTGACATATGTTATCGCTCGCCTGACAGAGGGGAATAAACCCAACTCTGGTCCTGATGTATCAAAGAGTCTACGATGGAGTTCAAGCGCAGTGTGCAAGTGTTAGCCAATAACCTAACAACAAGATGCAATAAGGAGATCGGCCTGTAATTTGCCCATGTTATGCTGTCGGTATTAGGCTTTGGAAGCATAGAAATGGTGGCTGTAAGAGTCTCCTGGTGAAATGTCCCACCCATTAAGAGATTGCTAAAGGCAGTAACCAGGAGATGTGCCAGGAGGTCTGTCAAGATAAGTGATTTAAAAGAAAGTAGGTTGACATAATTGTCTTGCCAATAAGTGCTCATCACGTCTGCATCAAAAAGCATGTTTCTTCTGCATTCATCCTCTATGTAATATAATTTCATTTTGAATTGTATGAAATAGTAGTTTGGAACCTAATATGCTGTATAAAACAAATATTTTTGGCATTTACAAATGTATCGGTTCTTTCAGAAGAGCATTTGTGAAGTCAGGCACTGATGCTGGACAAAAAGGCCTAGCTCGCAGTCTCCTCTCCAATTCATCCCAAAGGTGTTTCCCTATGGGTTGAGGTCAGAACTCTGTGCAGGCCAGTCAATTTCCTCCACCCCAAACTCATCTATGTCTTTATGGATCTTACTTTGTGCACTGGTGCGCAGTCTTGTTGGAATAGTAAGGGGCCATCCCCACACTGTTCCCACAAAGTTGGGAGCATAAATTTGTCCAAAATGTCTTGGTATGCTGACACCTTAAAGCCCCGTACACACGAGAGGACTTATGTCCGACAGACTTCCGAAGGAGTTCTGCCGGAGTTCTGCCGGAGTTCCGACAGAGGTCTGACGGACTTTTCGGCTGAGCGGACTTGGCCACACACAATCACACTAAACTCCGACGGATTCGAACGTGATGACGTACGACTGGATTCGAATAAGGAAGTTCATAGCCAGTAGCCAATAGCTGCCCTAGCGTCGGTTTTAGTCCGTCGGAATAGCATACACACGAGCGAATTTTTCGAAGGGACTGGGTCCGGCGGAGTTCCGTCGGAAAAATTTGAAGCATGTTCCATATTCTAAAGTCCGTCAGACTTTGGTGAATCAAAAGTCCGTTGCAGCCCACACACGATCGAATAGTCTGACGGAATCAGTCCGTCGGACTTTGGATGTTGAAAAGTCCGCTCGTGTGTACGGGGCATAAGAGTTCCCTTTACTGGAACTAAGGGACTAAGCCCAACCCCTAAAAAACAACACCACACCATAATCCCTTCCCCACCAAATGATCTGGACCTCCTTAAAGGTGGCAAACACAGCAATTAAAACATGACTGGTGTTCTAACCCCTCTCCACTCTATCAAAACAAAAAAAAATGTTTTGGCTTTAGTTATCTTTTAAGTGAACATTCACTTTGCAAAGTGAATGCTCTCCACTCCTTTAATAAAAAAAACCCTTGTATGTCTAGACATTTCAGACAGAAACTGATATAGTAAAAATTCCACAAACAACCTCTTGGTGGCAACAAAGTCAGTAAAGTCTGCCAGGATTCCCTGACGGCATCATGCAAGGCAGACAACATTCTCAAAAAGTAATGTTATAACAATTAATGTTTTGTCTGTGGCTCTCTAATGAAAACACATCATTCATGTTACCCAGTTCTGAATTGTTTGGTTGTTAATATCATAGTGGTGCCAGTCTGGCTCATTTGGCTACATGGATATAAAGTTTAGACAGAAAGACTCCTCCTGAGTTATAAGAAAACCAATGACATAAAAGCATTGGAAGAGAGCATGACAGCACTGTGTGTTTGTATGGGTGTATGGAAAGTGGTAAGGAAAGAGGGGGAGGTGTAAAGTGAATAACATGTTTAATTTGCTGAATAAATTCAATTACTACACTCTTGCCTGGAGACATAAAACAACATAGTGGCACACTGTACAGAACAGCATCGTAATCTTTGGGAATACGCAGTGACAATTTGTTCCATAGTATATGCTTTCAGTAGACCTCATGAATGTGTTACAAGTAGTTTTCTGTGTGTGTCTGCTCTCCACCTTAGAGAATTCTGGAAATCGGTCAAATGAACAAGCATTACCTTTCACATAAGTGCTCATGTATTTATCCCATTGGTAGATACTAGAAATAACAAAATAGAATGCCTTAACACTTTTTTTTACTTCTTCTGAGTTTTTTCTTCGCCTCTTGATATTTTAAGAAACAAATGGGGACTATAATATACATGGCAGTAAACTGCTGCAGAATGTAAAATTAACTGAAGATTAGAACCCGTAAACCTGTATAACAAAAGCCCAATAGGTATTGGCACAAGAAGACTGTTGCATGATCATGCGCATGATTCTGAGCAAAGACTCACTGCAGGACGTGTATTAGCACACACACGCAAAGGTATTAGCGTGCACGCTGAGTGGCGCATGCACACATGCACACTTGGCACTGGTGTTGGTTCCAAACAACCTTTTTAAGCTGGATTGTGCCATGAAGAGATTGCTGAATGGTCTTCGGCTAGGTCCAGCTTACCTGTCACCTGACCTGTAATATTTTCCTTAATGTGTATGATCCAGCTTGACTCTGACCTGTCTCTGGATCCCTGCCTACTTGTTATAACCTCAGCTTGCGCCCCGACTCTCTGTTTTACATTTCTGTACCTGGCTGCCTGAACTTATACTAGCTTGTATCCTGACTCTGTCTCTGCCTCGTGTCCCTATACTTCACTGCCTGGCTGTTAATGACCTTATTATTATTATTATACAGGATTTATATAGTGCCATAGGTTTGCGCAGCACTTTCCACCATGAGGGCAGACAGTACAGTTACAATGAAATTCAATACAGGAGGAATTAGAGGGCTCTGCTCATGAGAGCTTACAGTCTAGAAGGGAGGGTCAAGTGAAAAAAAAGGTAATAACTGTGGAGGATGAATTGATGGAAAAATAAACATACAATTGTTAGATGTGGGTAGGATGGGCTTCTCTGAAAAAGGAGGATTTTCAGGGATCATCTAAAAGCTAATAGAGTAGGAGATTGGGGTAAGGAGTTCCATAGGATTGGAGAGGCTCTGGAAAAGTCCTAGAGGTGAGCATGGAAGGAGGTGATGAGGTAGTTAGAGAGTAAGAGATCTTGAGAGGAATGAAGAGAATGATTAGGTTGGTATTTTGAGACTAGGCTATTGATGTAGCTGGGGGCTAAGTTGTGAATGGCTTTGTAAGTAGGTGTCAGTATTTTGAATTTAACTTGTTGGGTGAACAGAAGCCAGTGGAGGGATTGACAGAAAGGAGTAGCAGACACAGAGCGATTGGCAAAGTGGATGAGTCTGGCAGTAGCATTCATGATGGATTGAAGGGGGATAGGCTATGTAGAGGGTAGAGG
The DNA here is from genome assembly GCF_037356315.1 of Lithobates pipiens. Classification (NCBI taxonomy): domain Eukaryota; kingdom Metazoa; phylum Chordata; class Amphibia; order Anura; family Ranidae; genus Lithobates; species Lithobates pipiens. The sequence continues at coordinate 461,542,405 of NW_027507748.1, forward strand.
TAAGCCAATGAGAAAAGAGTTGCACTAGTCGAGGCGAGAGATGACCAGGGAGTAAATGAAGAGCTTTGCTGTGTCATTGGTTAGAAAGGGGCGTATATTGGAGATGTTGCAGAGGTTGAGGTGGCAAGATTTGGATATTAATTGGAAGTGGGACTTAAAGGAGAGTTCAGAGTCCAGGACCTTGGCATACCGGGGTGGGCTTATAGTTGTGCCATCGATTTTGACAGAGAGATCAGGGGAAGGGGCACGTGGGGGAAGAAAAATTATATGTTTTGGATAGCTTGAGTTTGAGGAAGTGGTGTACAGCTTGTGTCCTGGCTATGCTCCTGTCTGCTGATTGATCAAGTGTCACCATGTTCAGGCCTCTGGTTCCTGTCTGATGAGCCATGGTCATCTATGTCTTGCATCCAACAGCTGGCGCTGCCCGCTACATCGACCCGTGTCTACTCTGTGTCCTCACACTTTCTGTCAGCACTACCAGGGTGCTGGAGAAGAGGAGCAAGAGTAGCGCACTCTCCAGCTTAATCTCCACCAGGTAAGTGACAGTCTGGTTTTAGGTAATGGTGAAGTGTCCACCTTAATAGAAGATTGGCCTGGGGAGTTCTTATGAGTGTAGGCAGAAGGTAGGCTTCATTATATTCACTGTGCCATTTGTCAAGCTGGCAGTAGACCATTGAGGACTAATCTATCCTCTGTTGGGGGATCCAGGCTGCATTCTTGTGGAGGACAGCATCTTCTATTGGATGCCTGAATCCCACAAGATTTGGGCAGCCATCTTAACACAGAAGTCCTGAAATAGGAGATGATGCACCATTCAATTTGCTGCAGTGTGGGAGTAAGATAGGGATATAGTCCTGCTGGTTAGGTAGTGAGAAGGCGTAACATTAGGCAGAGGTAGCCACCAAGGAGGAAAATAACAGGCTTTCTATTATAGGGTGTCTCCTTTGTCAGCTTCTTGGAACATTCTCCCACCAGCAGCCAGATATATCTGCAGGGCCATTCAAGGATCGCAATGTGATGCAATAATAGCATAGCCTCTTCAGGAGAAAGGCTCCTCTGGCATCTTGTGATTTGTAAGTATACTTCATAACCCTGCTGGAAAACTGCCTCACTGATGAACATTATTTTCCCTGGCTAAAGAATTGTATGGTATGAACCTAAATAGTATCATTACTATAACTGCCATGGTTCCTGAAAATGTTCCGGCAATTGGTAATTATTAGCTATAGAGATACTAAAACTATTCCATAGTAAGCTGAGCATGAGCCACATTTTTTTAGTGTCTTCATTGTTGCATTGGATATGTGTTTTCTATATACAAGAGCTGTTGTTCCAAGCAGGTAGGTGTGTGAAAGGTGGGTAGGGAAGTGTGCAGGGGTAGTGTAGAAATGTTAACGTGTATCTAAAGCAAAAACAGTTTTTGTTTGTGTTAAGAGCAGCTAAGGTTTAGAAGCCTTGTTAGGATGTTTTACTATTTGTGTCTTGGCTGGGGGGATTCATTGTTCAGTACTGGAACTGAAACTGAAACTGAAACACAATCTGTAACTTTGTTTAAAGAGTCAACACAGCATGACAAGTTATCAGCCACTCTGCTGGGATACAGTTGAAATACAAGTTCTGTTATGTATGCCAAAGAGAACAATGGGCATGACCAGCTTGCGTCTAATAGTGGGAGTGGCCTAAAAGAGGAAAATTAAACAGAACTGCTACATGGCCACCTACCACTAAATAAAGCGGCTGCTTGACAAGGCAAGCACTGGGTAGGGATGGTGCTGATATTTGAATCTAATCTAATCTAATGTAAGTTCAAATCGAACATCGGTTGTTAGTTGTTCCGCAAACCAACTGAACATAGGGCAGGTTCACGGCAAATTTGAGCGCCGTAGAGCGCCCCAAAATACACTGCAAGATCGACCTGCATGCTTTGGTCAATCACAGTGCGATCTGCTGTGAGAGCCATGAGGGTGCTTTTGGCTCAGGGGTCTAATTCCACGCCACACACTATATAATGCTGCTTACACAGTGGCCGTATGTATTGTGATACCTGGAGATTGAGAACTTGAGCTAGATTAGACAGGATAGTTAGTGGTGTGCAGGCAGTTTAATATATATACCGTATATACCGTATTAATCGATGTATAACACGCAACGGCGTATAACACGCACCCCAAGTTTAGGAGGGAATTTTAAGGAAAAAAACTTTTAGGAGGGAGGTTTAAGGAAAAAAAACTTACATTTAAATGCCCATCAATGCAGCCTTGTCAGTGTCCATCTGCAGCCTTGTCCATCATTGCACCCTTGTCAGTGTCATATGCAGCTTTGTCATGCAGCCTTGTCCATCATTGCAGCTTTGTCATGCAGCTTTGTCCATCATTGCAGCTTTGACATGCAGCCTTGTCCATCGTTGTACCCTTGTCAGTTTTATTTGCAGCTTTTTTTTTTAAATGGCGCCGCCGAGATGCAGAGCCGGATGTCCTGTGTATCTGGGCGGCGCTCGGTATTTCTCGGCTGCCTTCGGCCGTTCTCGTCAGCTTTCGCCCCGCCTTCGGCCATTCTCGTCAGCTTTCGCCCACTCTTGGCCATATATATATATGTAGCGCACTACTCCCTTGGGAGCTGCTGGGTAGTTCATACAGTACTGCTAGCATGCATGATTCACAAAAGACACAGTCAATAAAGGTTGAACAGATAACTTTTATTCCTTCTGCTGCAGTCCAAGTTTAATTGTGATGGTGAGAAATATGAGCTGCCTCCTCCTTCTAGTTCCTCTGAGTAGATAGATCCCTTTCCCTTAATGAACTGACCAGTGCCCCTCTGAAAAGCACCTTGGTAATTGGATGCTGGAAGTCCCAGGCCTCACCTGCCCATCTTGCCTCCTGCGATCCTCCCTAGGCCAGTTCCGGAAAGTCTGGATGATGCGAGGTCTACTCCATCTGCTTTGCAGCTACTTCCTGTTTCTTGAAAATAGGACCATCCCAGCCGGGATGCCTGGTTTAATCCCCCAGGATTTCTCGGGTGACTTGATGTGCTTAGACCATCCAGCACTGGGGCCTCTGAAACCCATGGCCTTCCGGTTAGGTTCCTGCTTTCCAGCACTGGGGCCTCTGAAACCCCAGGTCTTCAAGCCTGCTCCTTGGAGTTACATTTTGGCTGCTTCAATGGACTCAGTTTCTTCCCATCCTCTTCAGGAAGTATGTGACCTCATAATATATATCTGTCCTGTCCCTGCCCATAGAAATTCATGATTGAGCCAGGGCTATATACACTGCCTTCACTCCAGTCCCTGACCCACCTCCTTTCCAGAACATTCTTAGGGAAAGCAAAGGAGGGTTTCCCAGGACAGAGTACAGGTGGTCACACCCCCTCTATTCTACTACTCCTCCCAAACCAAATTAACCCACCAGGCCTAAACAAACAGGGAAAGGCACTGGCAATTTCACCTAACTCTAACCTGTTAGTACCCACCTAAGGGTGGTGGGCGCTACATACACCCCCCTCTAGAATCACAACTGTCCCCAGTAGTGGAAAAGGAATCCATGAACCAGGAACAGTCCTAACCTACCTCCTAAATATGAGGCATCTCATAACCCCTAAAGTGTAATGTGTGTGTAACATCTGAAAAATATACACAAAAGATCACGATACAATATTTACACCCTAACTATATATTCCTATACTTAATGAATAATACAGAGAGAACTGAAGCCCTGCCCTCTAGGGGGAAATACTTCAATTACTCTAGGTCTTCTTTCTTTTGTCTTCTCATCTGAGGGTACCTGTAAATAAACACACATCCTGCTCTACAAACTATCTATACCAATCAACCATTAGTTGGCATGTGTGATCCTGTCAGGGCTGCCATCCCCTCAAAAGGAGTCAGGTAGACTCCTGCAGAATGCAGCCTGAGCAGACACGCCAGTATACTGTACATGAAGAAGCCAGACTATTTTCTAATTGGCTTCAACAGAAGTCCAGAACTTTTTAACAAAAATAAACAAAGGGATGAACAGGGACAGCAGGTGATGGTGTCCGTAACTGGCCAGTTAGGCACTGATGCTGTTACCCTGTGTAGAAAGTCACATTGGGATAGCCCACCCTAACCCGTCTGCATACCTGCAGTCCATGGCATGCCTAGCATACCTGTGAGATCACATTACAAGTAATACCGGTGGTCTGGCAAACTTCTGCGTGTGTCCCTTTTTCTTCTGACTGAGATGGAGTAAGATTTAGTGTGCTGGCCGGGCTTTTGAACCAGGACTCTGTCTTTATAGCTGCCCCTTCCATGCCGCCACTCACAAAAGATGTCCTGGAATCTCACCCACATCTTGTGATCAGATGTTCATTGGGGTTTAGGCACATGTAGGTATTCCCAGACAAAGTCACTCTCCCACCGCTCACGGGATGCCTCCACTGTCTCTATGACCTTGTCCGGCACATAGGGAAAGTCTAATCCCCATTCTTTGGCAACCCTCTTTTGGACATCCCATTGAAACTGTGACAGCCATGGCATCTCCTTGGGCCTTCCCCGCCCAGGCAGAACACATGCGTCCGAGGCTCTCACAGCCCTCTGCTGGAAGGTGGGCGCCCTGTTTTGGGGGGTGCCCGAAAAGTGTTTGATAGGTGGTACTGGGGGTGCAGGGAAGGTGGCTATGCTCTCCGGAGCCCCTGTTGAAGCACTTAATGACGTGGAGCTTTCCAGGTACCACTCATCCTCCCCACTTGAGCCACCATCCTCAGAAGAGAACCACACAAATAAATGTTTCAGTGATCCACACCAATACAGCACTTCTGGTGAACCCCAATCTATGGCCCTGCCCTTGCTTCCCCTGTCCAGCTCACCTGAGGGGTCCCCCTCCACTACTGGTGGCTCCTTCTGAACAGGCTCAACAATGGGCTTACTGGTGGCCGGCTCTTCTGGGGGTTTCCCTGGGGACTGCCCAACAACCTCCACAGTCTCCTGGTGCCTGGCCAGGCCGCAGGCCTCCCCCACAGATCCTACCTGGACCTCTGGTACTCCAGACTCCTGAGAATCAGTCTGGATCTCCCCTGCGGTTGTCCCAGATGTTACATAGCCCTCTCCGGCCTTCTGAGCCATCCGGACTTGAGGCAGGCAGAGTCCGGTGGTGATACTGGCATAGAAGTATCTCACCTCCTGCTGTGCAGGTCCCAGTCTCATCAGCTGCATGCTGCAATGGCCACACCGTGCCCAGGCGTTCACCCCCAGAGTAGGCCTCCGCCAACCAGGACAGAGCAAACATAGTCTCTCCACTCCATCCATGACTCCTAGTGCCAGCCCACCGGTAGGTTCCAGGCAAATACCAGTGTCATTGAGGATCTGGTCCTGCATATCAGTGTTCTGCTGAACGGCGGGTGTGCTCTGACCACTCCGCGCCACCTTCCTCCGCTGTATGAGCATCGCGTGGCACGCAGGATGCTGGAGTGATGCCCTTTTCTCCTGGGCACGGCTCAGCTCTTTGTCTTGTTGGTCCAGCGCGTGAGGAACTGTAACCGTTCATTTCGACAATGCGCGCCAGCGACCCCTGGTGGCAGGCACTGTGAAACTTCAAGTCAAGCAGCAATCACTGAAAGCACAGTTGAAAATGTCACTTGCGATGCCTCACTGTAAGAAACCAATATCTCCCTGGTTCCCGGCTGTACCTCCCTTGGTGTCCATGTTTTATCCACGGGCTACAGCAACATGCGCACTCCTAGCACATTTCCATCTGTTAAAGCAGGACAGTCTTTAGCTGTTGCTAGGGGTAACGGGTTAGCAGTACAGTAAAATATCTCGGTGGGATCTCCAAGTCCCAGGCCTCACCTGCCCATCTCGCCTCCGTTGATCCTCCCCAGGCCAGTTCAGGAAAGTCCGGATGATATCCTGGTCTACTCCGTCTGCTTTGCAGCTACTTCCCGTTTCTTGAAAATAGGACCATCCCAGCCGGGATGCCTGGTTTGATCCCCCAGGATTTCTCGGGTGACTTGATGTGCTTAGACCATCCAGCACTGGTGCCTCTGAAACCCCAGGCCTTCAAGCCTGCTCCTTGGAGTTACACGTTGGCTGCTTCACTGGACTCAGTTTCTTCCCATACTCTTCAGGAAGCATGTGACCTCAGAATATATATCAGTCCTGCCCCTGCCCATACAAATTAATGATTGGGCCAAGGCCATATACACTGCCTGCACTCCAGTCCCTGACCTGCCTCCTTTCCAGAACATTCTTAGGGAAAGCAAGGGAGGGTTTCCCAGGGTAGAGTACAGGTGGTCACACCCCCCTCTATTCTACTACTCCACCAAATTAACCCACCAGGCCTAAACAAACAGGGTAAGACACTGGAAATTTCACCTAATTCTAACCTGTTAGCACCCACGCACTATACAGACTATGTATTAATATATATACCGTGTAGTATATACATATATATATATATATATATATATATATATATATAGTCAATTCAGTGTAGTCTATATATACAGTGCATTCAGTGCAGTTAGTGCAGAGTATATAATAAAGTGCATTGAAGTTGTTAAGGGGAACTCTATCACAGAATTAATTTAAAAAACAGTGTGGGTCCCCCTTAATTCCATACCAGGCCCTTTGGGTCTGCCATAGATTTTAAGGGGAATTCTACACCAGAAATTCCATACCAGACCCTAACCCGAGCAAGCAGCCTGGAAAGGCCAGGAAAGGGGAGGGGATACGAGTGAGTGTCACCCCTCCTGAACCATAGCAGGCCACTTGCCCTCAACATGGGGAGGGTGCTTTGGGGTACCCCAAGGGCTTCTTCCTGACAACTCTGTCCATTGGTTTTGGGGTTTGCGGGGGGGCTTATGGGATTCTGGAAGCCCCCTTTAACAAGGGGCCGCCAGATCCCGCCCCCTATGTGAATGGGTAGGGGTATCGGGTACATTGTACTCCTATCCATTCACCAAAAAATATATATATTTTCTTCTATTTTTCGGGTCCAGATTGGCGTGATTGATGATGGATGTACATCGTGGGTGTCAGGAAGTCTCTGTCAGAGGACAGAATAATAGCCGCAGAAGAATCCCTATTCCTTGAATAGCTGGAATAAGAGGAGCATTAGCATGTGCTAATGTGCAAACGCATATGCGCATTAGCGGAGATGCAAACACATATGTACATGTGCGAATGTGCGTGGTGCATTCCGTGACAGATAAAGGCGGCAAATAGGCTATTTAAGCTGGATCAGCACCCATGATCAATGCTGTCTCGTCTACAACTTTCTATCTGTTTTCTGTTACCTGCATCTGCTCTTGAAGTATTGACCCGGCTTGTTCCTGACTATTTATGTTTTCCACTTGCATCGACCTCGGCTTGTCCTTTGACCATTCCCCTGCCTCCGCATCTGTACTTGATCTGATCATTTTGTGCATGACCCAGCTTGTCTGCCTCTGCTTACGTTCCAGCCCCTCCAGAGCTACCAAGTTGCAAGCACCTGTCCAGCTACCTTTTGGACTTGCTCTTCAGCTAAGTACCAGTCTGTTCTTGCCCACGGAGACCCGCTGCCATCTGGTGGACGACTGAATCAGCAGCCCAACAGCAAGCATGTTTACCAGCATTTGTGCAACTCTGCACTCCTGCTCTACCAGGTGCCCAGAGTCAGAGGTTTTTGACACTTTTTGGTGAATGGGTAAGGGGTACAATGTACTACTCTTCTATTTCTATACCTATGAAGATTACCTGCATGCTGTATGGTTGTGAAGAATAGGCAGATTTTGCATAGGAAAAGGTTTTATGTGACAGCACTGGATGTGTTGGCACATAGCAATGTAGTCCATATCAGGAATGGGGAGGGTGGCTACATCACACACACAGTGAGATAATTTAGAGCTAGTGTAGCCACCCTATATTGAAAATATTGATGAATGTAAAACAATATACTTGGGGGCTAAAAATACAAGTGCAAGTTATTTGCCAAGGAAAGAATCTCTGGGAGAATCAAGGATGGGAAAGGATTTGGGGGTCTAAGTAGATCACAGAATCAGCAATAACATGCAATGCCAGGCTGCAGCAAGAAAGGCTAGCAGACTTTTAGCATGCATTAAAAAGGGTATCTACTCAACAGATACAACTATAATTCTACCACTTTACAAAACTCTGGTTCAGCCACATCTTGAGTATGCCCTCCAGTTCTGGTCACTGATCCTCAAGAAGGTTATCCTTGAACTGTAGACAGTCCTGCAAAGGGCAACAAAGAAAATTTGAGATCCAGTTCTCAAATTTTGATTGTCGGAAATTCTGACGGAAAATGTCTGATGGAGCCTACGCACAGTCGGAATTTCAGACAACAAGCTTCCATTGAACATTTCCCGTCGAGAAATCTAACCGTGTGTACGCAGCATAAGAGTGGTAAGGATGTGGAACTAGTGATAGTAAAAAGGGGTATTGCGCTCCCAACGTGAATGTATATATAAATATCAGACGTAAAAAAACGATCATTAATAAAAAGTCAAATCTCAAATATAAAAGCAAACGTGTTACCTATGTGGTTATTATATTAGTGTCCAAAACCAATAAAGTGCTAATGTGCAAAACAAACCACAAAATACAATCGATATTCCCACTTATAAATATCATAAAAATATATATAAGCTAATAAAAATAGATGGAATTATATAGTGCAGAAAGGGTGAAATAAATAAATAATCAAAGTGATAGTATCACTCAAAGTGAAGATCTATAAAACAGTGGATAACATCCTCCACACAATAGTGAAACACACATATGTGACATAGTATCCAAAGCAATAGCGGTGGTATCCGGATGTTCACTGAGCACACTGGGTGATTACCTTACAGCTGTAAGGTGCACAGCATGTATATAGCCTCCTAAAGGGGGAACCAGGGAAGGAGCCTCAATCTTTCTTGTGTCCTCACCGCTTCTCAATACAGATCGGGGGACTCAAATGGGCATATGCTCAATGAGTCAACAAGGCAGGTGGTGTAATCACCAGTGTATAGGACCTCCACATCTGGGCTCCAGATCAGAATTGAAGATGGTCCAATTGGTCAGGAGATATAACAGAGAAGCAGTCCTCAGAAGCAGTCAACTTGTCAGACCAAATATGGGAAAAAGAGATGGCACTTTTTGCATGTAATCCGTGAGCGGTCGGCTCATGCATCTGGGATGAGGGGCTTTTTCCTACAACTTACAGCCTGGAAAGTCCAGATGTTAGGCTGGATGAAAGCTTAGATGAGGAAGTGGAGCTCTCCATCTCCATCTCCTGATTTTTCTAAGGATGTGGAACTCCCTTCCACAATTGGTGGTTTCAGCATGGAGTGTTGACAATTTCTAGAAACTTTTAGATGGGCATCTTAGCAGACACAATATACAGGGTTATGAGAAATGGTAGAGACATAGATACAGTGCCTTGCGAAAGTATTCGGCCCCCTTGAATTTTTCAACCTTTTGCCACATTTCAGGCTTCAAACATAAAGATATAAAATTTTAATTTTTTTTGCAGAATCACCAACAAGTGGGAAACAATTGTGAAGTGGAACGAAATCTATTGGATAATTTAAACTTTTTTAGCAAATAAAAAACTGAAAAGTGGTGTGTGCAAAATTATTCGGCCCCTTTACTTTCAGTGCAGCAAACTCACTCCAGAAGTTCAGCAAGGATCTCTGAATGATCCAATGTTGTCCTAAATGACTGATGGAGATAAATAGAATCCACCTGTGTGTAATCAAATCTCTGTATAAATGCACCTGCTCTGTGAAAGTCTCAGGGATCTGTTGAAAGCGCAGAGAGCATCATGAAGACCAAGGAACACACCAGGCAGGTCCATAATACTGTTAGGGAGAAGTTTAAAGCCGGATTTGGATCCAAAACGATTTCCCAAGCTTTAAACATCCCAGGAGCACTGTGCAAGCGATCATTTTGAAATGGAAGGAGTATCAGACCACTGCAAATCTACCAAGACCTGGCCGTCCCTCTAAACTTTCAGCTCAGACAAGGAGAAGACTGATCAGGGATGCAGCCAAGAGGCCCATGATCACTCTGGATGAACTGCAGAGAACTACAGCTGAGGTGGGAGAGTCTGTCCATAGGACAACAATCAGTCGTACACTGCACAAATCTGGCCTTTATGGAAGAGTGGCAAGAAGAAAGCCATTTCTCAAAGATATCCATAAAAAGTCTCCTCTAAAGTTTGCCACAAGCCACCTGGGAAACACACCAAACATGTGGAAGAAGGTGCTCTGGTCAGATGAAACCAAAATCGAACTTTTTGCCCACAAAGCAAAATGATATGTTTGGCGTAAAAGCAACACAGCTCATCACCCTCAACATACCATCCCCATTGTCAAACTTGGTGGTGGCAGCATCATGGTTTGGGCCTGCTTTTCTTCAGCAGGGACAGGGAAGATGGTTAAAATTGAGGGGAAGATGGATGCAGCCAAATACAGGACCATTCTGGATGAAAATCTGTTGGAGTCTGCAAAAGACCTGAAACTGGGACGGAGATTTATCTTCCAACAAGACAATGATCCCAAACATACAGCAAAATCTACAAAGGAATGGTTCACAAATAAACGTATCCAGGTGTTAGAATGGCCAAGTCAAAGTCCAGACCTGAATCCAATCAAGAATCTGTGGAAAGAGCTGAAAACTGCTGTTCACAAACGCTCTCCATCCAACCTCACTGAGCTCGAGCTGTTTTGCAAGGAAGAATGGGCAAGAATTTCAGTCTCTCGATGTGCAAAACTGATAGAGACATACCCCAAGCGACTTGCAGCTGTAATCGCAGCAAAAGGTGTCTCTACAAAGTATTAACACAAGGGGGCTGAATAATTTTGCACGCCCCACTTTTCATTTTTTTATTCGTTAAAAAAGTTTAAAAAATCCAATAGATTTCGTTCCACTTCACAATTGTGTCCCACTTGTTGGTGATTCTTCACAAAAAATAAAAATGTTATATCTTTATGTTTGAAGCCTGAAATGTGGCAAAAGGTTGAAAAGTTCAAGGGGGCCGAATACTTTCGCAAGGCACTGTATGTGTGCACACACACACATACACACAAACACCCACATAGAGATACAAAAAACACAGTCACTTCCAGTGCTAAGGGGTCTTCTGAAGTAGAGGGCAAAAGGGAAAATGTTTAAATGGTATCCCAAGCCTGGGTGGATGCTGCCTTCCTCAGATGGGGTAATCCGATGGAAACTACAAGGAAAACAAAATGAAAGGCGTGCACACCTAGTGCATTACCAATGATAATTTAATAGTAATTCATAAAGTGGGTACTCACAAACTGCAACTCTCTATTTTTGTCAGAGAATAGGTGCAGGAACTCCCCCTTCTGAGTTCCCCCTTTGCCCCTATGCTCCTATGCACCCTATGCTCCTCTGAGCACCGTCCCTTGGTCCCACCTCCTACCCACCACCTCTCAGTACTGCCCGCAGTATCATTTTGTGGTGCTAAATAATTTGTATGGAAATTTGCTCTTATCTAATAACAAGAAAAGCAGCAAAAATAGATCCCCCAGTAACAATAGAACCCACACCAGCGACAATAGATCCTTCACACAACTAAAGACTCCCCCAACAACAGTGGACCCTATCCCAGCAACAATAGGTCCTTCACACAACAATAGACTCCCCCAACAACAATGGGCCCCCACCCTAGCAACAATGGACCCCATCCCAGCAACAATAGATCATTCACACAACAATAGACTCTCTCCAGCAACAATGGACCTCCACCCCAGCAACAATGGACCCCATCCCAGCAACAATAGGTCTGCTCAGCAACAATAGAATCCCACCCTAGCAACAACAGATCGCTAGCACAACAGTAGACTCCCCTGGCAAAAATGGACCCCACCCCAGGCAACAATAGGTCCCCCCAGCAACAACAGACCTCACCACAGCAACAATAGATCCCTCACACAACAATAAACACCCTTAGCAGCAATAGACCCCCCCCCCCCCCACACACACACACACCAACAATGGACCGCCCACAACAAAATATCACCACCAACAACAAAAGATCCACCCCAGCAACATTAGACAGACCCCCCCCCCCCCCCATAGCAGCAACAATAGATCTCCCAGTAGCCAGCATCAATAGACCCATCAGTATACATCAACAATATACCTCTCCCTCAATAGTAGATTCCTACCAGCAACATAAAACACCCCCCAGCAACAATATATCCCCCACTAGCAACAATAGACCCTCACACAAAAATAGATCCCCAGTAACAATAGATTCCCCCAGCAGCCAGCATCAATAGACCCTCCATCACACCCCTTACATACATTTAGTGCTGGAGGTGCCGGAACTGCGTTCCCACACGTTTCAGCTGAAGAAAAAGCCCTGTGCAGGACCATAACACGGAGTAGAGCTGATGTGTTTTGGGGAGACTAATCAGGTTCACCATGGGCAAGCACTTTTATAGCAAATAAAAAATAAAAAGAGCTTGCCTATGGTGGACCTAATTAGCCTAGCTCTGGGGGGGGAGGGTGGCCCGAAACACATCTGCTCTACCCCATATTATGGTCCTGCACATGTCCATACACTATTTGTTTTTATGTTATTTTAGAATGTTGCACTTTGTGAGTACCAACCTTCAATTTAGTTTTTCTTGTAAACACCCACATAGATTGGACTTGGGTCTTTATTCAACCTTGTCAACTATGTAACTATGTAGTGATACTGGTAGTGGGGTATACCTCTGTGCTACCTTTGTGCAAAATATGTACAGTGGTATAAGTATGGTATAAGTGTATACGTATGTGGTGCTTTAAAATGTATAAACAAACAAAGAAAACTCAAATAACTATAAGTGAAGTTGCTGCAAGCACCCACTGCTTTCCGACAGATAGTAACAAATATTAAAGCGGGAGTCCGCCGTTTTTTTTTTAAAAGCCAGCAGCTACAAATACTGCAGCTGCTGACTTTTAAAATAATGACACTTACCCGCCCAGCGCGCCCGCAAAGTCGGCACCTGAAGCCGATCTCTCGATCGTCTCTCGGGTGCTGCCGCCGCCATCTTGGGTATGTGAATCAGGAAGTGGAGCCTTTCGGCTTCATTTCCCGGTTCCCTACTGCGCATGCGTGAGTCGCGCTGCACAATAAGGATGGTCCCCGTTGTCTCTGGGATCCATGTGTTTCCCAGCAGGCAGCGGGGGACCTTCAGAAAGGGGCATAGATTCCGCGGAAAGGGGCGTACCTTCTGCAGAATCTACGCCGGAAGTGGGTGCAGATACCTGTACTGCACAGGTACCTGCACCCCCTCCCCCCTGAAAGGTGCCAATTGTGGCGCGGGAGGGGGGAGGGTTCCAATGAGCGGAAGGTCCACTTTAGGGTGGACCTCCGCTTTAATGAAAATGGTGTTATGCTACCTCAGTGATCTAACCACTCATTCAAATGCTTGATTTCAAATAATAAATAGATATATTACAAAAATATATATATCATTAGTGCTGTCCATAATCAGGTGCACATGTGTTAAAAGTGCATAATAGGTCATATCCAAAATACATTATAGCATGCACAGTTCAATTCCTTTTATGGTAGCTGTGTGACAACATTATATAATAAATGGTGTACTTCCTCCCATTGTGACACCTGGATTCTCCCAGTGCTCTCACCTTAGTGAGTAATCAATTGCGCTTTTGATTACAAATAGAAACAATTCTCCATCAATGTCTTTCTGATCCTGGCCCTCTTCAGTTAGTTTTATAAAACTAGAGTGATGATTCCTTTAAGGCTCCCTCCACTGCGCTTGTCTATATGTTAGGGTAAAACAAAGTGACCTATAGTGTAGTATTGCAATTTTTATTAAAAGAGTAACTCTTACATCAAAGTATCAGTAAAAACACCTTGGATATATCATATACTCAGCAAAAACAATATCTCCAACATCACTTTCTGTCCAGGATACCCTGCATGTTACGTCATGCCCACGTGACTTCATCAGGCAAACCAGATTGGTTAAAAAGACTGTCTTTTATCTGTTAAAAACCGGGTATCGCCCAGCAGCTGATATAACTATGTAACCTCGGAACGATTGCCTTGACTTTTAGTCACCTCCAACATTTGACTTTTAAACCGTGGTTCAACTCTTGGATAAAACAACAATCTACCCCTAAACTAGTGCCTTAATGTGTATCTGAAGCCAAAACCTTTTTTTTTTCCAATAGGCTAGGAAAGGTAAGAACCCCAGTTTGGTTTTAAGTGATATCTGTGTCTTCACTGGTGAGATTAGGCCTCTCTATTTGTCATAATGACCATTGTTACCAAGACTGAAAGAAAGGGTAAATGCCAAATTTTAAACAAGAACATGAATTGGGGGGGGGGGGGGGAATGATCGTTTAATGGGGATACTCCTATCTGGGAGGAGAGTACCCAAACTTTGGAGAGATTCCTTTAACCTCCCATTCTCTACATGTTGAAATGGTTCTGGCTTTAGATATACTTTAACCCTTTTTCACCTGAAGAACCTAAGCCTTCCTAACAGTAAATGCTTATTCTAGTTTCCTGAGTCAAACCCTTATAATGGTGGCACCAAGTTCTCACAGCTAGAAGATCAGATCAGAGAAATATTTATTTTTATTTTTTTATGCTTTATTACTGTGTAAGCTTTATATGCCCATATTATAATCACTGTATACACCTTTGCAGGTAAATCTATATTACATAATTATGTCATACCAGTAAAATATTTGACTACTCTACCAGCATAGATAGATTCTTGTACAGATATTAATGCAGGTAACTAACTCTGCTTCAGCTTCATTTCAGCAAAATGTTTCCTCTTTCTAGGTGATTTATAGACCTTATTTCCCAGTTACATTAACCTTTTTGCTCTTCTAGGTCAGGTGTTAATAGATATACTGACTCTACAGCAGTACATTGTTTAATCATGTTGGATAAAATCAATTAGTAACTAAGAATTCTAGACATGATTTTGTCTAAACACTTTTATATAGGATACATGATCTTTATTTATAAAATATGAACTTGAAGTCTAAAAGAAGCAATGTTAGCTTTACATTGATAGTGTGTACTGGGGGTGAATGTAAATGACCTTGCTTTATTACACCCATTTATCAAAGCAAGCATTGAAGATAGTATATATTAATATGAATCGGGTAATCTTAGTAAATATATCCTGCATTTTAATGGGATAGATTAAATCATATTCTAACCAATGTCCATCTAAAGTACATCTGCTTTGATGCCTGCTCTAGTAGGAGAGGAAAGATCAAAACCTTTCCTGAGACTAATAATTAAAGCTGAAGTCTTGTCTGTTAAAATCATAAATTTAACAGTTTACCAGTAGGCCCCCAAGAAGCTGAAAAAAAATTAGACCTAGAAAGCCACATTTAGAAGCTAAAGCTTATTTTAGACCCATTAACATCTTCACTGGGTCTTTTGAACACTTGAAGCCCCTAGGGCTGGTGGGAGGCACCAGCAGGGTGCTCTGCATGTTTTCTTGCATATGTCCAGCCAGTGCTCAATTCAGGATCCCTCAGCACTGGTGTATTCAGTGGGATGGCTCTTGGGGGAGGTTTTTCAAATTTCACTACTTTTTGGTAGGTGGGCTAGTGGATGATTGCATTGGTGTTGGCAGAGGAGTGGAGAACTCCCTTCTCTTCACTGATGCATGAGACTGCGGAGCACCTCTGCTCAGTAAAGGTGCCAGCGCTGTAATTGTGATTTTACAGCATGGGCAGTCTTACTTATTTTTTTGGTAATGTTCAGATACAGTAATAAGTATACATACATGCATTTGCTCTTTCCGATTTATCTGCATGACGCTGCATTTTTTACATTTATTATGACCTCCATTACTGGCGTAGAGCTGTAAGTGATTTGGCTGTTGTTAAGAAGTGAGGCAGCAGCTACAGAGCAATATGCTACTTCTCT
Source organism: Lithobates pipiens (assembly GCF_037356315.1). Taxonomy (NCBI): domain Eukaryota; kingdom Metazoa; phylum Chordata; class Amphibia; order Anura; family Ranidae; genus Lithobates; species Lithobates pipiens. The sequence goes on from NW_027507748.1 coordinate 461,558,310, forward strand.
TGGATGAGGGGAGAAGTTCAGTGAGCGCAAATTTGAGAATGTCTGGACTCTAACCAGGCGAGGAAGCTGATTAAAAAACAACTGAACTCTGGAAGCTGTGTCCAAAAAAGGCAGACAAAGGTATTGGAACTAGTCACTGATTTTGCTTGTGGTCTCCCAGCAGCTGACCATTCCCCATTGCTCACCAAGGTTCTGTACTTTGTGGTGGAATCCATCTTGGATTCCGCCATGTGAAAGAATCTTTGCTTCCTCATGTGAAAGAATTCAACAACGACGATAGCGGGCAACACAATAATGAGATCACCAATTCTCCTTTCGAATATCCTGAGGCTAGCAGTCAGAGGCAGCAGTGCCTATGATATCACACGGTAGATATACAGCTATGAGGCTGCGGTCAAAAGTGGGCCTTGGCACTTACCACATACCTTGAAGTGCACTACTATTTTTCAGAAGGAATTCCAGACAAATAGACCAAGATATTCCCATGTGTAACAGCAAATCTTTACTTTTTGAGTTTAAGTTTCCTTTTAATAAGTGACGATGATAATATACCTCCCAACTTAAGAACCTGTGAACCTATGAAGACCTGAACCATGGTAAAAACTATGCAGAATATTGGACGTATCTTAACATAGCCGGAGCCTACACGTGTATATGCAACACACATATGCCGCAGTCCTTGTACTCACAAAATACTAATATTCTATTAAAAATAAAAGAAAGTTCCAGCTGCAGTTGGGCTTTAAACAATTAAGCATAAAGCCAAATGACACCACACTCTAGTAACTGATTCTGTATATCTGTACAATGTGGAATACTTTTTTTTTTTTTTAATCTGACAGGCAGTTGATAGCTACAGTATGTCCTACAGGTAGATCTTTAGGCTCAAGGACCTGGCTTGAAAATTACATCACTAAAGCTGTCACAAGATGATGTCTCTTTTAATAACAGTGGCAAAAATGAATACGTTTTACAAAATATATAAACCTTAGCACAGATATTAATTTTTAAAACTGAACCCCTTTATTACAGATATATTTTTCTGCAGAATTTGTTCAGACAGCTAATACTTTGATCCAACCTAAAGAAGAACTTCATAAAACACTTTTCATACAGAAAAAGTCACTGGAAATGCATAATAGTTGGGTAGCCAACAATTTCAGGGAGTAAGCAATGACAACCCACATATTTTTGCTCAGGAAAGGTATACTTTAAAGCACATAAGTCAACTGTTCAGTATTACATACAGTAGACATATAAGTGCGGCTGAAGAGAGAGGATTTTATCAGCACCACATCCCTGTAAGTAATAGTACATACATAAACATTGAACAGGATAGGGATTTTCAAGGTGAATTATCCAGACATACTGTTACTGTTAAAATTTATAGCATTTATTACAAATTCATATTAAAATCCAAAATGAGTTACAAAAAAGTATACATTGCATCATCCTCTGGAATTAATGGTGTTATTAAGGTCCTTTATGCATGTTCTTCTACACTTGGCTTCTTCAGGAAATATGCATATAGGATACTAACAAAATATAAATATATACTGGTAAGATATACAGCATTATTCATTTAAAATAAAAAAAAATACATGTGGAGATCAAAGACCCACACATATATGGACCATCCACCTTAACATAAAAGGAGCACAGCTGGAATGGACAAGCTTCACCTTAGGCCAGAGGGGAGTATGGAACAGCAATTATAGAAAACATTATTGTTGTGTTTTAAAGCAAATGAGGTATAAAATCCATTAGATTCAAACATTACTCAACTCCAAGTTACATGTTTCATGTATAATTTTATCCCCTAAAATTATGAGTGACCCTTCATTTTCTCCACAGTTCTCCACAGTTTCTCCACAGTTCCGTGCCAGCTGGAGCTCCGGTCCTCTTTGCACCTGCCATCGAATGTGGGTGAGCACTTCATCACATACAACCCAGAACCAGCGGTGGCCTACATTGTACATGATGACATTGGCAAGATAAGTGGCAACATGCCCAATCAAAGACAAGCAAGAAGAGAGGCTTTGTGTGACTGGTTGTCACTACTGAAGCAAGAGTTTGGGTCCATAAAATAAGGTAAGCTTTTCTCAGTGCAATATCAGTCACTGAAAGAAAATAACATTATGTTCTGCATAGGCTGGGGAAGAAACAATTATAATAATTTTTATCTGCCCAGAGATGGGATTTAATCGGATACATGTCTCATTATGTAGAATCTTTGCACTACATTTAAGCACGTTTTAAATCTATGTCTATGACATCTGTCTGATGTAAAGATAACCAGTAGAAGGAGCGTACACACAATCGGAATTTTGGTCAGAAAAAGTTCTGATGGATTTCCCGACAGAATTACGACGGGATTTTGCTGAAGCTGTCATACACAGGGTCACACCAAATTCCGACTGGCCAGAATGCGGTGACATACAACATATATGATGGGACTAGAAAAAGGAAGTTCAATACTCAGTAGACAATAACTTCCATTTCGTAAGTTGAATCTGAGCATGTGTGAGTTTTTGCTTGTCGGAATTGCATACACACGTTCGGAATTTCCGATAGTTTCTGTCGGAAAAAGTGAGACTATGCTCTCAAATGTTTGCTGGCGGTAATTCGACCAGCTAAATTCCAATGGAGCATACACATGGTCGCATTTTCTGATGAAAAGTTCTGTCTTTTGCTGGCTGAAATTCCGATTGCGTGTACGCAGCATAAGACAATGAATGTAAACTCAAATAAAAATGTGAGTACTATTTTATAATAAATGTGTCCCCACTATAATATCTGAAAGTTGTCCTCTTTTTTTTTTTCAATTGCAACATCAATTGCATCATTATAAAATGTTAGAGTTTTTGATGAGCCAAAATGAATAATACCTAAATTGACAGAGTCACCCACATGGAATATAGAGACAAAGCCTAGTAATTAGATCTTTTTAACCAAAGCAGTTTAGCATGGTTCATTGGTTATTTTCATACACACATGTCTGTCTGCTTTGTTTATCTTGCCATCACACTAAAAGGATTTCCAGGGATAGAAAGTACAGCACCATTCTATTACACACAACCTTTACCTAGCCAATTCCTGGAAGGAGCATAAGAGGATTACATCAAATGTTGTCTTCTCAGACTCTTGTGTGACTAAAATAAAAAAAAAAACAACTAGCAAATGAAGCTTGGTTTAGGCTGGCTGATCTTATCCAACAAGAAGCACTGATGTCATTTACTTTCATTAAGTCGCATCATTTAGCTATTTGAGATGTAATCATTTTCTCATGTAAACCATGATTACCAATCTGTTTCTGGTCATTGAGATCAATATTTTATTTTGCATTTCTCTTTTAAAATATTTTATTGATAACAATACAGTACATATTATGAGTACAAATTTTGAAGTTAAATAAGATAGACATATGTAAATATATATGTGTGAAAGGCTTCTCGAACAATATATATAGATGAACATATATTATTTGCTATTTTCTTTATAATTCTTAATATAATAGATATTATTCATATATGATTTTAATCAATATCTTTCAAACAATCAACACATTTAGTATAAAGTTGAATAAAGAAAGTAATTAATTGTTTATAGGATAACCTTAGATTGAGTTGAGTAACAACAATGTAATCTATTAGTCTATAAGTTAGTAAATAATGAGATAGTTAGATAATGGTTTAATATAAACAGGGCCAAGATCTGGCTATATGGCTTGGCTTATCCTGGAGAAGAAAAAAAAAGATAAAAAAAAATAATGAAACAAATAAAAGATTTGACTATCTCAATAATTATGTATAATGTAGGTTTGTTCTAGAGGAAAAATATTCGATTTGTGATAAATTAAGATTAGATTACATTGTATTAAAATATCATTAAGTCTTTGATGTGAAGAAAATTTTAAGAGTAGATGTAAAATAAGGGAAATGGGGGGGGGGGGTGGAATAAGGGAGAGGTCTCCAGAGGGAGTTGATACTTTGGTTAATCATATATTGTTTTATATTGAAACAAGTAATAGTAAATATCAGACATCTTCAGGGTAGTAAAAGTGGACAATCAAAACCTGGTGGTAGGCGGTGTTTTATCCATGGATGCCAGAATGGTTGGAATTTGGAAAATGTATCTAGTAAGATCACTTCAGTTTTAGCATGAATCATTGCTTGTGTCACTCTGTGTTTGGCCGATACTATGCATAGTGTGGTTGATTTCATATAATAAAAGTTTGAATTGACGTTGTGTCAAGGTTTGTGGTTTATTATTTAGAAGAGCTATCATTGGATCAGGGGGTATGAAGCATTCGAACATGGATGAGAGTATGTTAAATATTTCAGACCAAAAGGTAAGTCATATGGGACAGGTCCACCAAATATGTAAGTGAGTACCAGGGTCCCTACAGCCTCTGAAGCAATGTGCTGGGTATTGAGGGTGAAATTTAGGAATTCTTGCGGGAATAAGTACCATCTGGTAAGTACCTTATAATTAGTTTCAAGGGCTGTGATATTAGGCGTTGCTGATTCAGTAGCTTGCCAGATTAGGGCCAGTTCAGTGTGTTTGATTGGAGGTTTAGGTCAGTTTCCTATTTGGTAGTATAAGATGGGAGGGTGGTGGTTGTGTGTGACAGTAGTTGAGTATATATATCAGAGATAAGTCCTCGTCTATGGGGGTCTGATTTACATGCTTGTTCAAAGATTGTATATTCAGGGGTTGTTGAATGTGAAGGAGCATTTTGAATCAGAAATTGTTTTATTTGTAGATATCTGAATGTTTCATTATGAGGTATACCATGTGTTTCACAAAGTGAAGAAAAAGGTGTAATATCATTGGTTTTATAGAAGTGATGTGTTCTTGTTAGTCCTGCTTTTGTCCAGACAGCAAAGGAGGATGGAGAGATCCAGGCTGTGTAGAAGGAGGGATTTTTAAGGAAGGAGAGAAGGGGATTATGTTGTGATTGAAGGCTAAAACATGTTTTGAGTCGATCCCAAATTGAGAGACTACGTTTCGTGATAGGATTCTTGATTGAATGGCATTGGGAAGGTAAGAGCCATAGTAGGTTTGCAATGGAAAGTGGGTCACATTCAACTGATTCATTCGAAACCCAGAGGGGAATTTCTTTGGTGGCGTGGTACTTGGGTAGTTGGGCTAGTTGAGCTGCATAGTAATATTTTGAAAAGTCACTCAGTCCTCCTAGGGTTCGGGGTGTGTATAAAGTGTGTTGTGATAGGCGGGTTTAAGTTTGCCTCATGTGAATTGAGCTGTTTTGCGTTGAAGGATGCACATGAAGTATGCTGGCACTTATATAGGGAGTACTCTAAACAAGTATAAGATCTTGGGTAATATTGACATTTTGATTACTGTGATTATACCCATCCAGGCAAATGGTAGAGAAGACCAGTTTTTCAATAGAGAGGTAATTTGAGTTAGTAGTTGAGGGTAATTAGCTTTAAATAGGTATGCAGGGTTAGACTTTAATGTTATTCCTAAGAAAGTAATTTGTGTTGTCGACCAGATAAAAGGCAGGGAGTCTTGTAGTTGTGATTGTAATTCATGTGAAAGTGAGATGTTGAGGGCTTTAGATTTTTGGGGATTTATTTTAAGTCCAGATATTATACCAAATTTAGTAAATGTTTCAATAAGGTTTGGAGCTGATATAAGAGGTAAGGTGAGAAATATTTATATATCGTCAGCAAACATGCATAATTTTTGTTGGTGACCACCTAGTTCAAGGCAATTAAGGTTTGTATTTGAGCTTATGAGTTGCGCTAGGGGTTCAATTGCTAGAGCAAAGAGAAGAGGGGAAAGGGGACACCCCTGCCTGGTTCCTTTTTCAATAGGGAAGGGATCGGAGCGGAATCCCATATATGAGACATATGCTTTTGGGTTATGATATAGAGAGGAGATCCATTTTAGGAAGTGCGTTCCAAATCCCCATCAGTTCAAGATTGAATTGAGATAAGGCCAAGATAAGGAATCAAATGCCTTCTGAATATCGATGGAGAGGAAGCAGGTGGGGATGTTCCGGGTACGGGCAATGTGGGCTAGAAGGGTAGTGCGACGAATATTATCCCTGTTTGTCTGTAAGGAATAAAGCCAGTCTGGTCTTTATGGATTAAGGTTCCTATGATAGGATTATGTCGGTTGGAGAGGATCTTAGCAAGTATTTTAATGTCTAGATTGAGTATAGATATTGGTAAATAATTTGACCAGGATGTGTCCTCAGAGTTTGGTTTTAGAATCATAGAAATGGATACTAGAAGGTATTCCATACGAAAGGAGTGATCTTTGAGGATAGAATTAAATGCTTCAGTCATAAGGGGTGATAATAAACTTGTAAAATGTTTGTATTTTAGCTGAAAAGCTACCCGGGCCTGGGCATTTGTGTGGTTTTAGAGCTTTAATTGCTGTTTGGACTTCTGAGTTTGTAATATGTTTATCAAAAATTTCTTGTTGTGTGGTTGATAGAGAGGGGAGCTGAATAGAAGTTAGTAAACTATCTAGGCGTGTTTGGTTGAATGTATGTGAATCTTGATAAAGGTCAGTGAGTTTTTTGCGAAATTCAGTTAGGATCTTTAATGGATTACTGGAGTAGGTATTTTTATTTATTTTAAGTCAAATTGGTTTTAGTATATAATCAGCCCTGCGTAATGATAAAGATAGAAAGGTATTGGGTTTATTTGTTTTCATATAGTAAGCATGTTTAGATTTACGTAAAATCTTCTCTGCTGAGTCTGTTAAAAAAAGATCCAGTTCTAGCTTTGCTTTATCATAGGCCAGTTTATTTTCTGGAGAGGGCTTATTTTGAAAGTTTTCAGAGGATTTGGAGAAGTTTTCATCTAGTTGTGTATGAAGTTTTTGTTTTAGTTTGCGATGGTAGAATGCTTGACTGATGCAGACCCCTCTGATAGATGGTTTGAGAGCTTCCCATATTGTCAGAGGATCTATGTCTGTTGAGGTATTATTTGTTATATAATCTTGGATTGATTTTTCTATATCTTGTCTGTATGTTGAATTGGATAGTAGATTATCATTAATATACCAAGTTTTATTGTTAGATCTTGGAATTAAAGAGGAGAATGTTTTCATGACTGCATTGTGATCTGACCAGGAGCATGGGATCATTAGGGAGTTTAGTATGAGAGGTGAGGTACTGATGTTTGTAACTAAGTGATCAATGCGTGAAAATTGTTTGTGGGGTTAGGAATAGTGAGTGTATTGCCTTTTATTAGGGTTTTGTTCACGCCATGAGTCTAGAAGAGAGTGTTGATTGAGTAGTTGTAGGTAGGTGGGTCGATGTGTAGATTCAGATGTAGATTATTTATCCAGAATTGGGTATAGTACTTGGTTTGAGCCCCCACATATTATGAGAGTACCTTGTTTGTGGGATTCTGCAACTGAAAATAGGTGTGAAAGAAAAGATAGTGGGTTTTTGTTGGGGGTGTAGTATGAAACTATAGTTATTTCACAATCTAGTAATAGACCTGTTACTAATATATAGAGTCCTTCTGGGTCTATAATTTCTTTATGAAGTGCAAAATGTGTTTTGAATTGGAATGCAATCAAAACCCCTCTTTGTTTTGTTGTGGCTGAGACTTTATAGATCTGGGGATATTGACGGCTAAACATTTTGGGAGAAAATTGTGAAGAAAAGCGTGTCTCTTGTAGACATACCACATCTGCTGAGAGTGAGGAAAAGGAATGAAAGGCCTTAATTCTTTTTTGAGGAGAATTGAGGCCTTGTACCTTAAGAGTTAAAAAGTATTTTTACATTTTTAGAGAGGTATATGAGTTAGTATGATTTAGTTGTTAGCTTATATTCTTAAATTCTGGAGCAATAATCTTTACAAAAAAAGGGGGGGGGGGTAAAGCTGTTAAGAAAACTAGGGAAGGAGGGATGTAGATATAGTTAGGAGTAAATTAGATTTAGAAAATAGTTTCTGGAATTAGGGTGGAGAGGGAGAAGCTGTTTTGCAAGACAGGAGTGGGTGGCTCCTATATGGAGCTAGTATCCAAGGGTTGATGATATGTCACCAATCGATGGATACTATAAGTCCAAAGAGTGTCTGGATAGCAATGCCGGTCACTCGAGGAACTACTGGGAGGAGCAGTGAGCTGTCTTCTGGGACAACAACAGCCAACACAATTTCTAAATAGTTTTTAAACATTAAAACAAAACGAGTCACTTAATATTGTAATATTTGATAAATCGTATAAATTACAAAGTAAAACAAGAATAACACCCAAGTGAGATCCAGTGGGGTGTAATTCAATTGATTTAGTGAAACTGACATCCTGTTGATGAATTGGTATTATAGAAAATGAGGGATGATTGTAGTATTTGGTTGGAGGTATCAAGTTAGTATGGGAAATAAATAAAGAAAAAAAAGGGGGGGGGGGGCAATTCATCATAGGAGGTCATGATATAGGTTTTGGAACAAATTCGATTTAATTTAGAACTTTGTGTCCCTATGTATAGAGAGCATAAGGTTCAGTATCCAATTTAATAGTTTTAAGAGAGGGTATTCGATTTTCTAATATTTATTTGGTAAATTTGTCATAAATATGGTTGTATTGACCTTGGGGAATAGGATCTTATATAAAACAGGGTAAAAGTTCTGTCTTAGTGATCGGTATTCCACTGGTCTAGAATGTAATGTAGTGTGAAAAACATTTAATCATCTGAAGATTAATATCACCAAAGAAAAGGGAGCATCAGTCCATTTGTTCTTCTGTAGCTGGTGGTGGAGAGGCAAAACGGCTCCTTTTATGAATATTGGAGTGGGCTTGATAGTTAAGTGCATCTTGATGATTTTTGGGGGAGTTTGATGTCACTCGTCGTTTAGATCCTTCTGAGGTATTTTCCGGAAGTCATAGGTGTAGATCTTGAATTGTGGTTAGTAAGTTATCTTCTGATTTGCAGGTGTAAGAGGTGCCTTTATATGATAAACGGATTACAAATGGAAACTCCAGCAATGAGATGTGATGATGTTGGATTAGTAAATATGGTTTAATCGCTTTCCTTTTGATGAGAGAATGTTGCGAGAGGTCATTAAAGATTTTATAACGGTGGCCCTGGAAAATGAGTGAATCTTTTTCCGGGCTGCTTCCATCAATTGTTCCTTTGTGCGGAAATAATGTAGTTTAATAACAATGTCTCTTGGGGGGTCCATCTTCTTTTCGGGGTGCCAATGTTCTGTGAATCCTATCCATTTCTAGGCATTCTATAGGGATGTATGGGGTAAGTTACTGTAATGGTTGATTGAAGGTCTTCTATATTTTCAGGGATACCTCTGACACGAACATTTGATCTCCTGGCTCTGTTTCCAAAATCCTCTAGGCGGATATGTAATGAGGAATTTTCTTCTCTGAGTGCTTCCAATTCATCATTATGATTTGTGGTAATGCCATCTAATTCATCCATCCTTTGTTCCAGAACAGATGTGCGGCAGCCCACCTCACGGATTTCTCTTGTCAGTTTCTCAGTAATGGCGTCTGAGGTATTTTGTAAAGCTTTTTGTAGTATCCTTTCAAATTGACTAATAAGGTCAGTTCCAGAAGAGATATTTTGTAAACAAATGGCTGTTATTCCAAAATCATATTCAGAATCATTCTGTGGAGGGGGAGGTGAATTTCTTCTCTGTGTGAGTGACTGAGTGGAGCGGGAAGCTGATGCTGCAGCCATTTTAGCTGCGGTTCTAGTCAGAGTGTCTTGGCTCTTTACTGGCTTAAATTTAGCTTTTTTTCCACTGTACATGTTTGTATGTTGTTCCCCAGTGAAAGAGTAGTGTATCAGATACCTTGGATATATGGAAAACTGCTGTGGCTCGGTGTATCTTGGCCGTCGGGTCCCGGTAGATGCAGAGCGCTAAATAGCCATATACTGCCTAGTCAGCCTTGCGCATGCGCCTCTTTATTTTGCATTTCTAAACTAGAGCCTAAAATTAATTCAAACCACATTATGGCTAATTTAATATGGCAAGAAACAATGTGCAGAAATCCCTAATAGCCATCAATGACAACAGCAATCAATGTACTTTAGCTTTTGCTCTAAATTCAGTGGCGGAATTATAGGGGTCGCCAAGAAAGCCATGGCGACCGGGCCCCCTGTACTCTTGCGTAGGAGGGGAGGCTGAGAAGAGTTCCTCGATCATCAGCCGAACTGAAATCGGCACTGTGCGGGAGCTCCTCACATTAGGGTAAAGTGCTGTGCTCTTTGTCTCCCCCTACAGTGCAGTACCCGGCAGGAAGAGCCAAGGTACTGTAAATGTCTGCCATTTTTTTTATAAGACTAGCTACTGCATTTGTGTTTATATGTGTGTGTGTGTGTGAGCATGCTTGTATGTATGTGTGTGTGTGTGTGAGCATGCTTGTATGTATGTATGTGTGTGTGTGTGTGTGTGTGTGAGCATGCTTGCATGTATGTGTGTGTGTGTGTGTGAGCATGCTTGTATGTATGTGTGTGTGTGAGCATGCTTGTATGTATGTGTATATGTGAGCATGCTTGTATGTGTATGTGTGAGCATGCTTGTATGTGTGTGTGTGTGTGTGTGTGTGTGTGTGTGTGTGAGCATGCTTGTATGTGTGTGTGTGAGCATGCTTGTATGTGTGTGTGTGAGCATGCTTGTATGTATGTGTGTGTGTGTGAGCATGCTTGTAAGTGTGCGTGTGAGCATGCTTGTATATGTGTGTGTGAGCATGCTTGTATGCGTGAGTGTGAGCATGCTTGTATGCGTGCGTGTGAGCATGCTTGTATATGTGCGTGTGAGCATGCTTGTATATGTGCATGTGAGCATGCATGTATGTGTGCGTGTGAGCATGCTTGTATATGTGCGTGTGAGCATGCATGTATGTGTGCGTGTGAGCATGCTTGTATGTGTGCGTGTGAGCATGCTTGTATGTGTGCGTGTGAGCATGCTTGTATGTGTGCGTGTGAGCATGCATGTATGTGTGTGTGTGAGCATGCTTGTATGTGTGTCTGTGTGTGTCAGCATGCTTGTATGTGCGTGTGTGTGAGCATGCATGTATGTGTGTGTGTGTGAGCATGTATGTGTGTGTGTGTGTGTGTGTGTGTGAGCATGCATGTGTGTGTGTGTGTGTGTGTGTGTGTGTGAGCATGCATGTATGTGTGTGTGTGAGCATGTATGTGTGTGATAATGTGTGTGTGTGTGCGAGCATGCTTGTATGTGTGTGTGTGTGTTCATATATGTTTGTGTATGTATGCATGTGTGTGTGTGCGCATGTATGCATATGTATGTATGTGAATGTGCATGTGTTTATCAGTGGCGGTGCATCCAAAAGGGTGCACAGGTGCCGCCCCCTCTCTCCAGCCACACCCTCTATGACCAATGGATAGATTCATGCATAGCATAGCATGAATCTATCCATGGCCACCGCTGCCACCCCCATATTTAGGTGTCTGCTCCCTTTTGGGGTGCCGGGCGCCTGAATTACAGCGGCGGGGGGTGTTTTTGCAGCACCTGATTAGAGCCATGGGCTCTAATAGGCTTCAAAATAGGTGAACTGCGAGCGCCATGCTTGACACTCACAGTCAACCCAGGTGTGCTAGAAAAGTGAATTAATATACACTTTCCTAACACTAAACCGCCTCTCCACCAATCAGGTGTGCGGGTCTGTTACCCATCACCTGATTGGCTGAAATGATAGGTGCAGCTATTGGACGCCTATCAGGAGGAGAGGATGGGAGATGAGGATGGCAGGAGATGCATGGAGGACCCCGCTCATGGCCATTACCCGCTGCCCCACCAAGACAGGGTAAGTGGCGGGCAGACAGAGAGTGGGTGGTGGGGATTCACAGTGGCAGCATTTGATGGGCACACCAACAGCATTTGATGTGCACAGTGGCGGCATTTGATGGGTACAGTGGCAGCATTTAATGGGTACAACGGTGGCATTTGATGGGCACGGGGCAGAGTTTGATGGGCACAGCGGCAGAGTTTGATGGCACAGCAGCAGAGTTTGATGGGCACAGCGGCAGAGTTTGATGGGCACAGTGGTGACATTTGATGGTACAGTGGTGACGTTTGATGGTACAGTGGTGGCGTTTGATGGGCACAGCAGCAGAGTTTGATGGCACAGCAGCAGAGTTTGATGGGCACAGCGGCAGATTTTGATGGGCAGAGTGGTGACATTTGATGGTACAGTGGTGGCGTTTGATGGTACAGTTGTGGCGTGTGATGGTACAGTGGTGGCGTTTGATGGGCACAGTGGCTATAATTGATGTTTTTTAAATCGGTTCCTTTAAAGCCACCCACTTGGGACTTGGGAAAAGAGCCCTGTCCGGAGGTCGGGGGGGGGGCCCTCGGGGGGGCCCTCCAAGGTTTTCTGCATCGGGCCCTGAAGGTTCTAGTTACGCCACTGTCTAAATTAATGCAAGCTGCAATATTTTTGGTTGCAGAGGGTTATTGTACATGTTATCATAAGTGCTATAACTCATAAAAAACTCCAAGTTATCTTTAATATCAGAATATGAATACAGAGATAGGCGGTGTCCCTAACAACCAATCAGATTTCAGCTTGCAGCAGTTATTTGTAGTGAGATCTAAGATAGATATGTTCACATTGATTCAACGCACTTACACTTCCACAGAGGGGAAAGTTCCCATTGCTTCCATTCCGCAATGAAAATCTCTTCATTGGGGACACAGACTACATTAAAAAAAAACTGACAATAATTTTAACCCTCCCCCATTCTATTAAAAATAAAAGAAAGTTCCAGCTGCAGTTGGGCTTTAAACAATTAAGCATAATCTCAAATGACACCACACTTTAGTAACTGATTCTATATATCTGTACAATTTGGAATATTTTTATTTTTGTTAAAAAAATCTAACAGGCAGTTGATAGATACAGTATGTCCTACAGGTAGATCTTTAGGCTCAAGGACCTGGCTTGAAAATGACATCACTAAAGCTGTCACAAGATGATGTCATCATAGCCAGGACCGACGCTACCACTAAGCAAACTAGGCAGCCGCCTAAGGCGCACTGCTGCCTAGGGTGCAGCCACGGCCGCTGGTTCCCTATCTTAGTGTGTGACAGTAGTAGCCCTTAGTAGTCTCTGCCACTGGATTTCCTACCATGTGCAGAGCGTGGATAATGGCTGCCGCCGCCGCTGAGCAGCTCCTTAACCTCCTCTCCAGGATGAACGGCCGTAGTGTGGAAGACCTGACGGTCCGCTGCCTGACACTGACAGCATCTCGTGATGTCACTCCCTGATCGAAGGGCGCCCAGAACATTCCTGTTACCAGCGCCCGTGATGACCTCACACACAGCCCTAATGATATGATTCTACCTACTGTCCCCTGTCATCATCATGCTCCTTATCATCCCCCTGTATCTGGCATCCCACCACCTTACCTCTGAGGCCTGTCATACATTTTATCACCCCCCTGTCATCTCCATCCCCCCTGTCATCTTCACCCCCCGGTCAGCTTCCTACCACCCCCTGTCATCTTCATTCCCCCTGTAAGCTTCCTACCACCCACCCTTGTCACCTTCATCCCCCCATCATCTTCCTCCCACCCACCCCCTGTCATCTTCACCCCCCTGTCAGCTTCCTACCACCACACCCCTGTCATCGTCATCCCCCTGTCAGCTTCCTACCACCCACCCTTGCCATCTTCATCCTCCGTCAGCTTCCTACCACCCTACACCTGTCATTTAAACCACCCATGTCAGCTTTCTACCACCCCAGGCTTGTCATCTTCACCCCCCCCCCCCATGAGCTTCCTACCACCCCCTGTCATCTTCATCCTACCTTTCAGCTTTCTACCACCCCCTGCCATCTTCAACCCCCTGTATCATACTGTCAGCTTCCTACCAACATACCCCCGGTCATCTTCATCCCCCACTGCCAGCTTCCTACCACCCCACCCCCTAAATTTACTGGTGCACATCACATATGATGGACGCAGAGACAATTTTTTTTCTTAACAACATGGACAGAAGGACATTCGTCCTTCCAGTGAAACCACCAATGAAGGGACTTTTTTTTTTCAGTGAAACAAAGGATGCAGGAGGGACATTTTTTCTTTTTTTTTGGGAGGGGGAGGGCACACGTAGCTGGTCTTGCCTAGGGTGCCAAATTGCCTAGCACCGCAGCCCTGACTGACTAATGCATATGTCACAGCTAAATATCATTGCACTTTTCTCATCTGAAAAATCACTTCTGGCAAGCTTAGTAACTTTATCCATGCTAACTTATAGCCAAGGAAAAGGAGAAGCGGCAGCATTCATTTTGTTAAAGGAGTTCTATGGTCACAGCATAAACTTTCACGTTATAACATCAGCAATGTAATAACAATGGAAACAATTTATTATAATAATGTTGATAATAACAATAAGTATTATTGACAATCCAATATAAGCTTGCTTGAAAAATCTCCTTTTCAGCTTTTCCTCTGCTGTTTACTTTCAATTAATAAGGACTACATAGCCAATGGTACCTTGATACCTCTAAACGAAGATTCCTGTATTGGTTCCACCTTCTAAAACTCCTCCTCTCAGCACTTCTGTAGGTCAGAAGTCCGAAACTGTGAATTCTGTGACACAGCAGTACCTAATCACTGAGCATAGTGAATACATGTCACAGAATTTAAAGGGGTTGTAAAGTCAGAATTTTTTTTTTTATCTTAATGCATTCTATGCATTAAGAAAAAAAGCCTTCTGTGTGCAGCAGCCCCCCCCCCCCCCCAATACTTACCGGAGCCCATCTCTGTCCAGTGATGTCCACGAGTGTCTTGGTTGCCCGAGACAGTCCCTCCTGATTGGCTGAATACACACAGGAAGCTCAGGTGCCCCCATAGCAAGCAGCTTGCTGTGGGGGAATTTGACAGGAAGGAGGGGCCAGGAGCAGCAAAGAGAGGAGGATCTGGGCTGCTCTGTGCAAACCCAACAAGGCAGGTAATAATAAGACGTTTGTTATTTTTATAGAAACAATAAAAAAGACTTTACAATCACTTTAAGGAAGTAAAAATGTGAGGATTCTCACACAGTAGATTTACAAATATCAAGATAATTCAGATTAATATGAGTAGGCTTAGGGATAATTGAAATACAATGTGGGAATGAATACAGTGCATTCATAAAGTATTCAGACCCCCTTCACTTTTTTCAACTTTGTCTTTTTCGCAGCCTGATACTACTGCTTAAATCATTTTTTTTCTCATTATTCTACACTCAGTACCCCATAATGACAAAATGAAAATAGAATTTTAGGAATGTTTGCAAATGTATAAGAAAGGAAAAAATAAAATATCACATTGACATAAGTATTCAGACCCTTTGTAACAACACTTGAAATGTAGCTCAGGTGCCTCACATTTCTCTTGATTGTTACTGTCTCTACACCTTGATTGGAGTCCACCTGTGGTATATTAAATTGATTGGACATGACACGTCTCTCTATTAGGCCTCACGCACACTGGACGTTAAAATAATGTTATAAAAATGGCTGTAGCGTACCCTCAATCCTCAGATATTTGTTGGCGGTGTCAAAGAGAGACTGGAACCCTGCTGCACATTTGGTGGCAGTGTCCCATGATAGCTCGGTTTTGGACTGAGGTGAAAGACTTGATAAGCCACATTACTGAAATCTCAATGAGACTTGATGCGGCTTGTTGCTTGCTCCATGTCACATCCTTCCTGCTTTAGCGGTGTAGGAAATCATTATGTAAACACCTGTTAAACGCTGCTAAATCTCTTGTGCCGCTGCACTAGAAATCTATAATTACCCCATCGATCAGAGACTGGCTACTCAAAATTAAAGATATATGTGACATGGAGGAAACGATAGTGCAATCCAACGATTCTGTTGAAAGATACCATGCAACGTGGTCACCGTGGTTCACCTTCAGGTATTCACAAAAATATGAGGACTTGACTGGAAGAACTTGCACTAGATCTTCGTCTTAGTTAGTGACATTAATCCTAATGTCCCCATCCCTTCTCTTCAGGTCTCCCACATGTGCCAAACGATTGAGATCTGACCAATGAGCATCTCAACATCTCTGTGAGTAGGACTAACACATTTCTTCTCCTGAATCCCAAGAAACATACTGAAAACACAGCAGGTTTAATAAACCTTTAAAACAGGGCAAACGATATGCCACAAGGAAGCACAACCACTACCTTCCTAAGTTCCTAATATCTCTTTTCACTTCTAATTATTCCCCCCTTACCCCTCATACTCTTAGACCCCCTCTATCTAATGCATACAGTATTACCACTCTAGATCAACCATCAATACAGGAATATATTGCTTTTGGAACAAAATTCTTAATGGTTTTCCTGCTTATGAAGTATACATGAATAACGAACGAATCCTAAGAAACCACAAATGTATTGTTCTTTTTTTTTTTTTTACTTTATTTTACATGTAAACCCTGTAAAGTTGCTTTCACACGTGTGAACAAATGTATACTTATATGTTTATCTTTTACTGTTAATAAACTTGAAATGGAAAAAAATGCCTGCAGTTAGATTTTAAACTTCTTTCAACTTTTTTCAATGTTTTTTTTAGCATTTAGTAGTATTTTTAGCGTTTCTCAACGTTCTTTTTTAAGCGTTTTAAAAAAAAAAAAAAAAAAAAAAAATATATATATATATATATATATATATATATATAATATATAATTATTTTTTTTTTTTCAATAGATCAAAAACATTAAAAAACGCTGGTGAGCAACATTTTTGAGTGTTTATCAGTGTTAGAATATTTTTACTTGGTGATATGTTTCTCATCCAAGATTTTACAATACATGGTCCCGTCCATTGGCCGCTTAATGTGGCAAAGTTGGCCTGTACCTTCAGCAGAGAAACAGCCCTAAAGCATAATGTTTTCACCTACCATGCTTGACTGTAGGGATGGTAGTCTTAGGGTCATAGTTAGCATTTTTCTTCCTTTAATGAGAAACCTTTAATAAAACCTTTAATGAGAACCTTCTTCCCTCAGCCAGAACACTGAAAATGGGTTGTGGATGGGTCTTTCAACATGACAATGACGCAAAAAATACCGCCAAGGCCACAAAGGGGTGGCTCAAGAAAAAGCACATTAAGGTCATGGAGTGGTCTAGTCAGTCTCCAGACCATAATCCTATAGAAAATGTATGGAGGGAGTTGAAACTTTGAGTTGCCAAGAGACAGCCAAGAAACCCTAAAGTGGACGTAAACCCTCACATATGCCCAGTGTAGTGAATAGCCTCTGATGATACACAGGGATGAAACAAATCTCCCTACATAAATTGTACATGTATATCTTCTGTCTTCAGCTTTTTTATACTGTTTAGAAAGTGCACATGTTAGGAGATTTTCTCTTCCTTTTCAACACTGCATTGAAGCCTGGGCATACAACCAAGAGAGCTAATTGGAGGAAAGTTACACCGCCCCCCTCCTCATAGGTAGAGACTTTCAGCTCTGTTCGTTGAATCATTTAAGGTTCTGCTAATCTAGTTATAGCATCCTCCCCACCACAAATCTCAGGGTTATTTTATCAGAGTTGATGGAGAACTTGTCAGGAGTTAAGATGCTGATAACAGAAGAATGGAGCAGGAGCCAGCTACGGGACATAGTGCTTTGAAGAGAGTTAAGAAAACACTGCAGATTTATGTACCCAGCTCAAATTTCATGTTCGTGTTTACATCCACTTTAAGGATTTTGAGAAAATCTGTAAAGAAGAGTGGACTAAAATACCTCCTAATATGTGTGCAAACCTGGCAACCAACTACAAGAAACGTCTTACCTCTGTGCTTGCCAAGAAAGGTTTCTCCACAAAGTCATATTTTGCTTGGGGATCAAATACTTATTTTATTCGCTGAACTGCAACTTATTTTATAGCATTTGTTTTATGTCTTTTTTCAGAATTTTTGGTTGCTATTCTGTCTCTATCATTTAAAATACACCTTTACTAAAAATTATAGACCTTTCATTTCTTTGTAAGTGGGCAATTATTTTCCCCACTGTACAAAACATTTACTCATTACTCTTTTAGTTGAGAAAACCTACATAAATTCTTGTGTTAAAATGCTGATGCATAGAAAGTATTGAAGGTTTTCTACCATGACCATTTCTCTGTTGTGAATTTAATAGATACACAATGGCTGTTTTTTTTCCTGTGCAGCCATGGATGTAATAATTATCTCAATGAAGTCATAGCAGTTACCTTTCACCTTAGTAAGCCAAAAGCAAAAAAAATAAATAAATAAATAAAAAAAGACGGTAGAACCAAAAAAAATGTAATGAATAATAAAAAACACACATACATCTACTATTAGGATACACAAATCTACATAAATCCCATAAGCTACATAAATCACGTAGTACATATCCTTGTATTTATTTTAGTCTTTACTACACTTTAAGATATTTTTTTCATAAATTGTGCATTCTCCTTTAGTCCACCATAACTATTTAATGCAAGGACCTTCTTAATCCCTTTTTGCTGAGTGGACATATACGTGAGTGGACATATACGTGGCCTCATGGAAGTGGGTCTGTGGGGCCGCATATACAGTATGTATCACTGCAATTGTGTTAACAGCAGGCTGCACAGAACACTACTAGCACTAGCATAGACAGAGCTGTCACCGAGATTGGCTGATCAGTCACTGTACAGCCTGGCGCTGTTTTTTTTTCTCTTAAATGAAGGAAAAGATACATTGTATATTTTTCTCCTTGCTAGAGGAGAAAAGTGTAAACAATGGAACCTGTGTGTAAATAAATATAAAATAGCTAAATCAGGGTTTGATCTAGGTCAGCGTCAAAGTTAGAGCTAGGGTAAAGGTTAAGATGAAAGATCATGATCAGAGACAAATTTCAAGGTCAAAGGTCAGGGTCAAAGGTCAGAGTCAGTGTATATTAGGAAGTATAAAGAAAAAAGTAATTTAGTATCAGTATCAGTTAGTAGATAGGATTAATAAAAGCAAAATGCACCCTATTGCTTCAGGCCTTACTATGGCTACAAACAACAAATCATATACACATACAGTATGTGGTATCTCAGGTTGTTCTTTGGTGTTAGGTTATGGTAATGTGTGAAATAAATAGAGACATTTAAAAAAATAAATTTTTTTGTATTTTGTGCCAGGTTTCCTAAAATTGCCAACAAATGAAAGTTGAAAAAAAAAAGGTATAATTCACCTAAATACAGTAGTTGCGATGATATGTACAGCTTCAATAACACATGTCAAAGTTGCAAAACTGTGTTCAGATGTAAAGATCTGTTTTACCTTCCATCATGAAGGGGTTAACAATCAATTTAGTTTATATCTAATAAACATGAACATTACATAATTGTTGCTTGATCTAAGGCAAACTGTACAGATTATCAAATATATGGTCAGTTAAAGTCACCTTTTTACAGCTTTGAGCATTTTCTTTTATTGTTTAATAAGCAAACACTATGCTATGTCCAAATATCGTTGTTAAAGCAGAGCTCCACCCAAAAAGGGAAGCTCTGCTTGTCTGCCTCCTCCCCCCTTCTGCTGCCACATTTGGCACCTTTTGGGGAGGGGTTACCTGGTTTCACCCCTGGCAAACTGAGCCAAAAGTTCAGCCCAATCTTTCCCCGCAGCCAGTCCATTCACAAAACACATGCACAGTGGGAAACTGACTGTGAAGCCATAAGGATTCACTTCCGGTTTCCCTTAGTCTAGATGGCGGTGCCAGTACCTGATTGAAAAATCAGCTTGGGTGAGGAAAACGCTGGATTTATGGACAGGTAAGTGGCCTAATATTAAAAGTGCTGACTTTTATTTTTCTCTGAAGCAGCCTGGAACTCCTCTTTAAGTCTTAAATCGTATCTATAGTGAACATTTTAAATCATATATTAATTTCCACATATATCAGTTATTTCCAGCCTACTCCTATAAATCTGAACAATGTCAAAGTTTGTAAACTTATGTAGCTCTGACTCCAGAATGAGCGGCTGGTTTTAATGGGCTTACCTTCTTCACCTCAATTTGCGTCTAGGGGTTTCCCGTGGTAGATGGCCCAAGAACTATAGAGACTGACGACAGATCTGCTTAGAGGGATTTTTATTTGAAAAAACGTAGTTAACAAACAGTCTCTCAGTATAGGATCAGAGGGTTTAAGTGGAAAGCCCAGGTACTCTTAATGTCAAAGACAGTATAAAAGAACTCTCTTACTTTGAATAAATCCAGAGAATAGCCATTCACAGCTGGATCTTCACCCCGATTGGATAGTCCTTCTCTCACCAGGCCTAGCAGCCAACAGGGTGCTTTAGTCAGGAACAATTCTCTGCCACAGACTTTGTTGTAGAACACGGACAAGGAAACTTGAAAACTTGTAGAACGCTCGTGTGGTACCAGTATCTTGCAGCCGGTCCAGCGAGATTGGATTCGCTTAAGTCCTTCAGCTTTTCCAGGCTGTTGTTGAGAAGCCAGTCGTTGCGTGGCCTTCTCCCGAAGAGTCCTCCCCTGGATAACTTCGAAGTTGCTGGGCTTCTCCACAACCTGAGATGGCACCGGACCACCTCTGAATCCTTCCTTTAGTTTAGCTAGCCCCAAGGTGTAAAATCAGGGGGATCCGCACCCCAGGCCATAGGCGTCCTAGGGGCTGGTCAGGAGGACCAGGACCATGCAGTCAGAACATACTTCTGGACCGGAAACCCCGAAACACGTGACATCCGCATCTTAAGTACCCTCTCCCAGGAGGCACAACAAGAGTGACACTCCCACTGGGCTGACTCAGAGAGAAAGTAACCTTAAAGCACCCAACCAGACTGTGTTACCATACCTGCCAGAAGTGACAGTGCCCCCCATGGCCAAGTAGAACACCTTGTAGTCCAGTCAGACTGATGCTGAGGTCAAAATTTGAAGTAATCAAACCCAAACCAAACTGCGGTTCAGATTAAACTGTTAAATTTCAAAAACACATAGCGCGTGCTCTTCAGGGGCCGGCGCTACACTTACTTTGTCAAGATACCCACATATTCACTTCCTTGAATTCTGTGACACTTATTCACTATGCCCTGTCATAGGCACTGCTGTGTCACAAAATTCACAGAGCCTGCCTTCTGAACTAGAGAGATGCTGACAGGAAGAGTTTTAGAAAGCGGAATCAGTACAGGAATCAGTGCTTGTAGACAGCAATGGACCATGGGATATGTAGTTCTTAGAAATTGAAAGGAAACAGCAGTGGAGAAGCTATAAAGCATACAGGGAATCTAGGAAGTTGTGTAAAGGAATGGCCAGCAGACAGGCAGCACTCACAACGTAAACGGACATTTTTCAAGTAAATTTATCTTGGATTGTCAAAAATAACCATTGTTTGTTTTTCTAATGCAATGTTGATGTTATAAAATAAAAGTGTATGCTCTGTCCTTAGAACTCTTTTAATGCTATACAGTTTCTTCTTTCACATTTAATTATACAATATTTATAATATTATAATGGGCTGTCTGCCTTCAAATGAATGCTTTCAGGTCATTCACTGTTGTTTATATGAAAATGATAAAATTGGTTTAACCATGTGGACTGCAGGAAAGGATTCAAATATATTAAGAAATACTAATGCGCTCCACCTAGTAGTTAACTATACGACTAAATAAATAAATTAATATAATATACACAGGAAGCAGCCAGCAAAAAAACGGTGATCTCAACACCAAAAGTATGTGAATAAAATAAATAAATAGATGCGGCGCTACCTAAATATACATAAATAATGAATAAAGCTAATATGTCCAAATAGGACTAAAGTGCAAATGGGATACTAACCCACTATGATATAAATGGTGAATTTACAAATAAAATATGTATTATGCAATAAATGAGAACCTACATAAATATTCCAAGTACATAAAAAGATTCAAAATATAAGTGAGTAAGTGAGAACATATATGAACCAATCCAGTGATTGTGTGCAAAAATGCAATATTAGCAAGTGATTGTCCACAAAACCATGCACAGATAATTATGAACTAATAAAAAACAAAGTCCATGCAGAAAATTGTAAAGTGATTTCCAGAGGTGACAGTCCACTGCAAACTTCAGTGCCTATTATGTGCACCACCTATTTCCCCCAGCCTCTCACCTCCAATATATGGCAAAAAAGCGCTGTATGTAATCAGAAATGCTGCTGAATCCTTATTCATCCAGTCTCAATGTTCTACCACTGTTTAGTGTATCGCTGTATATAAGCAGTTAACATCCTCCCAATTTCTCCAAGGTATCCAGTAAATATGGAATGGAAGAACACAAGGGGGCTTTCATGTGTAGTAACAAGTAACAATTTATTAAATAAAAGATATCCGCACTTACATGAAAGAAAACACAGGAATACACTCGGCAGACGTGAACTTCCGGTTTCGGCCGTAACCGGAAGTGGTATATGCGACACCAAACTCCTTCCCTGACGCGTTGCGTCACACCTCGTGACTTTTTCACCCTTTGTGACGCAACGCGTCAGGGAAGGAGTTTGGTGTCGCATATACCACTTCCGGTTACGGCCGAAACCGGAAGTTCACGTCTGCCGAGTGTATTCCTGTGTTTTCTTTCATGTAAGTGCGGATATCTTTTATTTAATAAATTGTTACCTGTTACTACACATGAAAGCCCCCTTGTGTTCTTCCATTCCATATTTACTGGATACCTTGGAGAAATTGGGAGGATGTTAACTGCTTATATACAGCGATACACTAAACAGCGGTAGAACATTGAGACTGGATGAATAAGGATTCAGCAGCATTTCTGATTACATACAGCGCTTTTTTGCCATATATTGGAGGTGAGAGGCTGGGGGAAATAGGTGGTGCACATAATAGGCACTGAAGTTTGCAGTGGACTGTCACCTCTGGAAATCACTTTACAATTTTCTGCATGGACTTTGTTTTTTATTAGTTCATAATTATCTGTGCATGGTTTTGTGGACAATCACTTGCTAATATTGCATTTTTGCACACAATCACTGGATTGGTTCATATATGTTCTCACTTACTCACTTATATTTTGAATCTTTTTATGTACTTGGAATATTTATGTAGGTTCTCATTTATTGCATAATACATATTTTATTTGTAAATTCACCATTTATATCATAGTGGGTTAGTATCCCATTTGCACTTTAGTCCTATTTGGACATATTAGCTTTATTCATTATTTATGTATATTTAGGTAGCGCCGCATCTATTTATTTATTTTATGCAGAAAAGGATTATTACTCTAACATTTAGAATTTGATCTCTTAATGCCAGAATGTAAGCAAAGTCAAAACTTTTCTATAAATTAAATATTACACTTTTACAGGTTTATTCAGTATGGTAATGAAAGGAACAATGGTGATATGCAAATCAAAGTAATCTGATCAGAAATGACTAACTTAGTACAGTAAAACCAAAATATATATGTTTTTCATATCATTAATACTCTGTATTATGTTACAACATAAACGTGATTGATCCCGTTTGTTTGTAACTGAATCAGGAATGATACTAGCTGAATCTGCTCTTATTTCTGTATTAATATAATCTAGAACTAAGATATAAATAAATATAAATATTTACCTATCTATTGATCTATATACTGTATATATGTATATGTAGTTGTAGCGGGTGCCTCCCAGTCTGTTTTTTGGCCCCGCATCTCCCACCGGCCACCTCCGGGAACCACACATGCTCTCACAAGGGAGAGAAGCCTGTTAGTAGCTCTGGGGGATTTCTCCCCCTCCCTCTCCTCCTCTCTCTCTGTACAGCAAGCAGCACTCACAGGGACCCAGCCGCCTGCTCAAAGTTCCCTCCCCTGCTTCCTTATTTGCAGGGAGAAGGGAGCCAATCACCAGCCAGCAGGATTGCAGCAAAGGATAGTGGCACAAATGCGGTCCCATAGCCTTCTATGGGAATAGGACCACAGATTCCAGCATGCTCTGGGGAAGAGAAGTTAGGACACCATCTTGTCTGCCGGGTGACAGGTAAAGACCGTGAGGCGAGGAGAAGACTGGGCGGTGGAGAGGAGTGCTGCCAACCACAGCAGTTTACCGACATCCCACCAGAGAGGGACCCCGGTGCATCTCCAGGTGCATTCCTGAGGCGTGAAGTGTTCCAGTTATGGGGTAGCCAATCGGGCTATCTGAAGAGACTGCCAGCCAGATTATCTCTTTTTTGGGCCCTGGGTCATGGATTAGTGAGCGGGCACTTGCCAACCTTAAAGTCACCACATGCAGACAACATTGCCTTAACTGTGCCCACACTTGTAGGAACACTTACACCCTACTGAGCAGTCACATTATCCATCTTACTTTCCAAGATACTACCAGCACACTGTACATCACTTTGTCTGCCGAAATACCTTTAAATACACTTTGATCATGATGCCAAACAGGACACCAAATGCACCAATGCAAGGCTAGCAGAAGATACTAGACATTTCCACTGTGAGGACCTTGTTCTGTTTTTCTTCATTTAACAATAACTCACGGTGGAACAAATTCAGGTATTAAAGTTGGGCTTGACTTTCTGCCCTTCTGGTAATTTAGATAGATTCCAATTTGTTAAAGACATACATTTGTTCGCAAGGCGGTTATTGTTCAAAGTTTTGTATGATAAACCCCGAAATGCATTGGAGCTTGAATCCGTGCCCCCTGAACTTTCTTCTAATGAGTTGCAAGCCATGGATGATTTGATGTCCTTGTGGGAGGAGGGTCACACGGATACTGACGACCTAACTATTGCGGCTGTGCCGCAGGTCTCCGTCTCTGGTGTTTCCTTTCCCCCCCCAGCATCGTTCAAACCTAAGTCTAAATCCTTTCCTTTGTTGCAGACTAATCCCAATATTTGGGCATTTGTTCAACAAATTACACTAGAAATTAAGAACCTTCAATTGGACGAACATGAACCTTTTAATTTGTCTCCCAAACATCACCGAGCTCTTAGAGACCTTCAAAGTAGCTCTGAGTTAGTGATTAAGCCCGCGGACAAGGGAGGGAATGTCTGTATCATGGATGTCGGGGCATATAGGAATATGTGCCTCGACATCCTTGGAAACAGACAATGGTACCGCCCGGTCTCTAAATCTTTTGTGGATAACTCCAATACACAGTATTATCAATTAATTTTTAAGGCTTATCAATTGGGCACTATAGATCTCAATACTTGGAAATATCTTAATGTCAAATATCCCAAAGTACCTACTTTTTATTCTCTGCCTAAATTGCATAAATCTCTGACTAGTCCACCTGGAAGACCAATAGTCTCTGGCTGCCAGGGTATAACGGAAAATGCCAGTGCACTTGTTGACAAATATCTCTTTCCACGCGTACTCTCTCTATCCTCCTATGTCAAAGATACTATTGACCTACTAAGGAGTCTAGAGGGCAAACAACTACCTAAGAACACCTGGTTGGTGGCTTTGGACGTTGAATGTCTATACAACTCCATTCCTCTCGCAAAAGGACTCCAAGTTATTCAAGATCATTTAAGTGAAAGGGGCTCCACCTTTGAAGTATATGATGGATTTGTCCTTCAACTCCTGAAATTTATTTTGACCCATAATTTTTTCATGTTTGATTTCTCCCACTACCTCCAGGTACAGGGCGTAGCAATGGGCACTAAGTGTGCCCCTTCCTACGCCAATCTGTACCTGGGGGGGTGGGAGGGGGTAATTTTTTCTGATGACCGGTTAGCCAGCTTAACCGGACATATTTTGAGCTGGCATCGTTATGTTGACGATGTCCTCTTGTTCTCGACAGGAACTATTGATGAGCTGAAGCTGTTTTTTGACCAACTGTCCATCAATAGCTTCAATTTGAGCTTTACTATGAAATATAGCCAGTCCCAGATCAAATTTTTGGACCTACAAATACTGATTGATGATGAAGGTAGACTTAATTCATCACTATACCACAAACCATCAGCAGGAAATACCATCCTGCATGCTTCAAGTGCCCATCCTCAACAACTACTTAATAGCATTCCATATAGTCAGTATCTCCGCCTTCGACGAAACTGCACCTCGGACTCTAATTTTTATCAGGCTGCGGGGGATCTATTTATTAGACTCCAGCAGCGAGGTTATAGCAAGTCGCTTCTAAAACGCACCTTCAACAAAGTTGCTAATTGTAACCAAACTGATCTTATTTTTCCCAAAAATATTGCTTCAACCGATCAGCCTATTCGGATAATTACTCAGTATTCGCGACAACACTCCCAAATGAAAGAAATTATTTCCAAGTATTGGCTTCTCCTTTTGGCAGATCAGACGAATCAGAAATACATTGGACCTTATCCACAACTTACTTATCGCAGATCCCTATCCATGAAGGATCGCTTGGTCACCAGTCATTTTGTGTCAGATCGACCAACCAGACCCACGAGAAAAGGTACCTTCTGTTGTGGATCATGTGACGTCTGTAAATTTATTTCTAATTCTCCATATGTTCCCTTACCTAATGGATCCCAACATGCCATTAAATATCATGTTACTTGTAAAACTATTGGTGTAGTTTATCTGGCCCAATGTTCATGTGGTTGTTTTTATATTGGGAAAACGAAACGCCCTTTTTTAAAACGGATTAGAGACCATATGTCCCCTTTACTGAAACGTCAATGTACCACTGCACTGAATAGACACATTGGCTATCATCATGACTTTGATGTAAATGTGGTACGTTTCTCCACCCTTGAGCATGTACCAATGCATGCACGAGGAGGGGAAATAGATTCCACACTATTAAAACTTGAAACAAAATGGATACATAACTTGGATGCTACTCAGCATCCTGGTTTGAATGAGTATATTACATTTAAACATTTTTTATAATCTAGTCCGTTCGGCCATATCTGGACCTTGCCCAACTTGACTATCCGCCATGACTCACTTTCCTTCCCCTTTTTTTTCTTTTTTTCTTCTTTTTTTTATATATATTAAACTGTAAGTTTGTTTAATATTATTTTCTATCTAGAATACTTTATTATAATCTAATTTATAATTTGTTTAATGTGGTTATATTTTTTTATTTGGATATATGATTTAATGTCCCCATTATGATTATTGGTAATACTTTGGTAAAAAAACTTATTTATAAATTTTAGTTTTTTCTTTTTTTATCTTGTCCATATATTTGTAATTCCCTTTAAACTGATTGATATAACTTAGTCTCTATCATACTGCCTAACCCCCTACCGCTCCAATCTCACAAAATTGCGTTAATTCCTTTGTCTATGATGATATTTTTATGGATTTACTTTTTGGTATGGCTGCCCCTGGCTCGTTCCCCTGTGCCCCGCTATGGTGTTGCTTTCCCCCTTGGGTGATCCAGCCTGGCTCCTGCCTTTCAGTGCCTGTATGGATGCCCCGGGCTCTGTATTGGGGAAACAGCGCCCGTTGTAACACTCCCAGCTTTGGTACACGCCCCTTACTATCTGTCCTATCTTTTTGTCCCCTATCCGGTATTATATTCCGGAACATACCATCTAATTTCGCCCGCTTGAGTCATCTCTGACAATTCTTGCATCACTATGCTGACGCTTTGTTAGCCGCTAGGCATCTTGGGGATTGTAGGCATATTGTGTGTGGCGGGCCCCTATGCGGAAAGTGCTCTGTCCGCTCTCTGCTGGCACGCACGCTCGGTGCATGCGCGGTTTGACGTCGACGTCACAAGCTGCTGACGTCAGAGTGTTAGCGCCCACAGGGTGGGGGGTATATAAGACCCTCCAGCTTTTGGCTGGTTGCTGGCTCTTTGGGGGCGCTGATGTCTATTGCACAGGCAGGCAAGGTTAGTTGCACGGTTAGGCTGATTGTGTTCCACACCTATCTAGCCTTCCTCTTAGCATTTCTATTACATGCAATCTACATACATATATGTCTTATTTTTTCTTGTTCCTTCTTTTATCATTAGGGGCCATACTATTAAGCAAAATTGCTTACTAATTAGCCCTGTCGTGGTTGGGCTCAGTTGTCGGATACCAACTATTGTTTTTGATTGGTGAAGATTCTTAAATATCCCTAGGTTATGATTTAGATGAGCATATTTCTGAAGTCTCCCTTTTTTTTGTTTTTTTTGGGAACTATTTTCTATACAATCTTTTTTGTTCTACTTTATTTGCATCTAGGTTATTTTGACACCATGTCCTCTTTACTATAAATTTGTTCTAACACTCTCAGCGTCCCCGATACGAATTTCTTTATACCAACCTTGATCGGTATGTATATGAGACGTATATCTCTTTTGCATGCCTTAGCTGTAATATTATAGATTTTTCCTCTTGACCTTCTAATTAATATCCATTTACAATTTATATTGATTGGCCTCCTCTCTGCCCCCGGCAGTCACTATAAGTGAGACTTAAGGCTTGGCTGTTCCATTCCTTTTTTCCCCTTTGTGGGATAGCTCCACCAACTGTGGGCCTGTGGATGAGCCAGGGGTATGTATCTAATTGTAGTTTAATTGGAATAACTAATTTTCAGTGATTTCCTTTGTTTCAATTGATCGGTGTAGACTGCTTCGGGTGGGGGGAATTGGGCGGTATGTTACTTTGCATTTTTGTTATGTAAATAATCATGTATTGTTTATTGCCATCCTTAGTTGCTATTCATTCCCCTTTGGGTTAAAGAACTGAAATCCCCTGAAGAAGCCATGGTTATGGCGAAACATGTCGGGCCTTTCTTGACCAGCAATTTAAACTGAGTGGATTGAATTTTTATCCTTGTATTGTGGTATTTTCTGTAAAACGTCTGTTATTCTACAGAATATTTTAATCCAAAAAATGTGTTTTTTCAATTGTATAAAAAAAATCTCTATGTATAATATCTAACCATTTGAGCTATTGGCAATTTCATGACATCATTTTATGTTTAAATTGGCACCGCAATAATCCCACTCTCCCTACATCCACATTTTCTCTGTGGAAATACAGTAGTTATACTCACTATGGAGGAGCTCTAACCCTAATTTTAATGTTGATAGCTTGCATTATGCCTATTGTATTATGTGTTTACCAACTGGGTCTGGGGTCTCAGGATTTTAGGGAAACAGACTGACATCAAGTCAATCCTCTCTCCTTTCATGCCTGAGTATATAGGCAACATTAGAGCCATTTAAGGTGTTTAACGGTGCTATTTGAAATCTTCATATAGTCCTGATTTACACTGTTATAGAACTGAGTTTTGTTATCTCTAACTACTGGGTTACTATCTTATTGTGTGTTTGACTGTGGAAAGTCTTCCAGTAAACAAATTTTCTGGTTCACTATAGTTTGTGTCTCTCATTGGCGGTGTTTGCACTAACATTATTGCCGGGTGTGCCGGGGGGCTGAAACTGTTCTTGGGTTTGAGAGACAGAGTACAGAACCAAGTATACTTATATGGCTCCTCCGGGGGTAGCACTACATAGTCTAATGGTTTTTATTAATAAACAATGAACATGACATCAGTAGCAGTGGTGTAGTGGCAGAAGAGGTGGGTTTTGCCCTTCATTTTTTGCCCCTGTAATACAGCTTTGCCTTTTCCCAGTCTTTGCACAGAGTCTGTTGAACAGAGAGGTGCCATCCAATCCCTTGGTCAGGTCATCACTAATGCCATTTGCAGGGATGAAATGGGAAAGCATTGCTGCCCTCTGAGCTGCTTAACTCATCTAAATGGCAAACCAAAGTTCAGCACTCTCTGTTACAAGAAAATAAGTTACATGGAAAGTACTGTCCTCCCTGGCACAATGGCTCTGACAAAATTGTAACCATTGTGACAGTAGCTGCTGAAATTGCTGTATGTATGCAAGTGTGAACAGATTTAGCTAGAAAAGCCATTGTCAACCTAGATTTATTTACTGGATTATTACAACCTTCTGTATCTTTTAAAAGAAATATATACCTACATTGGAGCAAAACAGATAAATCATTATATATAAGAGGTGCATATTTCAATGTGTCTTGACACTGGGTAACTTTAACACTGAGCTACTTAGAGCTACTGGTGAATTAAGCTTTCATTTTCTATAACAAATAGTTAGAAAGCGCTTAATGTTCCATGTAGCTTCGATGTATATATTTTAGACTGACAGCTGGTTTTTCCCTTATCCTACCTATGTATTTTTCAAAAAGAGAAAATCAATAGCATCAACACTGTGCTGTAATTTACTGGGAAATCATTTGTTAAAACATAAGACTTTCCCATGTCTCTACCATACAAAACATGCGCAATAGCAAACAAATGGACATAAAGGAAGCCATTGCGAGCTTAGCACATAACCTCTCAAGGCAACAGGATGGAGTGTTTAATGGAATTCAATAAAGCACAATTTCACACAGATGGCCACATTTACCAAATTGCCAGGATCAATTTACTGTGAGGATTTACTAGGGATAAAATCCATCTAGTGTTTCATAAACTGTGTGGTTTTCTCTATAACTGTAACAAGACATCTCTACCTTACTGACTTACATATAACAAGCCACAGTGAACGGGCCACATTGTTCACAATTACATGACTTGCCAAAACATTCAGCAGCAGCATAAAATGATCTCATGTACTGTTGTAATTATAGGCAGCTGGTGCAATAAAAAGTGGCCCCTTGGTACATTTACAATGAACCAAAGAAACAGAGTGTTCTTATGCTAAGTGGTAGCAGTTAATATCTATGCAAATAAATACAAATTTGCCTGCACTGAAAACACGATGACACAACCTAAAATGGTTACACAGTTAATTATACCTGCTACATGGAAAATCTGGAGAACAGTCTCTGACGACAGAAAAAAAGATTAATTATGAGATAATGAAGGAAGGCAGAGGCTCAATGAAATCCATGTCTACATTTTTTATTTGGTACTTTACGTCAGTGACAAACAAATTAAACTTAACAATCTGTAAAAGCAGAGTGACAAAAAAATTGCAGGACAGCGAAACAGGCTCTGTATATTCCCTGTGAAATGGAAAGCCTATGAACAGGATTGGCAGTTGCAGTATAAAATGTTCCTAAAATTATTGCTATTTATTAATAGCTTTGATCAGCTCCCAAATCTATGAGTGTAAATAACAAAAGCTAATCGAGAAGGTTGTAGTAGCTTATACGGAGTCAGAAGACACGGGGGATCTGATGTGAGATTCACCAAAGTAGCTTCTCCAGGAACATTTGGATATCAATAAAGATAAAAAAAAACAAGTAAACTTGTAGAGAGTGACTAGATGTCCCCGGAGCTGCACATCAAGTCAAGACCTGCTGTATGACAATGAAAGGCAGTCTCAGCCTACACTCCCCCACCATGTACCTAATGCGGTTTCACTTCGCCCACTGGAGTTTAATCATGGGGAACCATGTGTGCTCCTGAGTCCTTTTTATGTTTCCATTGTTTTACTATTAATTATTTATCAATTAACTCTGCTTGGGGTCCATGTAATGTTAAAATCTATTTACCGGTATTTATTTTTTATTCAATAATTAAAAATTTTCATCTTATCTATAAGAAATCAAAAATGTAAATACTTAGATACACAGTTATTATCCAACTGGGAACATTAAGCTCCATGAGTTTACAGAACATATATTCACAAACAGTATTATTGTAGGAAGCCATATATACCTGTTTTCAGAATAATATATGTGCAAGTCTTCCATTTAGTTATGGACACTTGTGCCACGTACGCGTACACGTGACCATTTTTTCCATCAGAATAAACTCTGATGGTTTTTCTGACGGAGTTCCGCTGAAAGGGACTTGCGTACACATGATCACAGCAAAGTCCAATCGTTTAGAACGCGGTGATGTACAACACATACAACGGGACTAGAAAAATGAAGTTAGATAGCCAGTAGCCAATAGCTGCCCTTGCATCATTTTTGGTCCATCGGAATAGCATACAAACGTTTTCCCGATATGAATTGATTCCATTGGAAACATTTAAAACGTTCTATTTCTAGATCCATCAGAATTTTCAAAAGAAAAAGTCAGCTGAAGCCCACACACGATCAGAATATCTGATTGAATGATTCTGTCTAACCTTTTCTGCCGGAAAGTCCGACCATGTGTACGCGGCATTAGTGGATAGTATCTACCGTGTTAGAGCTTGTTTAGTTGGAGGTGATTTCTTAAAAGAAACAAAAAAATAAAAAATAAATATTAGTAACCATTCATTTAAAAAACAGTCTTCTTATTTAAAGCGGGAGTCCGCCGGGACTCCGCGTTTTTTTTTTTTTTTTAAAGTCAGCAGCTACAAATACTGCAGCTGCTGACTTTTAAAATAGTGATACTTACCTGTCCAGCGCGCCCGCGATGTCGGCACCCGAAGCCGATCTCTAGATCGACACTCGGGTGCTGCCGCCGCCATCTTGGGTATGGGAATCAGGAAATGGAGCCTTTCGGCTTCATTTCCCGGTTCCCTACTGCGCATGCGCGAGGCACGCGGTGCAATCAGGGCGGTCCCCGCTGCCTCTGGGATCTGTGTGTTTCCCAGCAGGCAGCGGGGCACTTGCGCAAAGGGGCGGGCACTTGCGGAAAGGGGCGTAATCTACGCCCCTTTCCGCAGACAGCTATCCCGGAAGTGGGTGCAGTTACCTGGATTATCCAGGTAACTGCACCCCCTCCCCCCTGAAAGGTGCCAATCGTGGCGCCGGAGGGGGGGGAATTCCGATGAGCGGAGGTCCATTTTAGGGTGGACCTCCGCTTTAAAGTAAAATATAAATCATTGTGTTGCGTCCACATAGACTATTAAGGATTTTTTGTAGTTCTTGTTCTTGTATGCCAGCTTTCACTGTTAAGATCTCCTACTATCTCAGAAAGAGGGTGTGCTGGTAAACTAAAAAAATATACGGTAGTCAGTTTTGCTGCTAACAGTAAATGTTCTGCACAATGCATGTTCTGATGAATGGCTGAAATGCTTCTATGCCAATGTGTAAAAAGGCTAACTCAACTGTAAGGTCCACAATGTGACATGCCAGCTCAGAGACATGTTTGGAGACATCATTCTAATATGATTTCAGAGATTTACACGTCAAAAACATATGTACTAGGGAACCTATAAGACCACTAGCAAGCAAAGTGCTAGCAAATTCTGACATATGGTAGGGCATAATCTACCACCTATGGATGATGACACTTTAGAAGTAGTATTAATGGAAATTAGCCACTAGGTTTCTGTAAAGATTTTCCCTAATTCCTGTTTAAATTTAACCACTTCAGCCCTGGAAGAATGTATCCCCTTCCTGACCAGAGCACTTTTTGCGATTCGGCACTGCTTCGCTTTAACTGACAATTGCGCAGTCATGCGAAGTTGTACCCAAAAAAAATTGATGTCCTTTTTTCCCACAAATAGAGATTTCTTTTGGTGGTATTTGATTGCCTCTGTGGATTTAATTTTTTGCGCTATAAACAAAAAAAGAGCGACAATTTTGAAAAACATTTTTTACTTTTTTTCTATAATAAATATCCCCATTTTTTTTAAAAAGCTAATTTTTTTCTCAGTTTAGGCCCGATATGTATTTTTCTACATATTTTTGGTAAAAAAAATCTCAATAAGCATATTGATTGGTTTTTGCAAAAGTTATAGCATATACAAAATAGGGGATAGATTTATAGCATTTTTATTATAATTTTTTTACTAGTAATGATGGTAATCTGCAATTTTTATCATGACTGTGACATTATGACGGACACATCGGACAATTTTGACACATTTTTGGGACCATTGGCATTAATACAGCGATCAATGCTATAAAAATGCATTGATTACTGTAAAAATGTCACTGGCAGTGAAGAGGTTAACACTAGGGGGCGATCTAGGGGTTACCCGCGTTCCCTGGGAGGTGATTCTAACTGAAGGGGGAGGGGACTGATTAGAGGAAGTGACGGATCATGGTTCCTAGCTAATAGGAACACACAATCTGTCACTCCTGTTAGAACAGAACAGAGAAGTATGTGTTTACACACACTCGTCCCTGTTCAGTGTCTCCTGGTCAGGATTTATCGTGGCCAACAGTCATGGTGACCGTTAGCCACGAGTATTGGCACCCCCGCCGTGAAACGCCTGCTATCCTGGCCTTTGAGCCGGCGTATAGCTGTGACGGCTCGTGCGGGGGAGCCAACCTGCCACAGTATGAATGCGGCGGTTGGTTGGGAAGCGGTTACACATAGTAATGGTTTTAAGGATGGTAAAGGGACCCATTAAGGTGTGGTAGAATAGCGAGCATGTTTTAGTGTTTTTTTTGCTCGTTAAAATGTCGTTAAAAAGGAGTCTATTTGAACACTGAGTGTTTATGAAAGTAGGTCATGATCAGAATTTGATAAGTGAGAGATTCAGTTATGCACAGGACTCAAGTGCTGCGGGAACGCATGGGAACGGAGATCCTGTACTTTTTCCACAACAGGAACTCAGTTCCCGTTAGCAGCCGTGTCCTGCAAGACTTTGAAGTATGCGAGCTGTGTGGCAGGTGCTATACCAGCAGCTGCCGACACAGCTTGCAATAGTAAGTGCCGCACACCTGACCATTCAGGCATTGCCAGTAGGGGGACCCGTGACAGCTTCTGCTTCGATCTACCTGTCAATCACAGCTAGCTGACAGGTAGATCAGGTCCCTGCTGCTAAGAGATTGTATTTAGTCAGACCTCTCGTGATGCGCTCCTCCCCCGGCCCCTCCTGATTTTCTGTCTCCTCATCTTCCCCTCCCCCCCAGTCTCTTGCATACTTGCTCTGTGTGTCCCGCTGAATCTCCCCCTCCTCTATCTTCAATGCCATATCATGAGAGAACCCAAAGGAGGAGCACAGCTATTCTGCTCACAGGCCATGCAGGGAGAGAGGTGAGCTGAGGCAGGAACATCAGTTTGGGGTGATAAGCTGAGCACAATACCTGGCAAAGTTTAATGCCAGGAGGGTAGTTTATGTGGAAATATGTGAAGAGTTGGAATAGCAGCGAGTGTGTGTTGGAGCCCTGAAGAGTTTGCAGCCCCCCAAGTTAACATACATCTCCTAAGCAGGAACACATCACTATCTCCCCAAGCATTCTGTCCAGATAATGTGCAGTTAATTTATGACCTTTCCATTTAAGCCTGTGTTATCCAAACTCTGTTCAATGAAAAGTGTAAACCCACCACATAAACACTCTATATACAAAATCAAATTCCCCAATAAAGATCAGAAAATGATGTTCACATTTGTAAGGAAGCACAATTGAATGAATGCTGATTATTCAGAGAATTACCGTATTTATGTTTATTGAGGATTTTTTTTTTCTATGTACAATTAAGCTTCATACACACAATACGAAAATTGGATGAAAAATAAATTTTTTGAAGTGTTTGTGCATATGAGCATATCATTTTTTTTTTGGTGGGGAGTGGATCTTGAGTGGGAGTTCCTACACTTTTTTCTCCAGGACTTGACCCCTGGGTATACATAAAGTGATCTGTTGGTGATAAGTGATATTATTATTATTATTATTATTCAGGATTTATATAGAGCCAACAGTTTGCGCAGCGCTTTACAATATGAGGGCAGACAGTACACTTACAATACAAATCGATACAGGAGGGATCAGAGGGCCCTGCTCGTTAGAGCTTACAATCTAGAAGTTGAAACAAAAGGTAATAACTGTGGGGGGGATGAGCTGATGGAGAACATGAAAATAGAATTAGGTGTGGGTGGGGTAGGCTTCTCTGAAGAGAAGTGTTTTCAGGGATCGTCTAAAAGCTAATAAAGTAGGAGATAGGCGGACAGATTGGGGTAGGGCATTCCATAGGATTGGAGAGGCTTTGGAAAAGTCCTGGAGGCGAGTATGGGAGGAGGTGATGAGGGAGCTAGAGAGCAGGAGGTCTTGAGAGGAACGAAGAGAACGAGTAGGTTGGTATTTAGAGACTAAGCTAGTGATGTAACTGGGGGCAGAGTTGTGGATGGCTTTGTATGTAGTTGTTAGTATTTTGAATTTAATTCTTTGGCTGAGCGGAAGCCAGTGGAGGGATTGACAGAGAGGAGTAGCAGACACCGAGCGATTGGTAAGGTGGATGAGTCTGGCAGCGGCATTCATGATGGATTGAAGAGGTGATAGACTATATAGAGGTAAGCCAATGAGAAGGGAGTTGCAGTAGTCGAGGCGGGAGATGACCAGCGAATGAATTAAGAGCTTTGTTGTCTCATTGGTTAGGGGCGTATTTTGGAGATGTTGCGGAGGTTGAGGCGGCAGGATTTGGACAGTGATTGGATGTGTTGCTTGAAGGAGAGTTCAGAGTCCAGGACTACACCTAGAACATTGGCGTGAGGGGATGGGCTTATGGTTGTGCCATCAATTTTGACTGTGAGATCAGGGGAAGGGGCATATGGGGGAGGAAAAATTATAAGTTCGGTTTTGGATAGATTGATTTTGAGGAAGTGATGTGACATCCAGACTTATATATCTGATAGTAAATTAGTGATACGCAAAGAGACAGAGGCAGTGAGCTGAGGGGTAGAGAAATAGATTTGGGTGTCGTCAGCATAGAGGTGGTATTGGAAGCCGTGGGAGGCTATCAGTTGACCCAGGGAGGAGGTATAGATTGAAAATAATAGTGGTCCAAGAACAGAACCTTGGGGGACCCCAACAGAGAAAGGAAGAGGAGAGGAGGAAGTAGAGTTGTAAGAAACGCTAAAGGTGCGGTTGGATAAGTAATAGTATTCCTGGGCTTATACCGAAAAAGGTTTAGGGCTATCATTCATATATAGGTGGTGTGATAGACACAACCGGGACAGCGACTTTTGGAGGGGACTGGCATTTGAGGGAGCTACAAGCATTCAGAAAGATGTCCTATTACAGTTGCAATAAAAAGTATGTGAACCCTTTTGGAATGATATGGATTTCTGCACAAATTGGTCATAAAATGTGATCTGGTCTTCAACTAAGTCACAACAATAGACAATCACAGTCTGCTTAAACTAATAACACACAAAGAATTAAATGTTGCCATGCTTTTTATTGAACACACCATGTAAACATTCACAGTGCATGTGGAAAAAGTATGTGAACCACTAGACTAATGAGATCTCCAAGAGCTAATTGGAGTGTGTAGGTGTAAGCCAACTGGAGTCCAATCCATGAGATGAGATTGAAGGTGTTGGTTACAGCTGCCCTGCCTTATAAAAAACACACACCAGTTATGGGTTTGCTTTTCACAAGAAGCATTGTCTGATGTGAATGATACCTCACACAAAAGAGCTCTCAGAAGACCTACAATTAAGAATTATTGACTTGCATGAAGCTGGAAAGGGTTATAAAAGTATCTCCAAAAGCCTTGCTGTTCATCAGTCTATGGTGAGACAAATTGTCTATAAATGGAGAAAGTTCAGCACTGAGTTAATACAAGTTGAAAAGAAAGAATGGAGTCCAAAGTGGGGGGTAGATCTGGAGGACAGCAAACCTTTGGTAAGGTAACGGTCCCAAATTCGTAGTGCAGCATTAGTCATAAGGGGCAGTAGGTTAGTAGGGGGTCTGTGTGTCGGGTCCGTCCATGGTAACAACATGAGATCGGGAGAAATCAGGTAGTTTTCTAATGATGTCCACAACTTAGTGGATTTACCTTGATACCAATCAGCTATCCTGATTAGCGATGCTGCATGGAAATAGAGCAAGAGGTTAGGAAGAGCAACAACTCTAATCTTTGGTAATGCTAAAGTGGAAGAGCCAACCCTAGGGCTCTTATGTTGCCAGATAAAATTAAGAATAGTCCTATTGACCATCTGGAAGAAGACTCATGGAGGGGGATGGGGATCACCTGGAAAATGTATAGAAATGTAGGCAGAATGTCAATCTTGACGACATTCATACAGGCAAACCAAGAGATGTTTCATTTATCGTATGTTTTAAGCCATTTATGAATCGTCCGCATTAGGGGAATATAATTGAGATCTGTCAGGGTAGACAAGGAAGTAGAAATCTGAATTCCAGGGTATTTAATAGCCTTCTGCTGCTATTTAAACATGAATGTAGACTGAAGTTGCGATAAAGAATATTTGGGCAAAGATATGTTGAGGGCCTCAGTTTTCTCGTAGTTTGCTTTGAAGTTACTTACTAAGCCAAACTCCGTAAATGCTTAGACAATGGCTTACATATATATATATATATATGTGGATTAGAAACATACAATAAGAGGTCATTTGCATAGAATGATAACTTATATTGAGGTTGGCTGATAGAAAAACCCTGAATATCGTGATTTGGTCTTATGGCAATGCAGTTTCTTTCATGGCAAAAATCTGATGCTCCTCTGTTGAGCCATACACTCCGAGCTGGCAAACGAATTCCCTTGTCTTGCATGCTCCCTGCATGCCATAATCCGACTAGTGCCTGGCTTGAACACACTCAATTGACACACTTTCTGGACAAAATACCAAACATCACCAACTTGAATAGGTCACAAACAGCCTTTGAGTCATTGCTGTCCCAATCTAGCAGACTGGACCATGCATTATCCAAGATATAACAGATTCTGGTTCTGATCTCTTTCCCAGATCCTCCACCATTCCTTTCAAAGTGGGAATGGGAACTTAATGTATCTCCTGATGATATGAAATGGGGCAAAATATTGGCGCTTTCCTTTAAAATGTCTATGCTCAAGGATGAAATGAATGAATCGTGTCTAGGTGGTATCGCTGCCCCACTATTCTACATAAAATTGATCCTAACGTGCCAAATACCTGCTGAAGATGTTTACGGACCCCCCCCCCCCCCCCCCGGCACCATGACACACATATGCAGCACTTGCCTAAGAAGTAAACCCTTCTGGGATATAATTCTCCATGTCTATGATACGCTTGTGGGGGACAAATTATCACATGATTCTCACATAACTATACTGTCTATTTTGCCAGGCTTCTATAAGCAAATCAAGAGGAGCATAATTCTTCATTTTATCATGGTTTCTCGCTCAGTTATTGCTAGATTGTGGCACCAAATGGCGATCCCTTCTCTAGCTGATTGAGCTTGTGAAATGGACACGATTGAACACCTAGAGCCTATGGTTGCGTGGGATACTGAGAAGAGTGAATCACACATTATGTCAACTGTATGGTTGCACTTCAGGTTCTGCTCCAGTTTTGATGACTTTGTAGCAGATACAGTTACTGATTCTTCTCCTGGGCCCTCTCATGTGTAAATGGCATGTATGTGTGTTTTTTGTTTTCTTTTTTCTTTCTTTCTTCTTTTCTTTTCTTTCCTCATTTTTCTTTCACTTATATATACATAAGGTCATGGTCATCTTCAGCACCACAATATTTACACGCCATGTATGTTGAGCCTGGTTCTCTAAAACTTACTGTTATTGGTGGACTATAGGTTAATTAATAATACATTCAGTATGCTCATTTTAGCCTTGCCTTAAATACCTATATTTTATCGTACTTGTTCTATAGTTATTGATGTGATATCACTGTAGGACTTGTATATCTGTTGGAGTCGGGTTGATACTTCCATGCTTTCAGTCTGTATTGTTTAATCTTGCTTAAAACTTAATAAAACAGATTCAACATAAAAGGCTGAAGGTTTTCTGGGTCTTCTCGGCAGAAGCCCAAGGCTAGGTAGAGGTCAACAGCTGCATGTCCATAGTCTGTGGAGGGACAATGTAATGGATTTTTGGTTTGTAGTGTTCTATGGTATTAAGACTAGTTGCAAAATAGGAGAGTACAAATGATCAGAAAGGATCTCTTGAAGAAAATCTCAAGATGAATGTACAGCTTAAGCTGCAGGCTTTGTGGGGTAACATCAAATCTATATGATAGACATAGAACTTCAGCATAGCTCACTCAAAGTGAACTCATTCTCATAACAATGCAATGCTAAGTCTCGGAGTAGTAGGTGTTATGAAAATGTAAGTGCCAATCAGAGGTAACTTTAGAGGGGGCTCAGTTGTTTGGGGATTGAAGTGTTCTTTGGTAAAAAGCCCCATTATTTTAATAGTCATACCTGCTTCCAAGGAGAAGATAACAATGATTTCCCCTTGTCATTTGTATAAGAGCTTAGTCAGGTATCCCTTCCTGTACAGAATTGTAAGGTGCTGTGTTGAAGTGATTTTGCTGCTGTCTGGATCTGGCTGCTCACATCCTTCCTCTGCTCACATCCTTCCTCTGCTTCTGTTTGACAGGGCTGTGTTGTGTGGGGGAGTCAGAGTAGAACTCACTATGGGTATTGAGTGCACCTGGGGAACCATGCCATCTGGTGTGGATTCAGTTCTATGTAGGTTTCCCCTGCTGTTGCTGCTAAGGGGTTCTCCAGGGATGTGTGCAGAGTTGGCACCATCTAGGGCAGGGATCTCAAACTGGTGGCCCTCCAGCTGTTGCAGAACTACAAGTCCCATCGTGCCTCCGCCTGAGGGAGTCATGCTTGTAACTGTCCGACTTGCAATGACTCATGGGAGTTGTCGTTTTTCAACAGCTGGAGGGCCACCAGTTTGAGACCTCTGATCTAGGGGATCTCTCAGTTGTATGGGGGGATATGAGGGGTTAAGGCGTTGGAGGTGTCCTGGATCCTAAGTTTTCCCAATGTATTAGCAAGATCTGCATGCAGGTACCAGTCCGTATAGCGGAGGGGAGTCATGTGAGAAGAGATTTCTTCTGGAGAGAACGAGTGTTCAATGAAGCGGTGCCATCTTGTAATGAAGCATTTCAGTGATGTAGAATGTTGGGTGATAGTGTCTAATTTCTGTGAAATATTGTTAAGAGTGCTTGTTCTACCGAGGCAATTTGAGGTGGGAAGAGTTGATCCAAGCTTGCATTATTGCCCTACTAGGTGTCAGAAGGCACATATGGACCAATTTAGGAGGAGAGCACGGGTAGGCATTGAAGAGGAAGCTTGTGAGGTGTTACAGCTGAAAAGGCATAGCAGAGGGCCCTTAGGTAGGAGAAAATGCAGGGTCTTATCAATGTATTTAAACACCTGGTCCCAAAAGGTGGAGACTGCTTGACAGGTCCATAATCTGTGGAACAGGGATGGCCTTGGAGTAGTACACCAACGGCATGCAGAGAGAGGAGTCAATTTTGCTATGGCCACATGGGAGGTACGCCCGATGGGCGATTTTGAACTGGGTTTCTCATCACGTTATCACCAGACAGCTGATTTTTTGATATCCCGCAAGGATCTTTTCTGGTGCATCTTGTTAGATATAGATCCAGGGTTTGAAGGGAACAATGTGGTATTTTGAAACCTGATGGGTGATGAGGTTGGAGTATATCTCTGATATGGACTATTGGTCCCAATCTATTAGGGCAGTAATAAAAGAGCATTGAAAAGGGTTTTGGCGTGGGCTGAACCAGAATCTGACTTAGCTGGTTGATAGTGAAACACTGTGATGGCATGAGGGAGTACTGCTTGTTCAGTTCTGAAAAGGGTCTAAAATAACCTTGGGCAGGATCAATGACTTTAGAGATGGTTGTTATGCCTCAGGATGACCATTGAGCAAATGGCTTGTGATCCATAGAAGGGGGAACATTGGGTTGCCAAGTATAGGAAGATGGTTTGAGATGGTGAAGGGTAGGCCCAGGAGTTTCCATATTTCTCTCCAGGCAATCACAGTATCTTAATCAAGAGGTTGGATATCAGGGGCTTGGGAAGGGCCTGTAGCCTGGAGTGAAGGAGATCCTGGAGATTAAACGGAGACACAAGTGCGCTCTCCAGCATGTAGTTAGAGTAACAAGAGTTTTTGGACAACCAATTGATACCTTTTTTCAATAGGCAGGAAAGATTATAGAAACTGATACTGGGCAGACCCACTCCACCTTCACCCTTCGGAAGACAGAGTTTTTGAAGGGCAATGCAAGGTTGTC
Organism: Lithobates pipiens; assembly: GCF_037356315.1. Classification (NCBI taxonomy): domain Eukaryota; kingdom Metazoa; phylum Chordata; class Amphibia; order Anura; family Ranidae; genus Lithobates; species Lithobates pipiens. The sequence goes on from NW_027507748.1 coordinate 461,600,051, forward strand.
TGCTGTGCCAAATGAAAGCGAGCAGTGCAGTGTGTATCTTTTGGACATCATTATGTTTCAGTAATAGAGGTAAGGTCTGTAATGGATACAATAGTCTAGAGAATGAGACCATTTTAAAAGAGGTGGCATCTCCCAAATAGTGAAAGGGGCAGGTTTGCCCATGCCTACAAACTCCTGCACAATCTTGGCTATCACGGGGGGTAGTTCAAGCTATATAAAGAGGAGGATTCCTTGCCAAAGCGGATGCCCAGGGAGGTAATATGATGTTTCGCTATTATGAATGGGGATGAGCCCATCCATACTCTAGTCAGCTTTGGGTAGAAAGTCAAAATTTTGCTCTTGTCAAAATGAACCCAGAGCCCCGAACAGGCCCGGAAGGTCGCAAACAGGTCTCGGAAGAGTGAAATATTCGAGGAAGGGTTGGTTGAGGATAAAAGAACATCGTCAGCTAATAGAGCCCAACGTAGGACTTGGTTGCCTACTGTGACACCACTGACCCTTGATGGTGAGTTTAGAAGTCCGGAGAGTGGTTCAATGGCTATGTTGAAAAGAAGAGGGCACAGGGGGCAGCCTTGCCATGTGCCTTTAGTGAGTGGTATGTCAGAGGACATGAAATTAGGAGTACCAAGGCAGGCCATTGGTGTGGAGTATATTTTTTGGACAAATTGTAATATGGGGCCAGTCATTCTGATTGCGCTCATGACCATGAAGAGCCAAGAAAAGCTTATCGAAATCTTTCTCAGCATTCAGTGAGACAATGACTGTGTCAAGACCAGGATGCGTCTTAGCAAATTCAAGGGCCAGGAGGACCTTTACGAATGTTGAGGGTAGCAGACCGTCCGGGACAAAACCTGATTGGGCCAGATGGAGGATTGATGGAAGGATATGCGCTAGACGGGATGCGATTTTGGAGAGAATTTTTTGGCGTCAACATTGATTAGAGATATAGGCCTAAATTAACCCGGTAGAAGGGGATCTTTACCCTCTTTGATGATGCGTTTGATGTGTGCCTGAGCACCCGAGGGAAGGTATGGGCCATTAGCCCACATTGCTTTATAGACATGGGATAGGGTAATAGGAATGGACTCGGATGTCAATTTGAAGAATTCTGCTGAAAAGCCATCTGGACCAGGGGCTTTTCCATTAGAGAAGGATTTAAAAGTAGAGCAGATGTCCTCACCTCAGGAGAAATGAGGGCATTTAAAGTCTCCAACTGGTCAGGAGATAGGGTAGGTAGTTTACCTGTCGTGAGTAATTTTTTTGCTGATTCTACGTCGATCGGGTCTTCCGAATAGAGGATGGTGTAGTATTTAGTAAGGATGGCACTAATCTCAGAGAGCGCATTAGTAATATCTCCATTTGGAGCATAGAGCTCCAATATGAGTCGACCTGTGGGCATCCCGAGCATAGCTTTGCTAAGAGCAGCCTGCCTTATTGCCATCTCTATAAAAATGGAGAACAGTGTAAGATTGTCTAGTGATCTCTTGCTGTGCAGACCAGTGGTCAAAGGCACAGTTGGCTGCTTGTCATGCAAGCGTGTTGGTTACAGTATAGTTTAATGTTAAGGCACAGTGTGCCAGGCGTAGGGAGTCACTGGCCTTCAAATATTGGAGACAAGTTTGTTTCTTGAATTGAGCTGTATAGGATATAATGTATCCTCTTAGAAAAGCTTTCCCCGTCTCTCCCAAAACAAATTGGGGGTGGAGAGATGAGCCCCGTTGGTTTCTACAAATTCTTCCCAGACGGTGCATAGGGTGTGTAAGAAATCAGTGTTGTCAGAAAAAAAGATGGGAAAAGCCAGGTGCCTGTGTTGTAGGGGGTTAAAAACCCAGAGATCTGGACACTAACAGGGGAGTTGTCAGAGATGTCTTCGATGATCGATGAGGAGACAATACAGGTGAGTATACCCGGTGAGCAGAAAAGGTAGTCTATACAGGAAAATTAATTATGGGGAGGGGAGAAAAAGATAAATTCATGATCAGTGGGTTGGGAGATGTTGGGAGTGTCACCCATGTGAACTCGGCTTGCAGGGCCCAGGGTACGGTCTTCAGCCATATGCATGACAGTATTAAAGTCCTCCCCCAATAAAATGAAAGTGTTCAGGAATTTGTAAGACCCAGGAGGCAAGATCTTTAAAGAAGGGCTGTCCAGGGGAAATAGGGGCATATATGTTAGCTATAGTGATGTGCCTTGAGGCAACCGTCAGGTGGAGAGTGATTATGCGGTGCCCTCTAAATCCGTCTCGAAGGAGCGAATGGTATAATGGAGATTTTTGTGGAGTAAAATTGCTACCCCAGCTTTATGTCCCACAGCTGGTGAGCCATAAACATCACCTACCCATAATTTGCACAGGCGAGAGAAGTCATCTGCGGCCAGATGGGTCTCCTGTAAAGGAGCGGCATCTGCTCGCAGACACTTAAGGTGTCTTAAAATCTACATACCCTTATGAGGGGAGCGTAGCCCCTTGACAATCCACGAGATTACCTTTAGGTGATTCCCATCATCCAAAGGGTGGTGCTACCATAGTCATCACCCCGTCGGATCCAGAACAATTGTAATCTTGGCAGAATCTTAGAGATAAATTGAGAGATAAAAGATTAAATGACCAGATACATAAAACAATAACAAACAGGAGGGTAGGCCTCCAAAAACATTCTGTGAACTTCCCTTTTTTCCCTATGGAGCCACCACCTAAAGCACCCCTGCCAAGGAGCGGCTCCTCAGCGTATGCCGACATGGGGTAGCTCCAAACAGGGGGGTTCAAGGGCATGGGGGGAGAGGGTAAGGGAAAGAGGAAGGAGACCAGGGAGGGAAAGGGGGAGGGAAACGGCATGGGGGGAGGGAAAGGGGAATAAGGATGACCCATGCACGTATTAAGCAAGTTGGGAGTAGCCAGATATGGCAAAAATTATTATTATTGTTATTGCCCACCGGAGGAGGTAATTCAGAGATGGTGGTCTAGGACCACTAGGTCAGAGAGGGCCTAAACCCTCAGGCTCAAATAGAGAAGGAGCAAACTGTGTGAGTTAGCAGAAGCATGTAGTCAGCGGCAATCACAGCGGTCCCCTGGAAGGCCGACATGTACACTTTTGTAGGGGGGATTTTGGGGACTTTGCTGGCCCCTAGAGGACAGAGGGGATTTCCTGTACAGCGAAGACAGAGGCAGAAGGGTCCTCCTGTTCCATGTCGGAAGGTTGTGTCAGGTTGAGGTAGTGCTCCGCTTCAGATGGAGAGGTGAAGGAAACACATTCACCCGTGGCAGGTTGGATGTGCAGGATCGCTGGGTACGCCAGAGTAAATTTGATGTGGTTGTTGTAGAGGGATGAACAGACCCCTGAGAAAGCCTTACGTTGTCAAATAACTTTGAGGGAGTAGTCAGCAAATAGTAGTAATGGGTGGTCATCCACAGAGAGGTTGCGTTTACGGTGGAATTTTTGAAGTATGGCTTGTTTATCCGCTTGGTTTAGGTACCTAACAATTACAGGATGGGGTTTGGAGCGAGATTCCAATGGCTGTCCGATACGGTGCACCTGTTCCACCAGGCAAGGGATACATAGCCCCAGCTGCTCCGGGATGGTGGTGGAGCAGAGGGAGGTGAGTGAGGAGGAATAAGATTCAGGGAGTCCTATGATGCACATATTATTGCGTCTGGAGCAATTTTCGGGATCATCCACTTTATCCTGGAGTTCCTTTTGGACTGAGGAGAGCCTGGCTACAGCAGCAGATGTTGCAGCAGCTTTGTCTTCCATGGAGGAGATCCGCACCTCTGCCTGGTCAGGGTTTGAAATTGTAGTTCCTTATGTAGGTGCTCTAGCCCTTTAAGGACCACATGGTCTACTGCCTTCCATGTTGGCTGCAGCATGAGCTGTGTCCCCTGATTGGGGGCCGTTCGGGCTGCAGATCGCTCCACAAAGTGGTCCATTGTGCTTTCATAGGTGAGAGGGAAGTAGAAGGGGAGTACCTCGGAGCTGGCAGGCTTAGCAGTGGGAAGGAGCGCAGCGAGAACTGAATTCTCCTAGCTCCTCTCAATGCCGCGCCAGAACCGCAAGTCCTTCCGGGATGATTTTTAAGAGGAACCCTATGCCAAAAAAAAGCATGGGATCACCTTTATCCAAGCATGCAGCCTTCCCTCCCTCCCCCCACGAGTGCCTCACCCCTTGCAGCAGCGAGTCAATTTAAATGTGATTTGACTCATTTTGTTTTCCTTAAAAAGGTAATTTTTGCTGCTAAAATCCATACCAAACCTAAGGGCCTGGTACAAAATTGGAACCGTAAGTCAATTTAAATGTGATTTGACTCTTAAAGTGAAACAATAAAAATTAAAAATTCCTTTAACCAGTTGCCGACCACCTGCCACAGTTTTACTGCGGCAAGGTGGCTCGGCTGCTTTCCCAACGGCTTGTAGATGCCTGACTTAGACGGGGGGAAGAGCCTGCTCAAAGTGTAATAAATAGCTTGCAGTGAAGTGGAAGAACACATGGAATGTTTTAGTTTTGTCTTCCATTCACACAGATACGACTGTCCAAATTACAGTGGCGACTGGTGTTTTTGAGAAGCCCCTCTGTGTCCACGAATACAACCTTAACATGGGAGGGTTGGACTTCAATGACCAGATGATGGCGCCGTACATAATTGTATATAAGGCCCATAGACTGAATGAAAAAAAAAAGAACGGTGCATGTATGCCCATGATTAGAAGTGGGTGGATGCCAGCGGTATTCTAATGGTGGGCATAACACTGATCGATCAATGTGAATGGAGGAATGTGTTAGGTTCTCTTTTTTTGTTCAGACCACAGGCTGCATAAAAAGAAAGAACATTACAGTATATGCCCAACAAGGACCAGGAACGTACTGCTATGTTGCTGAAATTTGAGTATTTATACCAGAATGATGCCTGCAGGTTTACACATCATCTTGGTATCATTTTTTTAGCTGACGGTCGGTTTTCATATAAAAGCAATCCTAGTGGCTAATTAGTCACTGGACTGCTATCACAAGCAGTGGAAGAGGACATCCCCCGCCTTCCATGGTTTTCTCAGGCTCTCCGGTCCCACCGGGGAACTCGAGAACGCAGCTGGTGGTTCCACCAGATGATCATAGAGCTTATTGGAGACCAGAATGGTCAGTCAAATTAGTTACTATTTCATTCTGAGATTCAGATACATCTGATTCTCCAAAAAACCAAAAATGTGTCTGAATTTGTTTTCGTGCCGAAACAAATTTGCACGTCTATACTCCACCTAACTCTAATTTTGATAACCTTTTACACTGCCATTTACCTTTTGTAGTATACAAGTTTGGCTTCAGATTTCTCTTATACCGATATATTCACCTTGATATACCGATATATTCACCTTGATATACCGATATATGAACCTTGACCCTTTTATTGCATCTTATTTTATTTATTGTAGAACCTCTGCCACACCTAAAACTCAAGAAAGGATGAGGTGATGATTGGTCATGAAAGCTATTCTTGGTGTTTACATTAATAGTTTTATCAAGAATATTGCTTCTTGTCAGATATTCTTGCCATTTAATGTTTTCTGCAACACAGGCTTAGTTTGGATTTTTAGCTTCTTCAATATCCACTTGTTTTAACTGTCCTGATGGCTTCATACCAGACCTAGGATTGGGCTTTATCCAAAGCATAGAAAATGACCTCCATCACCCACTCTGTGGAGAAATTAATCATTTATCATAACTTTGTCCATCATTTTTTTGCCATCAACATAAAATCTGTATTTTACTATAAGGTCTCTCCTATCTGTTCCTCTTTTTTTAGTGGCATATTTGGAGTGTCTCCTTTTTTCTCCCAAAAAAATATTTATCACTCCAAGTACCACCACCAAGATTACTGTCTCTAGGAACTAAATTTGAATGAGTGCAACATTTCCTGTCTATATTACAAAGCTTGGAAAAGTTGACTTCTAATGATTTCAACTTCCACTTGGATATATGGAAGCCTATACAAGCATGGGAACAGTGTACATAGGTGCTTGGGATGTTGCTACAGACACAGGGTGTACAGCTTAGAGCACAGGGGTTGATTTACTAAAACTGAAAAGTTCAAAATTTGGTGCAGCTGTGCATGGCAGCCAATCAGCTTCTAACTTCAGCTTGCTCAATTAACCTTTGACAAAACAAAACATGGAAGTTGGTTTCTATGCAGAGCTTCACCAGATTTTGCAGTCTCCAATTTTAGTAAATCAACCCCACAGTGCCTAGTAAGCCACAAGTGTGTGCCTTCTTTATTCACATAGTAGATTTAAAAGTCGAATACTCGTTCTCAGAATTCCTTTCAGGGAGTACTTATACTAGTCCTGTTTTCTATTTACATTTTTTCTTTGTCACAGGGAAGTGGATGTATATTTTACATCCTCTATTTTGAAATACTTCTAGAGGACTGTGCTGTGAGTTATTATTTCAGCAAAAGACCCTTAATTGCAGCTAAGTGATCTTGGCACCTTCAATCATTCCCATCTTACATATATGGAGGAGCGCTGTTGTTAAAGTGGGTATTAGGCCAATATGTTGCTGAAGTAGTCTATGCCAGGGGCATATATGTGTGTTGTTGTTGGGGTTCCCCCCCCCCCTTTTTTTTCTCCTCATATCTCTTTTTTTTCTTACTGTAGAATTAGCACGATATTGTTATTTCCTGCTCTCTACCCCTGATGAAAGTTCTGTAACAACAGAAACTGGAAACGCGCCGGGTTTGGGATACCTATGAGAGTATCAGTGGTCTTTGTATAGATGTTTTTCTTGTACTTGTTGACTGTATATTATACTGGAGACACTTTCTTTCTGTGTGTCTCTTTTTATCATTTTGTACTGTAAAAATAAAAATATATGTCTTATCTGCACTTTTGGTGGTGTTGGTGGTCTATTAAAGTCCCAATAAGGGGGTTTAATACTCACTATGTAGATGGTACCACTCATCAGTGAGTTATCTATATCTGAAACATATATAAATGACTGCAGGATCCCCACAGCCCCTCAGAACACTCTAATTATTGATTTAATTTTTATGTGTAGATTTGCAATAGCTCCATGTGAATTCCAATGCTTTGCACATACTGTATCATTCACTTACTATCATTTAATTATTAGCCCTTGTTTTTGTCTGCACCTTGTTTGGCAATAATGCAAAGTAACATAAACACTATCAGTAGTGAATAAACTGGAACATTGTAGCACACTATTTAGGAATACAGACAGCAAAAAGGGACCAAACTCCACTAAGTATTGGGCTTGATTTACTAAAATTAGAGGGTGAAAAATCTGGTGCATCTGTGCATCGTAGCCAATCAGCCTCTAATGTCAGCTGTTAAATTAAGCTTTGACAAGAAAAACCTGGAAGATCATTGGCTACCATGCACAGCTGCCCCAGATTTTGCCCTCTCCGGTTTTAGTAAATTAACCCCACTAATTTTTTTTGTAGTAAGAATGTTCAGAATTCACCAGTATTTATTTGTTAATGGCTGGCTTCCACTGCACAGCTAATAGTAGAGGCTTCTAACTCAAGTTGAAACATCATGTACTGTTACCGGTAAGTATGTGCTCTGGTATTGAGGAAATGCAACATTTCAGACGGGTGAAAACACATTCTTTTCTAATTTTATAATCCTTGACGTCATAAAAACACTTGACACTGAAAGCTGTTCACAGTGTTCTAGAGATTGCTATCTGATCCAGTTTGACATCTCATCTTTACATGTCCTCACCTAGTCTTTATATATTGGAAAATAGAATCCCAAAGTGATGATACTAGAAAAGAGAATTATACCAAGAGAACAACATTTGACTTCACTTAGTAAAGTTGGGCTTCACTTTCCCTCTATGGAAAGTCACTACTTGTTTGTATTTCCCTGGACACCTATCACACAGTTATAATTTTAGGTGACATAAACAGAGTTGTTGGCTTTTCTACTATGTACAGTCACATTTAAATTTTGAGCATTATAAAGTACTTTATAACAGATATTATTAAAATGGTACATGATAGATTAGTTAAAACTGATCAATATAGTCCAGCTAATTCTGTCACTACTTTTTTAGGACCTAGGAACACAGGTTCATATCCATGCTTGTCATGTATACAATGTAACTCCATGATATGGGGAAAATGTGTCTCTCATCTGAATAAAGGATATGATATTGCAAAGTTTGAGATTATTATTGTTGAGATATATGTGTGTATTTGTATATAGATGTAATTATAGGGGTCCTTATATTCATAAGGTTTTTGATAAATTTTTAATTTTGGGATGATAGGCAAATAACTGGATGCTTCAGGAGAGATATCGGGGGAGGCACCTGTCTTGTTAACCATTTCCCTACTAGTAGAAAAAATTAACAAATAACGGAAGCTACTATAATTAATTGATAATTGAATAATTAATTCCAAATGTCTTGAAGTATATTTAAGATGTAGAATGTATTTTGTTATTTAGATGTATTTTGATCTGAAAAAGGGAGTGAGCTTGTAAGCCCCAAACTGTAATTATGGAAAACTTTTGAACTGTATGAACAGTTTGTTTAATACAATTGTATGTGCAGCAATCCCTGACTGATTTTTATAACATATTATTATGGATAAGGGCATTTATTCTATAAGTAACAATCAATAAGTAACGGTAAATATGTGATATTTGTATTTAACCTGTACTAATGGCAAACTTGTAATCCCCAAAAAGTACATCAGACTGAGGTGAAGCTCTGCTAACTTCCATCATCCAGTCATGTGCAAACAAAAATGTTCACCACATTTACTAAAGTAAGGGAAATTATTCTTGTAATGTGTTGTAATGTGTAATTGTTTAATACATTTTTATGTGCAGCAATCCCTTTGACTGATTTTTATAACATATTATTAAGAATAAGGGCATTTATTATATAAGTAGAAATCAATAAGTAATGGTAAATATGTGATATTTGTATTTAACCTGTACTAATGGCAAATTTGTAATCCCCAAAAAGTACATCAAACTGGAAAAGCATATTCAACAATAATATGTATTAAATCATTGAAAAAATCCTCTATATGATTCATTTTAAAATACATGAATGTCTGCTCTTCTAAAGGCAAATAGATATAGAAAGAGGTAAGGGTGTTTGCATGTCACAAGGATATACATGTACATTGCATCTGTTATTCATAAGTTGTCACTGCATCTCCCAAGGCCAATGGCTTTGAAAGCAAACATATAACCTCAGTTAATTAGGCCGACTGCACTAACCAATGGCCTCTATGCTCACAGACAAAAAGCTATGTTTAATTATAGAATTAAATGTGTGACTAATGTCATTTCAATAGAAGTGAAATGCATTAGAGCTGGTCAAATACAGACGTGTATTCTGTAGGAGTCATAGATGTGGAGGTTAATTTACTAAAGGCAAATAGGCCATTCAAGTTGCAAGGGAATTTTCCCTTAGCTCAGTGACTGAGGTGAAGCTTTGCTGACTTCCATCATCCAGTCATGTGCAAACATATATGTTCACGACATTTACTAAAGTAAGGGAAATTATCCTGAACAGCTTATTTGCCTTCAATAAGTCATCCTAATGGTCCATGGTCATGCATAGATAATTAAGTCAGTCTAATGACTATATACATGCAAGCAATTGGGGTTAATTTACTAAAGTCAATTAGGCTGTTTGCTTTTCAAGGGAAGTTGCACTTTGCAAGGGAATGCTTTCCAGAGTTTAGTGAATTTTCTTGAAATTTCACTTTGAAAGGAAAACCCGGAAATGTGCATTAAGTCTGCTCAACCACATACATGTGCATTCTGTAAGATTTAGACACGTTGGGGTTGATTTACTAATTGAAATAAGCTGTTAAGTAGAAAATTACTTAAAACCCCCAAACATTATATATATGTATTTTTTTCTAACACCCTAGAGAATAAAATTGTGATCGCTGCAGTACTTTCTGCCACACGTATTTGCGCAGCGGTCTTACAAGCGTACTTTTTGGAAAAAAATGCACTTTTTTGAATTAAAAAATTAGACAACGGTAAAGTTATCCCATTTTTTTTATATTGTGAAAGATAATGTTATGCAAATTGATACCCAACATGTCAAAATTGGCACGCTCATGGAATGGCGACAAACTTTTACCCTTAAAAATCTCCATAGGCGATGTTTAAAAAAATTCTACAGGTTGCATGTTTTGGGTTACGGAGAACACACGATTGTTGCGCTAAGGTATTTCCAACAGACAAAGCTGTGTTGTCTGGGGTGGTGAGGGAATGGTTAAAAAGTCAGGATCCTGAATATTTAGTCCAAAGTTCAAATGAGCATCAGAGAGTCAATAAATAAAAATTATGTTTGGAATGACTCCTGATAGAGGTACAGGGTTTTTAAGGACAGTCCATAGCCTGGGTGATTACCATAGGGAGTATAGCTGGCACATGGAAGGCAGCACACTGAAGAGTAGAAGAACCTCTGGGGGGAATACAAGAAAAACAGACAAACAGCGCCAATCTAAGTTCAGCAATATTGTTACATGTTTATTTAAGTAGTAATGCCCTCACTCGAAAACGGATAAAATCAGGCACATCGGGGGCGTGGCTTGACGCTGATCCGAGATGGCCGCTTAATCCCTGAGCTCCCATCCACGAGACCCTGCTATATTAGCAAAGGCAAGTGACAATCTATTCCTTACCCCCAAACTGTGCCCCCTGTCACTCCAACATGTCGGCGGCTAGACCCCGCTCACCCTCGGAGCCTGAAGCTCACCCACATAGACAAATTCCGGAGATCTTCCGGTCGCGGCCTACGAGCAGCTCCCGAGCCGCGGCCTCGAGTGAGTCACGCTCGCACAGCAGGAGCCCGCTGCGCACCAGACCCGATGCAAGTTCCCGGGATCAGCCGGCGATAAGCCTAGAAGACTTGCGCAGTGTAGCAGCCGACATTAAACATACCTTGTCCGTGGCGATATCTGACTTGAGGGCTGACATCCACTCCATGTCGCTACGGGTGGACGAAATAGAAGCTGTGCAGACCCGCCATGATGCCTCCCTCTGCCAAGTTCAACAGCTTACCGAATCCCACGCTATACACCTGAGGGACATCAACAGGCACTTGGAAGACCTCGACAACAGAGGGAGACGCCGAAACCTGAGGGTGAGAGGCATACCTGAGTCCTTGGACCCCAACCTGCTGTCCCAAAGAGTTACCCATATCTTTAATGACCTCCTGGAAAGACCTCCAGATACCCCAGTGGTATTTGAGCGTATGCACAGAGCCCTGCGCCCCAGAGGCCGTGATACGGATCCCCGAGGGACGTGGTATGCTGCCTGGTAGACTTCCCTCTGAAGGAAGACATTCTACGTAAAGCGAGAGAAAGGAACCAGATTACCCACAGAGGAGTTAACATCAAAATTTTCTAGGATCTTTCTAACATAACCCTGCAGCGCAGACGGGAACTCCGACCACTGCTGGAAGTATTGAGAAACAGAGCTATTCCATACCGTTGAAAATACCCTTTTTGCCTCTCTGTTTCTCACCAGGGCCGCGTAGAAAATCTGAGAGTCCCGGAGGATCTTGACCATTTCTGTACAGCACTTGACCTTCCTTCCGTTGACCTCCCTGACTGGTACAGCGACTTCAGACTGCCTACTCTCCGCAGAGTAACCTCCATGGAGGGGGTGGACAAAGCTGGCAACTACGCCATCGGGAGACGCCGAAGACCTGAACACCGACCTCCTCTCCCTCACTCACCTCAGAGGAATGCTTCCCCGCCAAGAAACGGCAGCCCCACAGCTTCGCCTGCCCACCGCAGACCCCGCCATAGTTGAGGGAGCTCTGACACCCTCCTCCATTTGTTGAATGATACCCACTGTTCATAATGCTGGACCCAGCTGCCATATAGGCCTGCAGACACAACCCATTTGACTTCTACACCCATGGAGTATTTTGCCCCCCACCGAGAACTTTCGCTTGGCGACTACTCTCCGGATACTTCCACCTATCGTCGAATCCCCAGTTCCAACCCAAAGACTCCCCACTCCACCCACACATGCGAAGACACAATTAGTCCCCTCCACTGGACAGTCCCCGTATCGAGCCTGGATGCCGCCGCATTGTTCTTCAACTTTTGTGGTGATGCCTGGAACGCCTTGCACCGTCCCTGACTTTTCTCCCTTATGTTCCTGCTTTGAGGCCTTAAAGACTTCCACTATACTACTGCGATGCCTCCTACTTACAACAGCTTCGGAGTGCCCCATGAGACTCTCGTAAACCTTTACTTCATCAGGCATCCGCTTGCCATCATGTTGTGCCCACCTCAGCTCACCTCAGACGGACGTAGTCACGGAGCTCTCTTCTCCTTGAGTGGTATATCTGCCAATCATTTTCTCACCTCTTCCTTCCTCCCCTCTTTTTCTTTTTCTCCCTATTCCCTTTTTCATTACTTCTCTTCTTTATTAGTCTCTAAACTTAGATTTGTCTGCATAACTATGATATGAGTCGTACTAAGTCGGGACCTCCCAGCGAGTCGGGAGTGAGGCACCGTGTAAGATTGGATCTTTAACCCCATTGTCCTGTAGCTATCACGTCGTCACCCAGTCTCCTGATCGATAACCTTCCTACAACATGACCGGTTTCATGAGGCTTCTCCTCTGTGCCTGGGGGTTGAAAGCAGTGCTCAGGTCCATTAGTACGGGGACCATACACAAAAGACTGGCAGTGACCACTGGTAATTGTTTGACATTACCCACTATAATGTGTACTCCCCAAAGGGTTATTCACTACCCATAAGATTTGGCCAAACCCTCACTCCCGACTCCATGTACTCAGCCTTCCCTTTTAATGATCTCGGGTGTTTGTTACATATAACACGGGTGTAGTTATAGTTGCCATTACATGACCCTCCCTCTTTGCCTTGTGTCTGTCTCACTTGTTCATGCATTATGTTATGTTATTCTGATCCTTTGTTTATAAAATTTGTTAAGTTATCGTTTACCTACCAGTAGCTATGTCCGTGCACCTATATTGTACCCCGCTCTAGCATTCCCCCCGAAACACAACTCGGAAGGTCTAACCCATTCCACCCTTTCAACTGTCAATTTATGGCCAATCCCCCAGCACATCCCGCACGAGCCCTTGATCCTACCTCCTCGGATTCCCTTGAACTATTGTTCCCATCTACCATCACCACCTAACTCCTCACTGACCCCAGACCTTATCGCTTGCCCCTGACCCTCAGGTTTCGCTGACCAGATATGGCACATTCACATTCAACCGTCCTATCTCTTCGTCATAGATCTCCCTTTGTGGCTACTCTACTGATGATTCTTGGTCCCCCACTCATTACCTTAATCAATTGCCGATCTTCTGCTTCCCTAGGTCTCTCCGTGACGGAGATCTCCCACCTCTCGTGTGACCTCGCCCGCCACCCCCAAACAACGGACGCTGGTAGTCAGAGTTGACCCGGCCGGTGCCTCTCTCGGAGTTCCGAGGGGTTGACAGGTTCAACCCTTCCACCGGTCCCACACCCCCAGTACCTCTCCCCAGGCTCACTCTCCCCCTGCCACCCCCCCTCCCTCTCCTGTCCCCTCCTCTCCCCCCCCCCTTTTTTTTTTCTTCTCTCTCTCTCTTCTCTCCCCCTCCCCTAGGGCCCCCCTCCCGGAAGCTCTTTAGCTAAACTTACCTCTCTCACAATGATACCGCCACTACAGAACAAAAAAAAATGTGTCACTGCAGCTTGTCTCCCTAAATGCCAAAGGCCTAAACATTCCAGAGAAGCACCACCAGACGCTGTCGCTAATGCAAAAACTGAAGGCAGATGTGGTCCTCCTTCAAGAGACCCATTTCAGTGCTAAATCTACCCCCAGACTGTCCAACCATGCCTTCCCTGTAGAATTTCACGCGACATGTCCATCTGCTAAATGCAAAGGTGTTTCCATACTCCTCTCCAAGCACTTTGAACTTCAACTTTCGGGTACCCTAGCAGATGATGATGGGAGATTCCTTTTCATCAAAGGAACATATAAAAATAGAATGTTCACCTTCGCTAATATATATAGCCCCAACTCTTCTCAAGTACCTTTCTTTCGGAAAGTGGTGCACAAACTGCAATCTTTCATGGAAGGAATGCTGATCCTCGGTGGCGATTTTAACGCCCCCTTGGATCCCTTAATGGACACCTCCTCAGGGTCCTCCAGCCTGACATTCCGTGCCCTTAAACAAATCAAGAAAAGTCTCCAGGAACTACTACTCCATGACACATGGGGATCACTGTATCCCAAAGACAAGGATTTCACCTTTTTCTCCATCCCGCACAATAGGTATTCCCGCATTGACTACCTCATGGTTTCTCAACAGAACTTACACAATCTGACCAAAGCCTCAGTTGAACCTATGACGATCTCAGACCATCACCCCATCACAGCCCTATTCACTTTCCCTGAAAAGCTTGACCGGTCCAGCATCTGGAGGTTGGATGCTAGCATTCTCACAGACGAACTCAGAGCAAACGAAATTAGAGACTGTTTAACCAACTATTTCTCAGAAAATGATACACCAGATGTCTCCTCCCTTACCCAATGGGAGGCACATAAATGTGTCATAAGAGGAAAGTTTATCTCCCTGGCTGCTGCCCTCAAGAAAGAAAGAGCTGCCACGCTAACGGGACTGTTTTCGAAACTTAGGTCCCTTGAAATCCAACACAAGAGAACTCTTGCGTTGGACACGCATGCTGAACTAACGAGCGTCCGCACCCAGATCAAAGATATCTTAGGATACCAGACGAAAAAGAGATTCGCCCTATCCCAGAAGCTCTTCTACGAGCATGGGAACAAGTCAGGCCCTCTTCTGGCCCAAGCCCTGAGAACTAAAACAGCTAAACGAACAATCCATCGTATACACTCTCCCACGGGTTCGGTCCTCGATACCAATACAGATATAGCCTTGGAATTCGAACGTTATTATACCTCCCTCTACAACCTCAACCTCTCGAACCCACAAACTCCAGACCCCCACAAACGACTTAAGGTGACATCCAGACGTATCTCTCTAAGCTCCCTCTTAAGACTATCCCCTCGGATACCCTCCAATCCCTTGAAGCCCCTATCTCTTCGGCAGAATGGTCACAAGCCATAAAACAACTGAAACCTGGTAAGAGCCCTGGCCCCGATGGGCTAACCTCAGTATATTATAAATTATTTGCGGAGACGCTTCAAACACCCTTTCTGAAGGCCTTCAATTCCACTCCCACCTCGAAATCCCTCCCCGGCGGTATTTTAGAAGCCCACATTACCGTTATACCCAAACCAGATAAGGACCTCACACTCACTAGTAGCTATAGGCCGATCTCCCTACTTAATGTGGACGTGAAAATATTTGCAAAAATTCTCGCCAATAGATTCCTCCCGTTTCTCCCGACCCTTATATCCCCCGATCAGGTAGGTTTCGTCCCCGGACGGGAAGCAAGGGATAACACCCTGAAATCCATCAATATTCACCATTTGATCACGCAATCTAAACAGAAAGCCTTCTTCCTGTCCCTGGACGCGGAGAAGGCGTTTGACAGAGTGGCCTGGGACTATATGGAAGCAGTTCTCACCCCCCTAGGACTCGGCCCTCACATAACCAATATGATCATGTCCCTCTACTCCACACCGACAGCACGGGTAAGGGTCAACGGCACTCTGTCAAACGCCTTCTCCATCCGAAATGGAACGAGGCAGGGATGCCCCCTCTCCCCGATTCTATTTATTCTTACGCTAGAACCTCTCCTCCAGACCCTCACCTTGAATAGTGACATCAAGGGCGTCCACACTCCACTAAAAGAGTTTAAATACGCAGCTTTCGCCGATGACGCTGATTCTTTATTCTAGCGGCCAATATTTTTGCGAACAATTTAACGTCCGTATTGAGTAGTGAGATCGGTCTATAGTTTGAGCATATTGTATTCTCTTTTCCCTCTTTCAATATCGTGGAGATTGTCGCAGTGGAGGCCTCCTCGCTCAGTCCATATTTTGTACCTAGTCCATTATAATATGCACATAAAATTGGGGCTAGTATGTCTCCAAACTTTTTTAGATATTCTATTATATAGCCATCAGGCCCTGGGCTCTTTCCTCCTTTGGTCTCTTTTATTGCCTGTATTACTTCTTGGACTGAGATTGGATTCTCCAGTTCCTGCGCCAATTGATTATGTTTTGTACGCAACTTAAATGAAAAATTTAAATAAAGAATAAAAAAATAAAAAAAAGATAAACTTCTCCAAGTCGTATGCTCTTAATATTTCCCTTCCAGAAACACTCCAGACACAATGCGAATCAAATTTCCAGATACGCTGGAAACCTGATTCTATTACTTGTAAAGAAAAGCGAGAAGAGACAGGCGGGACTGTTACGGTGCTAATACTAGTAAGAGAGGAGTATATAAATGTATAGATAAAAGAGAATATTTTATTAAATGTAATAAAAGCGATCAAGAAAATACAATAAGATCAAATTTAACAAAATTGCATATATTAGCTACCATACAAAACAGTATACAGAATCCAACAATTAGTTTAGATAACTATATTCTTGGCAGTTCAGATGGAATATTCCCGACATGTTTCGCCTATCATTAGGCTTCTTCAGGGGAGCCAATAATTGGTGGAAGAGAAATTATTTTGTTTAGAATACAAAAAGGGTACACTATAAATGGAAAAAAAAACAAAAAATAAAACAAAGTTAATGGAGCCGGTCACATACAGAAAAGCACACTCTTAGTCCTTAACATCGCCCAACTGTCTCCAAGGATTGGTGGATATAAAATGACACAAAAAGTATATGTATGTCTTTGGAGAGTATAAACGAATTAATACCTACCAATTTAAAACAAATGCGTCTAGTCCCTAAAAGGAGGACCCCACCCGGGATTGGAGAATGGACCGATCACAGACAACCGCCAAAAAGGTGACTGCAGGAGACAAATCAAGCGAACAGACAAGTCTAGTATTCAACAAACTTCACGGGGAGCTTGATAAAGCTTCCATAGGGATTATTGGTTAATCAATGAGTTTAGAGAGTCCATAGCGATAAAGAATAAATTTAAACCATACCTGTGCTGAATTAAATGTAAAGTATGTTGCACATGAAAAGTTGAGGATTGCACAAAGGGAGGTCCTTGGAATTGTGTCTAGAGGCCCGTGAGGTGATCTTGGTTATAATAAGGTAGTTTAAGAAGAACACAAGGATAGAAAAAATGTTCAAAAAAATATAAAAGAAGCCCTAAAACAGAGCAAGAGAAAAAAAAAAAACAGAAGAAAAAGGTCAACTGGGCAGTGTGCTCAAGAATAATTTTTGGTCAATTAAAATAGTTCTTGCTTACCAAAAGCATGTAAGAAGTGCAGTCACAATTGTTGCTGTATCACACAAACGGCAGCCCAAGCGTACCGCAAAGCAGACAGCACCAGAGCCACAACATTCAGGCTCTGAGCAGAGCCGCCAAAAGAGTCAGTCTAAGATCTAAAAATGACCAGAACAAGTTTAAATAAATTAGACAAAAAGAGAGGAAGGAAAGGTTGGAACAGCAGCCTAGTCTGTGTGGACAGACTATGTGCTAGTTCAGTGAACTGACCTTGCGGCGAAAAACATCTCACGTGGACTCGGCAGGGCGGACATGCCTGCAGCATTGATGAACGCTTTTTTATCTCCCTCACCACCCGGCGTCTAATCAGCGACGCCGGATGTGAGCGGACAATGAGTGCGGAACTGCGCATGCGCGCGCCCCCGCGTCACACAGGAAGCCTACAGTCCCCATAATGCCCTGCGGTGGCGTCTCCGTGACCTAGGAGACCAGGAAACCGCGACAGGCAATAGCGGGGAACACGGGAGAGACACTCGAGAGGGCTCAGAAGAGCCCTACAGAGACTGTCAATCCGAGGACCTAGTGAAGCGGACGCGCACGCCCAGCAACCCGCATGTTAACAGGTCCAGCTTCCACATAGCTGGACCTGTGTGTCCGTACAGGCACCCAAAACTGTGCGGAAATAAGATGATCGGACGTATCCCAAAAAAAAAAGGGGGGGCCTTTCCAAAGGGGAACAAAAGGACCAAGAGAGAATTTAAAAATAATGTACTATATTGGAGCCTATGTAACTTAGTCTAAGTGACTAACAGTCAGAAAATGGCTGTTTAATCTGAATTCAACTAAATCTCATGAGACATATGGACAAAAATAAGGAGAAAGAACTGTGCTTGTTGACCGACACCATACAGATTCATAAATGTACAAAAAATAATAAACAGATTGTGATTAATTAGAAAAAAAAAAAAAAAAATTACATTTTTTTATATATCATTGCAGAACATCAGTAAAAATAACTGCATTATTTAGAGAGTGTAAACAAAAAATCAATAATATTAGAAAAATGGATCCAGTGGATTAATGCATAAACAGAAGAAAAATGAATGAGAAATGAACAATCTGACCATTATAGAGTAGGTATATAGAATTTTGTATTTAAACTATGAAAACTGAAAATAAAAAGTAGCCAGGATAAGTACAAAAAAAAAAAAAAAAAATAAATAAATAAAAACGGGGGGGGGGGGGAAACAAAGATGTAAGAATGTGAAAGTACTGACAATTTAGCAGAAAGTGGGTAGCCCTATTTCCAAAGGATTAGGCCCCCCATGGAGAATTTCATGGGTTCAGGATTGAACATGTTAATTAATAAATAGTATAGAAGATAATGATTTTTAGAGAAAATGTTTGAATGTAATGTATTCATTTAAACCTGGATAGTTAGTGGCTTCTAAAGTATATATCCATTGGGTTTCCAATTGAAGTAAACGCGTGTCTATTTCACCACCCCGAGCATGAGTAGGCACATGCTCCAGAGCTGCGAAACGTACAGCGTTGGAATCAAAATTGTGGGAATTGCCCACATGTCTGTTTAATGCTGTGGTGCATAATCGTTTAGATAAAGGCAACATGTGATCTCTAATTCTTTTATAAAAAGGGCGTTTAGTCTTTCCAATGTAGAAACATCCACAAGAGCAATTAGCAATGTAGACAATCCCCACAGTTTTGCAAGTAACATTATGTTTAATGGTACGAATGGAACCATTGGGCAGTGTGACTTGTGCTGATCCTAGAATGAAACGACACATATCGCAGTAGCCACAAGGATAGGTGCCAGTGCGATTGGGTTTGACGGATCGATGGGTGTTAAAGTGGCTTGTAACTAGTCGGTCTCTCATGGACTGGGATCTGCGGTATGTCAATTGGGGAAAAGGCTTGATATATTTATGAATTATTGGATCCGCAGTTAATAGAGGCCAATATTTGTCTAGGATTGCTCGCATTTGATGATGTTGACGTGAATACTGTGTTATAATGCGTATGGGTGTATGAGAGGTAGATCTAGGTTTGGGGTAAATTAACTGGTTTCTGTTCAATTTTAATACTTTATTATAGGTGCGTTTTAGTAATGTTTTACTGTAGCCCCGTTGGCAAAGTCGTGTGGTAAGATCCCGTGCAGCCAATTCAAAGTCTGCGTCTTGAGAACAGTTGCGACGCAAACGAAGGTATTGGCTGTAGGGGATACTATCTAAAAGTGATTTGGGATGAGCACTTTCCGCATGAAGAATGGTATTACCCGCAGAGGGTTTACGATACAGAGCTGAATCAATGACGCCATTTTTATCCAATTTAATGTATATATCCAGGAAATTGATCTGGGTCTGACTGAATTCCATCGTGAATTTAAGATTAAATTGGTTGATGGACAAATTATCAAAGAATTCGTGTAGTTCATCAAGAGAGCCCGTCCATAATAACAAAATGTCATCAATGTAACGGTGCCAGCCCAGGATGAACTGACTCCAATCCCGGGGTTGGTCACCTGAGAAAATGTGTCGTTCCCACCCCCCCAGGTACAGATTGGCGTAGGTAGGGGCACATTTGGTGCCCATAGCTACGCCCTGCACCTGGAGGTAGTGGGAACGATCAAACATAAAATAATTGTGCGTCAGAATAAACTCCAAAAGTTGAAGCACAAATTTGTCATAGTTCTGAGAAATAGAACCCCGTTCCCGAAGGAAGGAGTACATGACTTGGATGCCTGTTGAGTGCGGGATGGAATTGTAAAGGCACTCAACGTCTAGGGCCACTAGCCATGTGCCTGGGGGAAGTTGTTTTCCATCTAAAATCCGTAATAGATCAATCGTATCCTTCACGTAGGATGGCAGGGATAGTACATGTGGAAAAAGGTGTTTGTCAATAAGAGCACTGGCGTTCTCAGTCAAACATTGGCAACCGGATACTATGGGTCGACCCGGTGGATTAACTAAAGATTTGTGTAATTTTGGTAACGAATAAAATGTAGGGGTTTGTGGGTTTTTTACATTTAAGTACTTCCATGTGTTAAGATCTATGGTACCGTTTCGGTACGCATGAAAGATAAGATGGTAATACTTGGTGGTAGAATTCTCAATGATGAGTTGGGATATTGGACGATACCAGTCCCTATTGTTAAGGATGTCTAGGCACATTTTTTTATATGCCCCCACATCCATAATGCATACATTGCCACCCTTGTCAGCAGGTTTAATGATTATATCAGGGTTATTTTGAAGGTTTTGAAGTGCCTGTCGATGTTTAAAAGAAAGATTGTGGGGTTCTTGTGTTTTCAGATTTAGATGCTTGATTTCAAGAGTTAATTGGCTTACAAAAGCCCAAATGTTTGGGTTGCTTTGGAGCAAAGGGAATGTTTTTGATATTGGTTTAAACATAGCCGGGGCAGGGAATAATACTCCCAGAACTGATACACGAGGAGTGATTAGTTCTGAAGACTGTTCAACATCTGTGTTTCCATCATCCCACAGTGACATCAGGTCTTCCATAGCCCGAAGCTCACTGGATGATGGTTCCACAGAGATGATACTGGGATCAGTTGTGTGTTCAGTTTTATCATAAAGTACCTTAAAAAGAAGACGTCTGGCAAAGAGGTGTATATCTTTAACAAATTGGAATTTGTCTAAATCAGTAGATGGACAAAAGGATAAACCAAATTTCAGAACTTCAATTTGTTCCTTAGTTAAGGAGACCGAGGATAAGTTCACAACCTCGAGATTCAGTGCATGTGTACGTGAGGTAGTGAAGGTGGGTGTGTTTTGGGTTCCGGAGTCTGAACTAAAAAAATATGCTGGACCTGTTAACATGCGGGTTGCTGGGCGTGCGCGTCCGCTTCACTAGGTCCTCGGATTGACAGTCTCTGTAGGGCTCTTCTGAGCCCTCTCGAGTGTCTCTCCCGTGTTCCCCGCTATTGCCTGTCGCGGTTTCCTGGTCTCCTAGGTCACGGAGACGCCGCCGCAGGGCATTATGGGGACTGTAGGCTTCCTGTGTGACGCGGGGGCGCGCGCATGCGCAGTTCCGCACTCATTGTCCGCTCACATCCGGCGTCGCTGATTAGACGCCGGGTGGTGAGGGAGATAAAAAAGCGTTCATCAATGCTGCAGGCATGTCCGCCCTGCCGAGTCCACGTGAGATGTTTTTCGCCGCAAGGTCAGTTCACTGAACTAGCACATAGTCTGTCCACACAGACTAGGCTGCTGTTCCAACCTTTCCTTCCTCTCTTTTTGCCTAATTTATTTAAACTTGTTCTGGTCATTTTTAGATCTTAGACTGACTCTTTTGGCGGCTCTGCTCAGAGCCTGAATGTTGTGGCTCTGGTGCTGTCTGCTTTGTGGTACGCTTGGGCTGCCGTTTGTGTGATACAGCAACAATTGTGACTGCACTTCTTACATGCTTTTGGTAAGCAAGAACTATTTTAATTGACCAAAAATTATTCTTGAGCACACTGCCCAGTTGACCTTTTTCTTCTGTTTTTTTTTTTTCTCTTGCTCTGTTTTAGGGCTTCTTTTATATTTTTTTGAACATTTTTTCTATCCTTGTGTTCTTCTTAAACTACCTTATTATAACCAAGATCACCTCACGGGCCTCTAGACACAATTCCAAGGACCTCCCTTTGTGCAATCCTCAACTTTTCATGTGCAACATACTTTACATTTAATTCAGCACAGGTATGGTTTAAATTTATTCTTTATCGCTATGGACTCTCTAAACTCATTGATTAACCAATAATCCCTATGGAAGCTTTATCAAGCTCCCCGTGAAGTTTGTTGAATACTAGACTTGTCTGTTCGCTTGATTTGTCTCCTGCAGTCACCTTTTTGGCGGTTGTCTGTGATCGGTCCATTCTCCAATCCCGGGTGGGGTCCTCCTTTTAGGGACTAGACGCATTTGTTTTAAATTGGTAGGTATTAATTCGTTTATACTCTCCAAAGACATACATATACTTTTTGTGTCATTTTATATCCACCAATCCTTGGAGACAGTTGGGCGATGTTAAGGACTAAGAGTGTGCTTTTCTGTATGTGACCGGCTCCATTAACTTTGTTTTATTTTTTGTTTTTTTTTCCATTTATAGTGTACCCTTTTTGTATTCTAAACAAAATAATTTCTCTTCCACCAATTATTGGCTCCCCTGAAGAAGCCTAATGATAGGCGAAACATGTCGGGAATATTCCATCTGAACTGCCAAGAATATGGTTATCTAAACTAATTGTTGGATTCTGTATACTGTTTTGTATGGTAGCTAATATATGCAATTTTGTTAAATTTGATCTTATTGTATTTTCTTGATCGCTTTTATTACATTTAATAAAATATTCTCTTTTATCTATACATTTATATACTCCTCTCTTACTAGTATTAGCACCGTAACAGTCCCGCCTGTCTCTTCTCGCTTTTCTTTATCTGTTACAATTGGGATGAGGTGCGTTGATAATTCCTTGCCTTATTGTGCTTTCTCCACTCCCCTATACATGATTCTATTACTTATTTATTCACCCAAATCCTGCGGAAGCTAACTGACCTGTATTTGAAAAATCATCTCCCCATCCTACATAAATTGACGACGGACCTTGAGAGATGGAACAAACAGATTCTATCTTGGTTTGGCAGGATCGCGGTTCTCAAGATGAACGTTCTACCCCGCTTATTATATATCCTCCAAACCTTACCCATACAAGTCCCCCAATCTTTTTTCACAACCTATAATAGCATCTGCTCCAGATTTGTATGGGGAAACCGGAAACCCAGAATCTCACTTAAGACTCTTTCTCGCCCAAAACATCTGGGAGGCCTGGGCTTCCCAGATATACTTAACTACTACAGAGCGGTCCACCTGACCAGGATTGTAGACTGGAATGTCCAGGACCCCTGTAAAGAATGGGTTCCGTTGGAAGCATCTTTTTCAGCTATACCACTCGCCTCACTACCCTGGATACGACCTGCCCACATTCCTGCTTCCGCCACCCTACACCCCCTTCTACATCCCACTCTGAAATGCTTTCAACAAATTTGCTCCCGTACAAAAATCTCCTCGATCCCCGGGCCCCTAACTCCAATCAAGTGTAACCCAGACTTCCCACCCGGCTTGTCTCCCGACTTTTTGTCGGTACACTGGCCACGGGACAGTTTACACGCCTACCATATGTACAACAGAGGTAAACTCATCTCCGCCCCAACCCTTGCCAGCACCGTAGCTAGACCACCTATTCCCCCTTGGACTTACCTTTTAATTGTATTTTTTTTGCAATCTTTAAACAGGGACTCCCAATGCTCCAGACCACTATCTCCTTTTGAGAAGCTTTGCACTCAAGCAACCCCCCAAAGACATGTAATAGCCCTCACCCACAACATGATATGGGATGGAGAACACCCCGGATCCACCTTAGCTTGCAAACGCTGGGAGGAAGATCTCTCCCTGTCAATAACCGACGAACAATGGAGCTCCATTTTCCAGACTATCCACAGAGGCTCCTCCAATGTTAGCACTCAGGAGAATAATTATAAGATCCAATCGAGGTGGTACCGCACCCCCTCTCTTTTACACAAATTCACCCCTAATACCACCGACATTTGCTGGAGATGTCTCCTGGACAAGGGTACGCCACTGCATATTTGGTGGTCCTGTACCCTCCTTCAGGACTACTGGAGAGAAGTATGTAGAATCCCCTCCCAAATTACCACCTACAACATTGAACCCTCACCGTCCCAATGCCTTCTCCACCTTTCGCCCTTATCTAAACGAGTCTACTATGGCTCCCTGGCAATGCATATGTTCAACGTGGCTAAACAGTGTATCCCAATCCACTGGGGGGTCGCCCAGAGTCCCCTCCATTAAAGAATGGTTCACCAGAATCAACAAAACAGCAGAAATGGAAGAGCTGATTCATATTTCCAAGGACACCCCCTCGAAATTTAGCACGAAATGGGCCTGCTGGAAACACTTCCAGACCACCACAACCTACGCAGAGGTATACAAATGAAGGCCTCAGGTCCACAGTTTTGCTGCCTTTACCCTACGGGGCCTAATCTACTTTTCCAATATTGAACTTTTCGTTACGGACACCGAGAGAAGGGTAGGAATTTAAGATACATATCCATTGCTCTGCTTCGGGAGGGGGTCATAGGAAAGGGGGACCCCTCCTCCCCCCTTCACTTGATCCCTTCATGCCTCCCCCCCCCCTCTTTTTTTTTTTTCTCTCCTCCTTCCTCTTCTTTCCTTCCCCCTGCTCCATTCCCCCATCCTAGTCCGATACCAGACCACCCCAAAACAGACGTTCACACATGTTATCTCTCGTAAATACCACACACCCCCAACAACACGTAGCCCTTCCCATCCTAGGTAGACCCCCTTTGGGGTTTCCCCTGCGATGTCCCATAACACGCGCTGGCCCCTTGTTCTCGCGAGGGTTGACCCACCATACTATATTATTAGTCCCTTGACCCTCCCTCCAATTGATCATCCAGTAGACCTTGGGGCAATTCCTCTCAGAGTAATATGCTATGGACCACACCTGATAGCTTGTAGTCTGCTTATCCACCGGATGTGCACCTAGTTGGTTCTTTTTCCCACACAGATCTGGTCCTGTGAATTTCATTATGTTTTCATATTATGTGCACTCTATTACTATGTGACTCTGCTGATTTTGTATTCAACCTGTTGTTGGAAATATTTGTTCGTCTGTATTTTTGAGCTTTTTTCCAAAATAAAAAATATGTTTAAAAAAAAAAAAAGCAGGGCACATCATGGAAAATGTCAGATAGACAGCAGGGTTCCAGAACGATCATCCAGGCAGCGCTGTGGTGTCTTGCTTGGTGGCGCCAGTGGTTTCCGGTGTCCCAGGCTAGAGCTTACAGGGCGCAGAAGGAAGTCGTCACTCAGGAAGTCCCTGGAATCAGAGGGGGGAAGCTATGACGTGCAAAAATTTGGATCATGTGTGCTCCTTTATTAGGTATAGTCGTTGGCCATCTTAGGTGGCATATATAAAGCTGGCAGGGCGGGCGAGCCAATCAGATCACAAGGCCATCCCCCTTTTCAGTAATCATCCACACCAGGGAAGCCAAGGGATGGGGATCGGGTGTGAATAATGCATTTGGAACTTTATATATAGGAAGAGAGAAAACATATACACACACAGTGTAAAGAAGACAGGGCACACAAAGAGTAATACAAAATAAAAAATACATTTTTATAAAAGATAGATAGAAAAATATAAAAAAGGATAAAAAAGGATAAAAGAATGGAAAATATAAAAATCCATATATATATATATATATATATATATATATATATATATATATATATATATATATATATATATATATATATATATATATATATATATATAAAACACCTATATGTATGTATGTATATATATATATATATATATATATATATATATATATATATATATATATATATATATATATATATATATATGGATTTTTATATTTGCCATTTTTTTATCCTTTTTTATCCTTTTTTATATTTTTCTAGCTATCTTTTATAAAAATGTATTTTTATTTTGTGATATATAGGTGTTTTATATATAAAACACCTATATGTATGTATGTATGTATATATATATATATATATATATATATATATATATATATATATATATATACAGTGGTGTGAAAAAGTGTTTGCCCCCTTCCTCATTTCCTGTTCCTTTGCATGTTTGTCACACTTAAGTGTTTCGGAACATCAAACCAATTTAAACAATAGTCAAGGACAACACAAGTAAACACAAAATGCAATTTGTAAATGAAGGTGTTTATTATTAAAGGTGAAAAAAAATCCAAACCATCATGGCCCTGTGTGAAAAAGTGATTGCCCCCCTTGTTAAAACATACTATAACTGTGGTTGTCCACACCTGAGTTAAATTTCTCTAGCCACACCCAGGCCTGATTATTGCCACACCTGTTCACAATCAAGGCATCACTTAAATAGGAGCTGCTTGACACAGTAAGGTCCACCAGAAGATCCTTAAAAGCTACACATCATGCCGAGACCCAAAGAAATTCAGGAACAATTGAGAAAGAAAGTAATTGAGATCTATCAGTCTGGAAAGGGTTATAAAGCCATTTCCAAAGCTTTGGGAATCCAGCGAACCACAGTGAGAGCCATTATCCACAAATGGCGAAGACATGGAACAGTGGTGAACCTTCCCAGGAGTAGCCGGCCGCCCAAAATTACCCCAAGAGCGCAGCGACGACTCATCCAAGAGGTCACAAAAGACCCCACAACAACGTCCAAAGAACTGCAGGCCTCACTTGCCTCAGTTAAGGTCAGCGTTCATGCCTCCACCATCAGGAAAAGACTGGGCAAAAATGGCCTGCATGGCAGAGTTCCAAGGAGAAAACCACTGCTGAGCAAAAAGAACATCAAAGCTCGTCTCAATTTCTCCACAACACATCTTGATGATCCCCAAGACTTTTGGGACAACATTCTGTGGACCGATGAGACAAAAGTGGAACTCTTTGGAAGGTGTGTGTCCAAGTATACCTGGTGTAGAAGGAACACTGCATTTCATAAAAAGAACATTATACCAACAGTAAAATATGGTGGTGGTAGTGTGATGGTCTGGGGCTGTTTTGCTGCTTCAGGACCTGGAAGACTTGCCGTGATAAAAGGAACTATGAATTCTGCTGTCTACCAAGAGATCCTGAAGGAGAATGTCTGACCATCTGTTCGTGTACTCAAGCTGAAACGAACTTGGGTTCTGCAGCAGGACAATGATCCTAAACACACCAGCAAGTCCACCACCGAATGGCTGAAGAAAAACAAAATGAAGACTTTGGAGTGGCCTAGCCAAAGTCCTGACCTGAATCCTATTGAGATGTTGTGGTATGACCTTAAAAAGGCCGTTCATGCTCGAAAACCCTCTAATGTAACTGAATTAGGACAATTCTGCAAAGATGAGTGGGCCAAAATTCCTCCAGGACGCTGTAAAAGCCTCATTGCACGTTATCGCAAACGCTTGGTTGCAGTTGTTGCTGCTAAGGGTGGCCCAACCAGTTATTAGGTTTAGGGGGCAATCACTTTTTCACACAGGATTTGGATTTTTTTTCACCTTTAATAATAAACACCTTCATTTACAAATTGCATTTTGTGTTTACTTGTGTTGTCCTTGACTATTGTTTAAATTGGTTTGGTGTTCCGAAACACTTAAGTGTGACAAACATGCAAAGGAACAGGAAACGAGGAAGGGGGCAAACACTTGTTCACACCACTGTATATATATATATATATATATATATATATATATATATATATATATATATATATATATATATATATATATAAAATAAGAAGAAAAAAAGGGGGAGTTTGAAGTTTTAAGACATGAGAAAAAGACATAAGAAAAAAAACTATATATGTGTGCATGCATATAAATGCATGCATACACACATCACATACACGCATAAACACATGCATCTGTGAATATACAATGTCATAAAAGGTAAACTATACTATATAGTAAATGTACTTACTTGGGCTGTTTCTATGTGTGGGATTCAATAGTGTCTTAAGACTATAAGGATCCTGTGAAAAATATGATCGGAATTGATTAGTAAGCAATATTCATGCTTGTAATTAAATGAAAATTTAAAAGAGGAGCAATTGGAGATGACCTTATGGGGGGGGGGGGGGGGGTGGACAAAGAAGGGAATATTAGTACAATGATGGAGAGATTGGATAACATAATTTATATGACAAAATTGATCTCTATGGCTTTGTTTAGGCCTCCAAGCACGAGAGCATCCAGGGTATAAATCTAGAAAGTTTCCCTCTCACAGAGACATTTAAAATGCTTTGCAAGGGTATCTGTTCTTTCAACCAGACTGAAAGTCCGTCAGTAGAACCCTGATGGAATTCTTTGAAATGTCTAGGGATACTTAGGTTACAGTCTTCTTTTACTGACCTATGGTGTTCACCAAACCTTTTTTGTAACGTCCAGATATTATGACCGATGTAAAGCAGACCATAGGGGCAGGAGATACAATATATTACAAAATCAGAAGAACAAGTATAAAATTTGTTTAGGAGGCATGTTTTTTCTTTGGTAGTGAATGATTTCTGATGGTGAATAAAAAATTTGCAAGTAAGGATATTCCAACGGAATGTGTCCTATCGGACCATTTTGTCGGATATTCCGACTGTGTGTGGTCTCCATCGGACTGTTTCCTTCGGAATATCCGACGGACCAACTTTTCCAACTTGCCGGTAAAATTTTCCGACAAAATGCTCCGATCGGACATACTCCGATCATGTGTAGCCTACTCCGACGGACAAAGTGCCATGCATGCTCAGATCAAATTCCTAGACCAAAGCTTTTGGCTACTAGCCTGAATGTAGTCCCGTCCTAACAAAATAACATCATCACGTTATGTACAATCGGATTTTCCGACAAAATCTATCGGACAAAATCCGTCGGATTTGGTTGCCGGAATGTCTGACCGTGTGTACAAGGGCTTACACTGTCTATATGTGTTCTCCCTTCCGATATAAAAAAATTCCAAATGTTCTGCATTATTCACGCCTGATCCCCGCCCCTTGGCTTCCCTGATGTGTGTGATTACTGAAAAGGGGGACGGCCCTGTGATCTGATTGGCCCGCCCACCCTGCCAGCTCTATATACCCCACCTAAGATGGGTGACGACTACACCTGATGAAGGAGCACACATGCTCTGAATGCATGCACGTCATAGCTTCCCCCACTAAGACCAGGGACTTTCTGAGTGACGGCTTCCTCCTGCGCCCTGTACGCTCTAGCCCGGGACACCGGAAACCACTGCACCGCTGAGCAAGACCACAGCGCTGCCTGGATGATCGTTCTGGAACCCTGCTGTCTATATGACATTTACCATGATGTGCCTGCTTTTACCAGTTTTCAAGTGAGTGCATTACTACTTAATTAAATATGTTACAATATTGCTGCATTTAAATTGGCGCTGCTTGTCTGTTTTTCATGTTTTCAGTTACAGAGGTGGGCTAAGCTATTTATTATTATTGCTCTCGCTTGAACGATTACGGTGATACCTCACATGTGTGGTTTGAACACCGTTTTCATATGCGGGCACTACTCACGTATATGTTTGCTTCTGCATGTGAGCTCGGAGGGATGGGGCGCATTTAAAAATGTATTTATTTTTTCCTTATTTATTTTACCTTTTATTTTTACACTGTTCTTTTTTTTTTTTTATTGTGTCACTTTTATTCCTATTACAAGGAATGTAAACATCCCTTGTAATAGAAAGAAAGCATGA
This sequence comes from Lithobates pipiens, assembly GCF_037356315.1. Taxonomy (NCBI): domain Eukaryota; kingdom Metazoa; phylum Chordata; class Amphibia; order Anura; family Ranidae; genus Lithobates; species Lithobates pipiens. Next base: position 461,629,685 of record NW_027507748.1, read on the forward strand.
CAGGACCTCTTAAATATGAGATCTGGGGTCAAAAAGTGACTGCTCCCATTATTACCAATGGTATTGGCTTTCTCATTGCATTGCTATCTAAAAACCGTATTGTTCTTATAGTCTTCCATATCTCAGATATATTTATTTTCTTTTAAATTTTCTGTTCAGTCTCTTCCTAAATGCTTCCTATGTTTATCAGATCTTTTTTTATAGTCCGCTTGGTCTTTAAATGGATCTAGTTTCTCTCTAAATTTAACAATCTCCTCATCTATATTAGTTATATTAGTTCTCTTCCCCTGCAGGTTGGAGGGAGCAGAAAGCCTACTCCTCACTCCAGAAAATGTCAGCAGCTATTCCTTGGTGACAGGAATGAAATCGCGATAATTTCTCTCAGTGAGGAGAAGCTCAAGGACTGCGCCTGACCGCTTCACTGAGCCATCAGCCCACCGAGAAACACCCAGTAGTCCTGATAGCCAGTACATGTCTGCACAGCATAAAAATACTTACAATTAGACCCCAAAATACATTCTTTCATTCCTCCCAAGGAGTTAATTTTAAAAAAATATTTATTTAAGAAGATATGTCTCACACACAACATACTCTATTTGACATACCACATGTTTGAGACCTTCCTGCAGCTTTGCCACATTAAGGGGCTCACAATCCAAGGAGCACCTTTAATCTTTACGGGGGCATAAATTATATAACAAATTTCCTGACTACCTATCACATGTTTGAGGCCCTGGAGTGCCAGAGCATAAGAATCACTCACAAAATGACCTTACATGGCAGTGAATTATACCCCAAAGCACATTCTGCTGTGGGGATACCACATGTGTGAGTCTTTCTCAATGCTTTCAATGTTTAGACTGACTATGTACTTGACATGACATCTGTGTGTCATCAAATCAACCAATATTGTATGAAAAGTTACTGTAATGCATGCCTCTGTATTAGTGTTCAGAGAATATAGCTTAGTGTAGTGTCACCTATAGCAGTCCCTGTTCTTTTAAGCCAAACAAGCAGGAGGCAAAACAAAGGGTGAAATAGGAGTTCCTGTGGTTCCAGGAGTGCAGTTGTCTAAGGAGGATGACTGGGACTGGTGTCTCACAGGAATGTAATCGATGGGAATTGCAGTTGGCTCAGTATAGGGCATACACAGAGATATGGTGAGCATACAGGCAAAGGATTGGTCCAGGCGGCAGGCATAAACAAGATTAATAAACAGGCCAGGGTCAGTCCAGGGTGTAGGCAGAAAAGTAGTCAGTAAACAGGCAAAGGGTCTGTCCAGGCGACAGGCAGAAAGGTGGTCAATACACAGGCCAGGGTCAGGTCAGAGGGCATGCAGAAGTAATACAGCACTGGTGTGGTGGCAATCAGATACACAGTTTCTGACTGCACTAGTCTGACAAACCTGGCACTGGTATGGTGGCTATCAGGATCACTGTTGCCAGCTTACACTGGAGTGGTGACACTGCCACTGGTGCTGATAGTAATCAGGAACATTATTTCTGCCTAACATTGGTCTGGTGACTAGGGATAAGCTTTGAGTTCGAGTTGAACCCATGTTCGACTCGAACATCGTCTATTCGCCGAATTCTGAACATTATGGGCCATTCGCACCAAATTTGAGTGGCGCGTTACAGCCCATAATTCACTTCGGCATCGCAGTGCATTGCTGGCTGCTGATTGGCCAAGCATGAATAATGACCTGCATGCTTTGACCAATGACAGCTCAGAAGAAATGGAGAGCCATAATTGGCCAAAGCCAGGGTGGCTTTGGCCAATTATTTCTCAGGGGGTTTAGTACATGCTCCACACTATATAAGGCGGCCTGCATGGCGGCCTTGTGTAGTGTGTTGTGGCGGTGGTTAAAGACAGAGAGAGAGAGAGACAGTGTCATTTAATTTGAGTTAGAGTTGGCAGGCGTGTCAGTTAGCTTCATTTACAGTGTGTAGAGGATATATATGCATCCCAGGTGTTGTATATATATTTATACACTGTATTCAGGTTAGCTAGATCCGTTCCTGTTATTCTCTTCATAATATACTGACAGGCAGGGAGCTGCAGTATTTTCACTTAGTGTACTGTATCCTTTGCACAGTGTGCACCTAAAGCTTGCCTGAATACAGTTACTGGTGTTCTCATACAAATACAGGCAGGGAGCTGCAGTATTTTGATTTAGTGTCCTTTGCACAGTGTGCACCTAAAGCTTACCTGAATACAATTGCCAGTGTTCTCATACAAATGCAGGCAGGGATCTGCAGTATTTTGTTTAGTGTCCTTTGCCCAGTGTGCACCTAAAGCTTACCTGAATACAATTGCCAGTATTCTCATACAAATACAGGCAGGGAGCTGCAGTATTTTGTTTTAGTGCCCTTTGCACAGTGTGCACCTAAAGCTTACTTGAATACAATTGTCGGTTTTCTCATACAAATACAGGCAGGGAGCTGCAGTATTTTGTTTTAGTGTCCTTTGCACAGTGTGCACCTAAAGCTTGCCTGTATACAATTACTGGTGTTCTCATACAAATACAGACAGGGAGCTGCAGTATTTTGTTTTAGTGTCTTTTGCACAGTGTACACCTAAAGCTTACCTGAATAGTGATGGCCGAACGGTTCGCCCGGCGGTCGTTTCGCGGCGAATTTCCGACATTCGCGGTCCGCACGTTCGAACGCCTTTTTCCGTCGTTCGCCGCGGCGGACTTACGTGTTTAATGTATACAAGAACTTTAACCTTTGGTGACACGTTTATCATGTGATACAGGACAGCCAATTGAGACATGACAGCACATGGACACTTGTACATTCCCCCTAACCTATAAATACACCCGATCCGGTGGCCATTTTACATTCTTTCTTCTGTTACGATAGGGACAGGTTCCTGTGTGGAGTAGGGAGAGATAAACCACTAGCTATTTGGTACACAAAAGTTCTTTTCAGGACTGGTATAGGTGTTAGGTGTTGATAGGTTTGCTGTGCTGCTGATTCTTGCAGCAGCCTGAGTGTCTTTTGTTAGTTTAGAGAAAGGGAAAGGACGGTGTATGCTACAGGGACAGCCAGATTAGTCTTTCATCATCATCATCATCATCATCATCATTAGCTGTTACTATCAAGGTCCACAAAAGAGCTGTTCCAGTAACCACTAATCGTTCTCTTTTTTTGCCAATTTGTATAGGGACAGGAAGGAAGCAGTGTTGTCAGGCAGTGAGGGTAATTTTAAAGACTTGCTGTTATTATTAGTTCCACAAAGGTTCTTTTCAGGACTGGTATCAGTGGTACAGTAATAGGCTTGTACATGTATAATATTCTTTCTTCCAAATATAGAAAGGATATTATACTTGACTGCTGCCCTTCTGCTGCAGTCTGCTAAACATTCACAACTCACTTGTTCCACAAAAGTTCTTATAAGGACTGGTAACTTGGTATAGGGTGCTACGGTACATAGGCTTGAGTGCGGTACAGTCTGCTGTTCTGTAAGGACCGCTATCGGTCCACAATAGATAGGGTTGACGTGCACCACTGCTGACCGCTGCCCTATACTGCAGCAGTCCTTCAGCGGTATAGGGACTGACGTACAGTCTGCTAATCACTAACACACAACCTGCTTGTTCCACAAAAGTTCTTATAAGGACTGGTAACTTGGTATAGGGTGCTACGGTACATAGGCTTGAGTGCGGTACAGTCTGCTGTTCTGTAAGGACCGCTATCGGTCCACAATAGATAGGGTTGACGTGCACCACTGCTGACCGCTGCCCTATACTGCAGCAGTCCTTCAGCGGTATAGGGACTGACGTACAGTCTGCTAAACACTAATACACAACCTGCTTGGTCCACAAAAGTTCTTATAAGGACTGGTAACTTGGTATAGGGTGCTACGGTACATAGGCTTGAGTGCGGTACAGTCTGCTGTTCTGTAAGGACCGCTATCGGTCCACAATAGATAGGGTTGACGTGCACCACTGCTGACCGCTCACCTATACTGCAGCAGTCCTTCAGCGGTATAGGGACTGACGTACAGTCTGCTAATCACTAACACACAACCTGCTTGTTCCACAAAAGTTCTTATAAGGACTGGTAACTTGGTATAGGGTGCTACGGTACATAGGCTTGAGTGCGGTACAGTCTGCTGTTCTGTAAGGACCGCTATCGGTCCACAATAGATAGGGTTGACGTGCACCACTGCTGACCGCTGCCCTATACTGCAGCAGTCCTTCAGCGGTATAGGGACTGACGTACAGTCTGCTAAACACTAATACACAACCTGCTTGGTCCACAAAAGTTCTTATAAGGACTGGTAACTTGGTATAGGGTGCTACGGTACATAGGCTTGAGTGCGGTACAGTCTGCTGTTCTGTAAGGACCGCTATAGGTCCACAATAGATAGGGTTGACGTGCACCACTGCTGACCGCTCACCTATACTGCAGCAGTCCTTCAGCGGTATAGGGACTGACGTACAGTCTGCTAATCACTAACACACAACCTGCTTGTTCCACAAAAGTTCTTATAAGGACTGGTAACTTGGTATAGGGTGCTACGGTACATAGGCTTGAGTGCGGTACAGTCTGCTGTTCTGTAAGGACCGCTATCGGTCCACAATAGATAGGGTTGACGTGCACCACTGCTGACCGCTGCCCTATACTGCAGCAGTCCTTCAGCGGTATAGGGACTGACGTACAGTCTGCTAAACACTAATACACAACCTGCTTGGTCCACAAAAGTTCTTATAAGGACTGGTAACTTGGTATAGGGTGCTACGGTACATAGGCTTGAGTGCGGTACAGTCTGCTGTTCTGTAAGGACCGCTATCGGTCCACAATAGATAGGGTTGACGTGCACCACTGCTGACCGCTCACCTATACTGCAGCAGTCCTTCAGCGGTATAGGGACTGACGTACAGTCTGCTAATCACTAACACACAACCTGCTTGTTCCACAAAAGTTCTTATAAGGACTGGTAACTTGGTATAGGGTGCTACGGTACATAGGCTTGAGTGCGGTACAGTCTGCTGTTCTGTAAGGACCGCTATCGGTCCACAATAGATAGGGTTGACGTGCACCACTGCTGACCGCTGCCCTATACTGCAGCAGTCCTTCAGCGGTATAGGGACTGACGTACAGTCTGCTAAACACTAATACACAACCTGCTTGGTCCACAAAAGTTCTTATAAGGACTGGTAACTTGGTATAGGGTGCTACGGTACATAGGCTTGAGTGCGGTACAGTCTGCTGTTCTGTAAGGACCGCTATCGGTCCACAATAGATAGGGTTGACGTGCACCACTGCTGACCGCTCACCTATACTGCAGCAGTCCTTCAGCGGTATAGGGACTGACGTACAGTCTGCTAATCACTAACACACAACCTGCTTGTTCCACAAAAGTTCTTATAAGGACTGGTAACTTGGTATAGGGTGCTACGGTACATAGGCTTGAGTGCGGTACAGTCTGCTGTTCTGTAAGGACCGCTATCGGTCCACAATAGATAGGGTTGACGTGCACCACTGCTGACCGCTGCCCTATACTGCAGCAGTCCTTCAGCGGTATAGGGACTGACGTACAGTCTGCTAAACACTAATACACAACCTGCTTGGTCCACAAAAGTTCTTATAAGGACTGGTAACTTGGTATAGGGTGCTACGGTACATAGGCTTGAGTGCGGTACAGTCTGCTGTTCTGTAAGGACCGCTATCGGTCCACAATAGATAGGGTTGACGTGCACCACTGCTGACCGCTGCCCTATACTGCAGCAGTCCTTCAGCGGTATAGGGACTGACGTACAGTCTGCTAAACACTAATACACAACCTGCTTGGTCCACAAAAGTTCTTATAAGGACTGGTAACTTGGTATAGGGTGCTACGGTACATAGGCTTGAGTGCGGTACAGTCTGCTGTTCTGTAAGGACCGCTATCGGTCCACAATAGATAGGGTTGACGTGCACCACTGCTGACCGCTGCCCTATACTGCAGCAGTCCTTCAGCGGTATAGGGACTGACGTACAGTCTGCTAAACACTAATACACAACCTGCTTGGTCCACAAAAGTTCTTATAAGGACTGGTAACTTGGTATAGGGTGCTACGGTACATAGGCTTGAGTGCGGTACAGTCTGCTGTTCTGTAAGGACCGCTATCGGTCCACAATAGATAGGGTTGACGTGCACCACTGCTGACCGCTGCCCTATACTGCAGCAGTCCTTCAGCGGTATAGGGACTGACGTACAGTCTGCTAAACACTAATACACAACCTGCTTGGTCCACAAAAGTTCTTATAAGGACTGGTAACTTGGTATAGGGTGCTACGGTACATAGGCTTGAGTGCGGTACAGTCTGCTGTTCTGTAAGGACCGCTATCGGTCCACAATAGATAGGGTTGACGTGCACCACTGCTGACCGCTGCCCTATACTGCAGCAGTCCTTCATCGGTATAGGGACTAAGAGTTTTGTCACAGGGTCATTTAAAAAATGACAGGCAGAGGAAGAGGCAGGCCCTTCCGCAGGGGTGGTAGGGGTAGGGCAGGAGCAACAGGCTTGAGCCAAAGTGGGAAGTTGCAGAAGGTGCGTTCAATTACTTTAAAGGATGCACCAGACTTGGTTGAGTGGCTCGCTCAGCCTTACTCTTCTGCACCCTCCTCATCCTCTCGATCTGCACCCTCTTCTTCACTCTCTGCTATGTGCACCCCCAAAGACACTACCACCAACAACACGACCACCACCACCACCACCACATACCTTCCGCTTGAGTCACTGGAATTATTTTCCGATCCATATCAAGAGGACATTTCTGATGCGCAGCCACTCTTGGTATTGGATCAGGAAGAGGAGGTAGCAACAAGCGCTACTCAGCAGTCTGACGCCAGTACCCAGATCAGCCCAAGGAGGAGGTTGGTCCCCGGTGTTGCTGCCTACTCCGAGATCTCTACTTATAGCGGTGGGGAAGGTGACGTTGATGATGACGTGTCTAGTGATGTCACGTGGGTGCCCACAAGAGAGGAAGAGGAGGGGAGTTCAGAGGGAGATATGGACCAGCAGATAGGGAGGAGAAGCAGCAATGACTTACATTGCACAGCAGGGACAAAGCAGACTGCAAATGTATCAGGAGCGAGTCATCGACCATGTACGGTCACATCTGGCGCTCCCAGGACACCGGCACATGGCTCCGCAGTGTGGGCTTTTTTTAACGTGTCCGCTGCTGACAATAGCGTTGCCATCTGCAATCTTTGCAGTCAACGCGTTAGTCGCGGTAAGCCCAATACTCACCTAGGGACGACCGCCTTAAGAAGGCACATGAGCAGCCATCACCGAGCCCAGTGGGAGCAACGGAACACACAAAGCCACACTGCAGGCTCTCACCGTCCAGCCTCGTCTTCTACTTCTCCTTCTCCTCTCTCCTCACAATTGTCCTCCACTCCACCTTCCATCACGCCAAGCTCACATTTTTCTGCAAAAAGGCAGGCTTCCGTGGGCCTAATGTTTGAGCGTAAAAAAATGATGACGCCGGATAACCCTCTTGCCCAACGGTTGGCGGCTGGCTTGTCAGAACTCATAGCCCGCCAACTACTGCCATATAAACTGGTGGACTCGGAGGCCTTTCGCAAATTTGTGGCCATTGGAACACCACAATGGAAGGTCCCAGGAAGGAAGTATTTCTCAGAGAAGGGCATCCCAGAGCTATATGGCCATGTTCAGCGGCAAGTGAATGTATCTCTGGCACACAGTGTCGGTGCCAAGATACATCTGACCACAGACACGTGGTCTAGCAAACACGGGCAGGGAAGGTATATCAGTTTTACTGCCCACTGGGTGAACCTTCTGACGGCCGTCAAGCATGTAACCCGTGGCACCCGTGTAGATTTGGTTTTACCGCCACGGATTGCATGCAGGCCTGACTCTTCTTCTCCTCCTCCTACTCCATCCTCCTCCCTCTCCTCCTCAGCTGCCTCCTCCTTTTCCGCTGCTAGCGTCTCTTCCACTGCACCGCCCAAGCTCCCCAGAACCTATTCCACATGCCAGGTGAGACGTTGCCATGCCGTGCTGCGTCTGTTGTGCCTGGAAGCAAAGAGCCACACTGGCCCGGCACTCCTTTCAGCTTTGCGTTCACAGGCAGATGAGTGGCTAACACCGCTCAATTTGACAGTTGGTAAAGTGGTGTGTGACAACGGTGCCAATCTGCTTAGCGCATTGAAACAGGGCAAAATCACGCACGTGCCGTGCATGGCACACGTCTTAAACTTGGTCGTGCAGCGATTCCTTGTCAAATACCCTGGGGTCCAGGACATCTTGCGGCAGGCAAGGAAAATCTCGGCCCATTTCAGAAGATCTTACACGGCCATGGCTCGCCTTGCTGACATTCAGCGGCGACACCATCTGCCGGTCAGACGTCTTATTTGCGATTGCCCGACGCGATGGAACTCAACCTTCTATATGCTTGATAGGCTGCTCCAGCAGAAACGTGCAGTTAACGTCTACCTGTATGAACTCTGCGAAAGAAACGGTTCTGGGGAGCTGGGTTTTTTTTCACCGCGCCAGTGGCTGCTCATGCGCGACACATGCAGACTTCTGCGGCCATTTGAGGAGATCACCAAACTGGTCAGTCGCAGCCATGGCGCCATCAGTGACATGGTACCTTATGCCTTCTTTCTGGAGCGTGCATTGCGTCGTGTCATTGATCAGGCTGTGGAGGAGCAGGAGCGGGAAGATGAGGAAGTCGCAATGCTGGATGAATTCCCAGGGGGGGCTACTCTATCTGAGACAAGTCAACAACAGGAGTCTGATGAGGAGTCAGAGGAGGATGGTGCCGGGGCGGATGAGCAGGAGCAAGAAGAGCATGCTTTAAACCTTTCTGGGATCCCTGTTGTGCGAGGATGGGGAGAGGAGAATGAAGAGGACGACATTATCCTGGATGATGAGCAGGAGCCAGGCCACCACACCGCTTCCACTTTAGTGCAAATGGGGGCCTTCATGCTCCAGTGTTTTAATAGGGACCCCCGTATAAAAAGCATGAGGGTCAAGGACCAGTACTGGGTGGCAACGTACTTAGACCCCCCGGTACAAACACAAAATGGCGGAAATGTTACCGCCGTCGCAGAGGGCTGTCAGAATGCAGCACTTCCAGGCCTTGCTTCGAGAAATGCTGCATTCTGCTTTTGCGTGCGCTGGCAGAGGAGCAATTCCCACTCCCAGAGAAGGATTTGCGGGTACCAATCCAACAGCGCCTGCAAGAAGAGGCCGGTTTGAAGATGTGTTGGTGACTTCGGATATGAGGTCATTCTTTCAGCCGACCCATCGACAGGTGTCATCCGGATCCAGCATCAGGGAACGCCTAGACCGTCAGGTGTCCGACTACATTGGGTTAACGGCCGATGTGGACGCTCTGAGGAGTGATGAACCCCTAGACTACTGGGTGGGCAGGCTTGACCTCTGGCCAGAGCTTGCCCAATTTGCAATCGAACTGTTGGCTTGCCCCTCATCCAGTGTCCTGTCCGAAAGGACGTTCAGCGCAGCAGGGGGGATTGTGACCGATAAGCGTACTCGCCTAGCTCACCACAGTGTTAACTACCTCACATTTCTAAAAATGAATGAGGCATGGATCTCGGAGGAATTCAACACATGTGACCAGTAGACCATGTATATGTCTATAAACTATTTTTTTAATCAAGCACACAGACCTTCTTAATTCATTTGGCTCACTTCCTTGACCCAAAAAAGCACACCGTACTATATGCCCCTACCCTCCTCTTTGAAGAGGTTGAGCGGTGTCATATTTCTACTGGGGCTGCTTATGATATCCCTGTGCTGTGCTGACTTCCTCCTGGGGGTTCTTATTATGAAGGGATCACACTATCCCTGTGCTGTGCTGACTTCCTCCTGGGGGTTCTTATTATGAGGGGATCACACCATCCCTGTGCTGTGCTGACTTCCTCCTGGGGCTGCTTACGGTGCTGCTGTCAGTGCTGTATGTCACGGTGCTGCTGTCAGCGCTGTATGTCACGGTGCTGCTGTCAGCGCTGTATGTCACGGTGCTGCTGTCAGCGCTGTATGTCACGGTGCTGCTGTCAGCGCTGTATGTCACGGTGCTGCTGTCAGCGCTGTATGTCACGGTGCTGCTGTCAGCGCTGTATGTCACGGTGCTGCTGTCAGCGCTGTATGTCACGGTGCTGCTGTCAGCGCTGTATGTCACGGTGCTGCTGTCAGCGCTGTATGTCACGGTGCTGCTGTCAGCGCTGTATGTCACGGTGCTGCTGTCAGCGCTGTATGTCACGGTGCTGCTGTCAGTGCTCTGTATTACGGTGCTGCTGTCAGATGCCTCTATCACGGTGCATGTGTCATTCCGGTATGTCACGCTGCTGGTGATCATCTCCTGCACCCTCTTCTTTGCCTACCCTGGTCCCTGACCTTCCCTCTCCTCCATTGCCTTCATTAGCTCCATAGTCCTGAATTGTTAGAACAATTTCCCAAATAAAATAAAAATGCTTGTAGTTATCGATCCCAAATTCACCTCATACATGTATTATGTCATTGTCCAGATGGTGGGACTACGTTTTACCCCCTAATAATTACCACGTGGCCGCAAATTCGACATGAAGGTTTGCAAAGTTCGCCTCCCATTGAAGTCAATGGGGCCCGCGGCGAACGTTCGGTTTCGCGAACGTTTGGGTCCGTTCGCATTTCGCGTTCGCGAAACGTCCCGTCGGAAGTTCGTCCATCACTATACCTGAATACAATTGCCAGTGTTCTCATAAAAATGCAGGCAGGGAGCTGCAGTATTTTGTTTTAGTGTCCTTTGCACAGTGTGCACCTAAAGCTTACCTGAATACAATTGCCGGTGTTCTCATACAAATACAGGAAGGGAGCTGCAGTATTTTGTTTTAGTGTCCTTTGCACAGTGTGCACCTAAAGCTTACCTGAATACAATTGCCAGTGTTTTCATACAAATTCAGGCAGGGAGCTGCAGTATTTTGTTTTCGTGTCCTTTGCACAGTGTGCACCTAAAGCTTACCTGAATACAATTGCCAGTGTTCTCATACAAATACAGGCTGGGAGCTGCAGTATTTTGTTTTAGTGTCCTTTGCACAGTGTATACCTAAAGCTTACCTGAATACAATTGCCGGTGTTCTCATACACATACAGGCAGGGAGCTGCAGTATTTTGCTTTAGTGTCCTTTGCACAGTGTGTACCTAAAGCTTGCCTGAATACAATTACCGGTGTTCTCATACAAATAGAGACAGGGAGCTGCAGTATTTTGTTTTAGTGTCCTTTTCACAGTGTGCACCTAAAGCTTACCTGAATACAATTGCTGGTGTTCTCATACTAATACCACAGGCAGGGAGCTGCAGTATTTTCAGTTAGTGTACTGTTTTCTCTGCAAAGTGTGCAACTAAATCTAATTGAAGACAATTGCTGTTGTTCTCATACTAATAATACTACAGGCAGGCAGGCAGTTGATTCTGCTAGCTGCAGTATAATCAGTATATATATATATATATATATATATATATATATATATATACATCCCAGCTTTGTGCACCTACATCTCCCTGCAGGCCATTAGTATGTCTGGAAGGCCAACAAGGAGAGGCAGACAGTCACAAGCCAATAAAAGAGGGAAATCAGGCTCTGTGTCTAGAGGCAACAGTGCTGGTCGTGGACATGGTGCATACTCATCAGCACATGGCCATGGGACATGCTTGTCCTTTTTTTCGGCAGCTGGCCGTGTTGAACCACAATATGCCTTGGTAGAGTGGATGACAAAGCCGTCCTCATCCTCCTTATCCTCTCACACCCAGGCTCAGGGTACTTTGTCTGGCAAAGCAGCTACCAACGCAGCCTCTTCCCTCGGCTCAATGGCATCAGTCACTCCTTCCCTATCCCCACCATGTCCTCCAGAGGAGTTCCCCGAACTGTTTGACCACAGTGTTGGGTAGGAGGATGCCCAGCGTTTTGAAGGCTCTGATGATGGTATCCAGTTAGAGGAAGGCAGTAACATTAGCCCAGAGAGAGGGGGTGCCCAAGAGGGATAGAAATCTGGCAGTCATGTTCCCCCAGCTGCAGCATACTGCCAGGTTTGCTCCGGTGATGAGGAGGAAGGGGATGATGACACCAAAGAACAAAGCAGACCTCTCCTTGCTCCTCATCAGCTGGGATCTCCAACCTCACTATACCTTCAGACTTCTCTGAAACCTGCCCTGAGAGGAATGAAGGTGTAGAATTAGGCGTGTCACAGCCAAGTACTTGTGGGCATTCTGCTCTCCGTACACCAACGTCAGATTGTACAAGGCAAATTTCCCTGCCCCAGCTGCTGCACCGCCGAAAGAAGTTCACTCCCAGCCATCCACATGCCCAGCGATTGAATGCTAGCTTGGCTAAATTGCTAGCACTTCAACTGCTGCCTTTTCAGTTGGTAGACTCGGCCCCCTTCCGTGAGTTTGTGGAATGTGCGGTTCCTCAGTGGCAGGTTCCCAAACGCCACTTTTTCTCACAGAAGGTGATTCTGGCTCTCTCCCGACATGTGGATGGCAATGTCTTGGCCTCGCTGGACAGGGCGGTCAGCGGCAAGGTGCATATTACCGCCGACTCATGGTCCAGCAGGCATGGACAGGGATGTTACCTATTTTTCACGGCGCTTTGGGTGACTCTGCTGGCAGCTGGGAAGGATGCTAGACGTGCATTTTGTTTCGTTCTGAATCGAAATTCGGACAATTTTTCATTATTTAGACATTCGGATGCATCCGAATTACCAAATTACAATGCTAACGAATTCAAACGAAATTCGAAAAATGACATTTTGCGACCCGAATTTGGGGCCATGTATCTCGGGGCCACCTATAGCTATGAACCCTAAATTTAGTATGCTGACACAGTATAACTAGCACTACAACATATCAACATATATTTGGGGTTTCTAGCACCAAGTGACCCCGAGTTACGGGGCCCCAAATTCGGATCACAAAATGTCATTCTCTGCTACAGAAAAATGCTTGACATTATGCGACCCTAGCTATAAGTGGCCCCGAGATACATGGCTCCAAAGTCGGGTCGCAAAATTTCATTCTCTTCTGCAGAAAAGTAATATAAATGAAATAAGAGCAAGTGGATAATACACAACTTGTGGCAGGTGATGTGGCAAGTGGACAAATACAATACACAACTTTTGGCAAGTGGACAATGACATACAGCATATGCACTTGCCTTGCGATCGACATCCTTGACTTCTTCAATCAGGCATGCTGACAACTTCATTGATACCATAAATATAAATGAAATAAGATGTGTTTGTTTTTTTGCACTGGTACACTGCAAGTATGAGAAGTCGATGTGACAGATGTATATAAGTAAGTAACTAACCATCTTCCAAAATTTCTAATTCAAATAGAAAAGATTAGAAAAAAATATAATTTAATAGAATAAAATAGAAAGAATATACAACCATCTTCTGAAATTCAAATTTCAAATAGAATAAATTTGAATTTCGAATAGTATGAATTCAAAAATTTTAATTCATTAATTTTAAATTTGGATAGAAAAGATTATAATAAAATAGAAAATAGACTAGAAAAATGATAGAACAGAACAGAATAGAATATATTATATTTTATTCTGTTCTGTTCTATTGTTTTTCTAGTCTATTCTTTTATATTCTATTAAAATATTTTCTATTAAAATCGAAATCATTATATACTAAATTCGAATTTCGGAAGATGGTGGTTTTATAATATATATATATTTCTTTGCGTCATTCAAATTTCGTATACAATGAATTCGAATTTGAATAGAAAAGATTAGAATGGAAATAGAGAATAGACTAGAAAAACAATAGAACAGAATAGAATATAGATACTATCTATTTAATTTTTAATTTCTTTTGCAGATTACTATTTGTTTCCATAAGATCTCCTGCAGACTATTAGCATCTATTTACATTTTTTTCAGATCTCCTGCAGACTATTAGCATCTATTTTGTTTTCTAACCAGATCTCCTGCAGACCATTAGCATCTATTTTTTAGCAGATCTCCTGTAGACTATTAACAGCCATTTCATTTTTTTTTTGCAGATCTCCTGCAGACTGTTAGAATCAATTTCATTTTTTTGGAGATTACTATTTATTTCCATCAGATTTCCTGCAGTATAATAACATATCTTTCATTGTTTGCAGATCTCCTGCAGACTATTAGCATCTATATCTAAAGGAAATGGCTGTTCTAATGCAAAAAAAATTAAAATAAAAATGAAATAGATGCTAATAGTCTGCAGGAGATCTGCAAAAAAATGAAATAGATGTTAATATAATGCAGGAGATCTGATGGAAATAAATAGTAATCTGCAAAAAAAAAAAGAAAAATGAAATTGAATCTAACAGTCTGCAGGAGATCTGCAAAAAAAAGAAGTGAAATGGCTGTTAATAGTCTACATGAGATTTACTAAAAAAAGAAATAGATGTTAATAGTCTGCAGGAGATCTGCAAAAAAAATGAAATAGATGCTAATAGTCTGCAGGAGATCTGGTGAAAAAACGAAATAGATACTAATAGTCTGCAGGAGAGCTGCAAAAAATTAAATAGATGCTAAAAGGTCGGCAGGAGATCTTATTAAAACAAATGGTAATCTGCAAAAAAATTAAAAATTAAATAGATAGTATCTATATTCTATTCTGTTCTATTGTTCTAGTCTATTCTCTATTTCTATTCTAATCTTTTCTATTCAAATTCAAATTCATTCTATACAAAATTCAAATGTCGGAAATATATATATATATATAACCATCTTCCGAAATTCGAATTTAGTATATAATGATTTCGATTTTAATAGAAAAGATTTTAATAGAATATAAAAGAATAAACTAGAAAAAACAATAGAACAGAACAGAATAAAATATAATATATTCTATTCTGTTCTGCTCTATCGTTTTCTAGTCTATTTTCTATTTTCTTTCTTTTCTATCCAAATTTAAAATGAATTCATTTAAAAATTTTAATTCATACTATTCGAAATTCAAATTTATTCTATTCAAATTTGAATTTCAGAAGATGGTTGTATATTCTTTCTATTTTATTCTATTAAATTAAATTTTGTTCTAATCTTTTCGATTTGAATTAGAAATATTGGAAGATGGTTAGTTACTTATACTTACTTATATATATATCTGTCACATCAACTTTTCATACTTGCAGTGTACCAGTGCAAAAAAACACACACATCTTATTTCATTTATATTTATAGTATCAATGAAGTTGTCAGCATGCCTGATTGAAGAAGTCACAGATGTCGATCGCAAGGCAAGTGCATATGCTGTATGTCATATGCTGTACAGCACCAAGTGACCCCAAGATACATGGCCCTAAAATCGGGTCGCAAAATATTTTCGAATCCGGTTGAAATAGTTTCAAATGAGGTTGAAATAATTTCGAATCATGTTGAAATCATTTCAAATTCGGTAGAAATATTTTCGAATTTGGTTGAAATATTTTCGAATGTGACCGATTTTTCTAATTCGTCAGAAAACGAAATGAAATACAAAAACGAATTTAACGAATTTAACGAATATAACTAAACGAAATTAATTAATTAACTAATTAAAACGAAACTAAACTAAACAAATTTTTTCCTTTTGCACATGTCTAAAGGATGCAGGACAAGGTGCAGTAGTGTTGGAGGTTGTTCCGAAACCACGCCTCCAAAATGCTACTACTGGTGATTCTGACACACCTCTCTCCTCCACCCCACCTCATCTTCTTCCCCCATGGCCTCTTCCAGTGCTTTGTCCTTGGAACCAGCGGTGCTCCGTAGGTGTTCAAGGGGCTACGCAAGTACACAGGCAAAAAGATGCCAATCAGTGCTTGAGCTGGTGTGCTTGGGGGACAGGAGCCACACTGGGGCAGAGATTCTGTCAGCTCTGCAGGGGCAGGCTCAGAGGTGGTTGACGACATGCCAGCTTAAGCCAGGAATGGTGGTTTGCGACAATGCCACCAACCTCCTCTCCGCCCTCCGACAACTGACACACGTTCCCTGTTTGGCTCACGTCCTTAACTTGGTGGTGCAGCGGTTCTTGGGCAGGTACCCGGGCTTACAAGATGTCCTGAGGCAGGCCAGGAAAGTCTGTGTGCATTTCCGCCGGTCATATAATGCCAGTGCTCGGCTGGCTGACCTCCAGGATTTTTTTTTCATCAATAGGTTTTTATTGGTTTACATCAGATACATGTACATACAATGTAGACATTGTATTCGATCTTTGAGATTTGCACATTGGTAAACAAACATAAACATATTATGAGTCTACTAACAGGGTATTCTTATGGTGAGATTAGTAAATGGAAATATGGGAAAGCCATCTAAATACAAATATATACATGAACACAAAGTTGTCTCCCCCCAGGGACCCCTAATGGGAACTCTTAATGCCACAAATACACGGTATATAACCCACATTCAAACAGAGTTAGAAAAAAAGAAATAAGGTCTAACTAGTTGCTGTGTCATGACTTAGTCAATTGTGGTAAGATAAGTTTCAAAGAAATTTTGCGGCTCCAGCCCACCTTTCCCATGGTAACCATTTTGACTGATTTGTGGACAAGTAGCCACCACTAGATGCCATAGTCATTTCATATCCATAATGGAGGTTTGTTAAATCTAACATGTTTTCTATAGATGGGGTCCTGCTTGTTTTCCATAATCTGGTTATACTTAATCTCGCGGCCAATAGAATGTGTGTAATCACATGTCTAGCATGTGGTGGTATCAGGCCTATATTGAGGTTCAGAATTCCTAGATCGGGTGTGGGGGGTATGTGTTGTTTGGATATGTCCGACAATATTTGGAGGGTAGTCTTCCGATATGGTTGGATAAGGTTGCAGTGCCACATTATGTGGATTATGTCTCCCTTGGCTGAGTTGCACCTCCAGCACTTCTTATCGGTTGTGCTCGAGTTGAACGAGGCCAGTTTTGATGGGGTCAAATACCAACGGAGGGACAATTTTTGTGTAAGCTCCCAAAGTGCAGAGCATTTAGTGGCTTTGTATATAGACCGCAATGCTTGTTGCCACTGGTGGGTAGTATACGTAGTTCCTAAGTCCTTTTTCCAGTGATTGGGGGGGGAAGACTTGACAAAGTGGAGTTGTTGGTGTAGAATGTTATAAAATACAGATATGCCTTTCGATTTGTGCGTGGTGTCATTTAATTGCTGCCATGCTCTTGGGTGGATTGTGTAGAGAGGCAACTGGATTTGATCAATACAGTGTGTAACTCTAATATAGGTGTAAAGATCAGTGGGGGGTAGTTTGAATTCTTTTTGGAGGGATGGAAAGGATTTTATATGGGAGTCTTCGAGAAGATTGTGGACATGTAGGATTCCATGTTTGGGTCATTGGGTCAGTGATAAATTCAGCAAAAAATATTGGAGGGACTCTATAGGGATTGGTATGTTTGGGCTGGTAGGATGTGTGGGGCTTTCATGGATCAGGGTTTTCCATGCTTTAGCAGTGGCTGAGATAGTAGGGGATAGTGATGAGGGTATTTTGTTTCCTAATGGGATACTCATTAACCACCATTTTAGATTCGGGTGGGTCATTGACATGTTTTCAATGTTACTCCATCACCAGTCTATGGTGCCTGATCCCCCAGCAGTTCTGTGTTTTAGTAGTTTGAAATGTGCACATCTGGGTTTAGATCCTTTCCATATGCATTTATTAAGGAGGATTTGAAGAGATTTAAAGAAGTATTTGGGAATGGGAGAGTCCTAAATAGGTAGAGAACTTGTGGTAGATGAAGCATTTTAAATGCCGCAAGCCTCCTGGACCAAGATAATTCATGTTTGGTTATCGATTGAGTGTCAGACTGTAGTTTTGTCAGGAGTGGTTTGTAGTTTTTCAAGAAAGGGTGTTTGGGCGATCTGGTGAGATGAATTCCTAAATAGGGAATACTTTTGTCCGGCCAGGAGAACGGGTGCTTGACTTGTAGCAAATATTTAGTCATGATGTCTAATTTGATATCTAATATGTGAGATTTAGATGAGTTTAATTTATAATAAGAGATTCTACCGAACCACTCTCAGCCCTTGTACACACGGTCGGAAAATCTGTCGGAATGAGTCTTATCGGACCGTGTCGTCAGATAATCCGACTGTGTGTGGTATGCATCGGACTGATTCCGTCCGAATCTCCGTCCGACCCAATTTTCCAACATGTTGGAAATATTTCCCGACCAACTGGGCCGGACGGACCTAATCCGATCATGTGTAGAGCATTTTGATCAGACCAAGTGCCATGCATGCTCAGATCAAATTCCTACATCAAAGCTATTGGCTACTAGCCTGAATGTAGTCCCATCGTAACGAAATTACGTCATCACGTTCTGAAAGATCTGATTTTTCGCCAACTTTGCCCAACCGTGTGTATGCAACAGTTTCGGACACAATCCGTCGGACTAAATCCGACGGGCAAAATCCGACGGATTTGGTTGGCAAAATCTCCGACCGTGTGTACGTGGGCTAACAGTTTGTATGCCTCCGCTAGAGAAGTGGTTGGATTGGATAGGATCAGGACGACGTCATCTGCGAAGAGACTTATTATGTGTGAGGTTTTGCCTATCTGCAGGCCAGTAATTAGGGGGTTCGATCGTATGTGTTTTGCTAAAGGTTCCATCAGTAAATTAAAAATCAGTTATGACAGGGGGCAACCTTGGCGTGTGCCATTAGTTATATTGAACGGTTGGGATAGCATGTCGGCAGAGTATACTTGTGCTGATGGGTTGGTGTAAAGTGCCATGATTGCCCTAAAGATATGATCCTTGAACCCGAACTTAAGGAGTACTTTTTGGAGATACAACCAATGGACTCTGTTGAATGCCTTCTCTGTATCTAGTGAGAGCAGCAGAGAAGGCGTTCCACTAGACTCGGCATGGTGTATTAGCCCTTGTACACACGGTCGGAGAATGCATCGGAATGTGTCCTATCGGACTGCTTTGTCGGATAATCCGACTGGGTGTGGTATGCATCAGACTGTTTCCGTCGGAATATCCATCGGACCAAATTTTCCAACTTGCTGGAAATATTTTCCGACAAACTGGTCATACTCCGATCATGTGTAGAGAATTCCGATCGGACAAAGTGCCACGCATGCTCAGATCAAATTCCTACATCAAAGCTATTGGCTACTAGCCTGAACGTAGTCCCATCGTAACAAAATTACGTCATCACGTTCTGAAAGATCGGATTTTGTCTGACTATGTGTATGCAACAGTTTCGGACACAATCCGTCAGACAAATTTGGTTGTTGAAATGTCCGACCGTGTGTACAAGGGCTTAGGTTGATCATCCGCCTCGTGACATCTGGGGCCTGTCTTCCTTTAGTGAAGCCGGACTGATCTAAGTGAATGAGATCTGGCATTATGTCAAGTAGGTGTCTAGCTATGGTTTTGGCATATATCTTCACATCCAAATTTAATAAGGAGATGGGGCAAAGTTTTGGGGGGAGGTTGGATCTTTCCCTGGTTTTGGGATTGTTACAATAATAGCATTCAACAATTCTTTAGAGAACGTAGAAGAGGAGGCAGCATCGTTACAGAATTGTGTTAGCTATGGAAGTAGCTGTCAAATAATTGGAAGGTGAATATAACCTCACACCTACACTGTGTTAAATCACTATCACCTTGTGGCGCTAAAATGGGTAAGATCACTCTCTCCGTAGTACATACAAAACTATATAATGGAGGTGTACAGAGTAGACTATCCCACCCTCAAATAGAGAATGTAAGTAGAAAATCAACAAATCAGGTGTATAAATGCAGTATCGAATGACCTGATTCATTCGATCATTCTAAGTGCAAAGATGAACAAATAATTACATATCCATTTAAAATATGTGCATATTACATATCCATTTAAAATATGTGCATATCCCTCAAAAAAAACAATATAGTGAAAAATTGAAAAAAAGGGAAAATAATATAAATGTGTGCAAAAAGTGTATACCCGCTCCACATGTGTTTATAACATCCAGAAAAAACAGGTCATTTTTTTAAGTGAAACAACACAATTTCTTAGCACATGAACAAAAAAAAAAAAAATAAAAAATAAAAAAGAACGTCCTCAAATAAAAGTGTCCTAAAGCAGAACATCAGGTAGTGAAAAAAAAAATAAATAAAAAATCAGCACATCCTTCTCATATATGCCTTCTTATCAGTGTCCCCAATCGATGAAAAAAACTCCTTCACCACACCACCAGTGACCCCCTCTGGATGGAGCACTCACCAGACGGATTGCCTAGCACTCTCGCACCAGGCTCAACAGGCGTTTTAAATTGCTCAATTAGGAATCACAGAAATCCAACACAGAATATCCAGAGAGTATTAGTTCCTCTTTGTAGACTCCAATATAGTTATCTCCCAAGGTTCCTCAAAAAGAAAAGCAGAGGCTTCCCATGGTGTAATACTATAAAATAACTTTAATGGCACACTAAAAAACCACTCAGTAATGCACTCACATGTAAAAAACTTTGTAAAGGGCACTTCAAATTCACTGCAATGCTTCACATCAGCAAAACTTCACTTTAAGGCATTGGTGGTTACAGTGGATACTGGTAGCAGTTAGAGGTGTCAGTGATATCTCTCACCCTTCCTTTTGCTGTATGGTACCCTACAGCCAGACCTTCAATGACACTCTCTCTCTCCAATCAATCCTGTTCCTCGTATGAGAGGCACACACACTCCCGCCTTGCTTGCAGAGTTTGATTCAATCAATGGTTGCCAGATAGCCACGCCCCCGACATGTTTCGTCACTAGGACTTATTCATGGGATTGGCTATCTGGATCTTAATGCTTCCTTTTATTCAAATGGCAACCATCCCTTAATGCGAGTCACACCTGCTCTTCAAATGGTGACTCCCATTCCTCTAATCACACCAATCTCAACACTCAGATACACCCACCTTTCCACCAGAGTCCTCCTCCACCATGCAGATCCAATCAGATTGCATGATATCCGAGGATTACGGGCCAGCAGCTGTAACATAATTCAGCTCATATGAGTCCTGCGGTGTCTGTGCGAGTGTTAGTCCCCTCCTCCCTTCAACCTCATAGGGTGTCCTATGCGAGTGTTATTCTCCTCCCCCCTTCAACCGCATAATCCGAAACTGAACTCCGCCCCCCACTACAGCGCATGGTGTGACGCTAAACACTCCTATGTCCGCGCATGCGTATATGTTAACTCCCTCCCCAACCATCGAGCAGCGTCAACACACACGTTCCCGCTCCTCGTTCCACCCACCACGGGGGCTCTCAGCGATAGAGCCGACCGTGCCACCACTGCGCATGCGTCAACATCTTACTCACGCATGCGCAGATATTATCCCCCTCTCCTACCGCAAAGCGACGTCAGCAGGTAGGCGCCAGCCTCTCGCTCCACCCACCACAGGGGTTCTCCAGGTCAGAGACGGCTGTGCCACTACTGCGCAAGCGTCAACACTCGCAGAGCAGAGTGGGATATCAATGACACCCATCGTCCCAACCCCTCGTATTCCTGCTGAGAAATCCGAAATACCCCTCCTGTGTCACCGCGCACGCGCCCAACAGACGGCAGTCTTATGCAGCATCTCACACATCACGGAGCTATCGCCACATTCAATTCCCTTTCATATGAAACTCATTTAACTCGAGTTAAGGGAGGAAGGCTACTATACCAGCATCCCAATCAATCAGCATTCATGTAGTACAGTAATGAGGCACCTACCACCCCCATATAGGTGGCTGTGCCAAACCATATATCAGCCCTCCTCCCAGTATTACCCAGACTATTGTAATAAGGGTGAATACCAGGATACTGGCGATTATGACATACCTCCCATCTCCCTATCCCCATTAAGATGCCCACAGTGTCTCTGTATTGCCATTGCCTTAAAGTTTACACAGTGTACATCCTATCATTAGAATCATACAATCCCAAGTGCGACTAACAATCATTATATGTACATCACATCATTGTCCGAAAGTTAATCTAAAATAAAAAATTGTTTTAAAAATTAAAAAAAAAAAATATTAAATTAAATAATTCTTAATATCCGCAGCTGGTTACACAAGATGTTGCCATTTGTAACCCCATCGATATGGTGTGTAAACATCTTTGCACTTAGAATGATCGAATGAATCAGGTCATTCGATACTGCATTTATACACCTGATTTGTTGATTTTCTACTTACATTCTCTATTTGAGGGTGGGATAGTCTACTCTGTACACCTCCATTATATAATTTTGTATGTACTACGGAGAGAGTGATCTTACCCATTTTAGCGCCACAAGGTGATAGTGATTTAACACAGTGTAGGTGTGAGGTTATATTCACCTTCCAATTATTTGATTGATATTTATTTAAGTGGCAGCTGGGGGGGAGGCTGGGTGCTGGCGCAGTGTTGACACACTAGGTGGCGGTATTTCATGTGTGTAGTATTTATGGAAGTAGCTGACAGGAGAACTGTCGGTAATATTCCCCAGTCAGGCCGTCCGGTCTGGGTGCTTTCCCAGGGGGGAGTGAGTTAATTGTGGCTAGAATTTCCAGTTCAGTAAAGGGTTCATTTAGAAGGGTCAGTTGTTCTTTGAACAATTTGGGGAGCGAGATTTGCTGCAAAAATGTCAATGTCTGTATGAGAAGGTTGTGGTGTGGATGGATCTTTGTTTATGTTGTACAGGTCTCCATAGTAGTCACTAAACGCATTGGCTATGTCCTGAGGGTTGGTTAGGTTTTGTTTGGTATGGGGATGAATTAGTTGGGTAATCTTAGATTTAATCCTTTTCCCTTTCAGTCGTTGTGCCAGTCTCTTCCCTGCCTTATTGGAGGTAGAGTAGGATGTGGCTCTAAGTTTCCTTTGAATGCATTCGAAGGAACTGAGGAGTAGTCATCTCAACTCCTGTCTTAAGGTTAGTATTTGGGCCAGACTCTTTGGGTCTGGGTCACTTTTATGAAGAGTCTCTTCCCGGGCGATCATGGATGTCAAGTCATCTATACGCTGCGTCCTCTTCTTTTTACATAGGTGGCTTAATTTCATTATGATACCTCTAATGACAGCTTTATGTGCATTCCACACCATGACGGGGTCCCCCACTGAACCAGTGTTTAACTCAAAGTATTCTTTTAAGCTTTCTTAAATTTTTTGAGAACGGGTTGGTTGTTGCATTACATAGCTGTTGGCTCTCCAGAGGAATGTGTTTTGCAGGCGTTTACTGTCAGCGATAGATATTGTTATTGGTGTGGGGTCTGACCATGTCACGGTGTGGATAACAGATATACAAATTTTTTGCTGTAGCCACTTGTCAGTTAAGAACATATCAATTCTATAGTATGATTTATGATACAGAGAGAAATATGTGAAATCTTTTTCGGACCCATGATGGCATCTCCTCATGTCAAACAGATCTTGTGACACAAGGAGGTGTCTCAGGGGAGATTCCTTCCTCTTTGCTGCGGAAGTAATGTCCATATGTGCATCAATCACTGAGTGGAAGTCTCCACAGATCAATAGGTGGCCATGTCTGGCTTCTTGCACCGTCTTTATGGCCTTTCAAAGAAAAATAATATGTCGGGTATTGGGGGCGTATACTGTCAACAATGTATACTTGATGTTGTTGATTGTGCAGATCAAAATTAAGAATCTGCCGTGAGGGTCAGAGATCTGTCGTGTCAGGTGGAAGTCCATGTTGTTCTTGATAGCTATGAGGACTCCTCTTTTTTTTTAGGAGTATGTGGAATGGTAGATATGAGAATATTTGGTGTTAGAGCAAAGTTTTGTCGATTGGGGTAGTAGATGTGTCTCTTGGATACAGAGGATATCACTATGGAGTTTTTCAGCAGTGAGCCACAGGTAGTGTCTTTTAGCAGGATGATTGAGTCCCTTGACGTTCAATGATAAAATGTTGATTGTCATTGCTGGGTGCCGGTGTGTGGATGGTAAACACAACAGTAAACACTTATGCCACGTACACACGATCGGAATTCAAGAAAAAGACAGATGAGAGCTTTTCATTGGAAAATATGAGCGTGTGTATGCTCCATTAGAATTTAGCTGTCCGAATTTCAGCCAGCCAAAAATTGATAGCATGTTCTCAATTTTCCAGACGGAAAAACTTTCTATCGGTAATGCCGATCGTGTGTATGCAATTCCAACACGCCAAAAATCACGCATGCTCAGATTCAACTACGTGACAGAAGCTACTGGCTATTGAACTTCCTTTTTCTAATCCCGTTGTACTGTACGTCACCGCCCTATAAACGATCGGAATTTGATGTGACCGTGTGTAGGCAAGACAGCTTGAGCCGAATTCCATCAGAATTCTGTTGGGAAAACCATCAAAGCTTTTTCCGATGAGAACTCAGATCGTGTGTACGCGACATTACAGTTAGATGGTAGTAGGCGAGCTGGAGTTGGAATTCACTTAT
The DNA here is from genome assembly GCF_037356315.1 of Lithobates pipiens. Taxonomy (NCBI): domain Eukaryota; kingdom Metazoa; phylum Chordata; class Amphibia; order Anura; family Ranidae; genus Lithobates; species Lithobates pipiens. The sequence goes on from NW_027507748.1 coordinate 461,654,086, forward strand.
CCAGAGCCGGAGTATCCACTGGGTGGGGGGATCCTATTCTATGTAACTCAGGGCTGGAGCTTATGAAAAAAGCAACAAGTCAGAGTAACGTTAGAGAGAAAAATAACAAATAAACCAGGGGAACTAGCCTGTTAGGTGCAGGTAACACAATGTAGGAATAGGTGTGGTGTGAATAAACTCAAACGCAAGCTGTAAAAAGCAAAGCAGCTGTGTGGGGAAACAGTTAGTGAAGTATAAGTGTTGAGTGTTCAACTATGAGCATTGGGCAGTGAGGGAGAATCTTTTTTTTTGTTTATTAATGCCCTGGTAGTGGCAGCCTATGTTGATCAGGTGCTGGTGTTCGGGTGGTGCCCTTTATTTCCCTCGTTGTGGCAGGATGCAGTGATTTGCGTTGTGGTAGGGGTAATGCAGAGGATTCTGGAGGTTCTAGGATGATGCCCCATTCATGTAGAAGATGCATTCCCTTCTGCAGATCATTAACAGTGTGGGTAGCTCCATTCTTAGTGATGAGTCGCAGGATATCGCCACTTGTAAAGGATTTTATGGTTGTGGAAGCCTTTTGTGATGGGGTTCAAATCTCTCCTGAGCTGGAGCGTGTACTTGGAGAGGTCCGGGAATATCTGAACCTCTTCAAATGGGCGAGGCAAAGGTGATTTATTTCGTGATTCATACAGCAGTCTTTCTTTTATCTGAAAGAAGTGTATTCTCATGAGAATGTCTCTTGGCACTGAAGCTGCTAAGTGGGAGGGTTTTGCAATTCTGTGAATTCTGTCTACCACAATGTCCCTGGGCGCTGCATCAGGTAGAATGGTGTGTATAAGGTCTTTGGTGTGTTTTTGCAGACCTGATGATGGTATGGTCTCAGGTACCCCCCTCAGCTTCAAATTATTGCGCCTGGATCGGTCTTCCAAATCGGCCAGCTTGGCCCGGACCCATATTTGCTCATCCTTAACATCTTCATATGTGTCAATCAGGTCATTAACAGTAGTTGTGCATTCCACCATGCCCCTTTCTATAGTATTGACCCTCTGTCCCATCGCACTCATGTCATTGTGGATCTTATGAAACAGGGAGGAGAGGTCTGTCATCAGGGATGTCTGCAGGGACATGCGCATGTCCTTTAGTGTGGTGTCAAGGACTGGCTGCCCTGATGTAGGGAAGGATGCCATGGAGTTGTGAAGTGCCTGATTTGACTGGAATGGGATGAAGGCCTGGGCTGATAATGGCGCCTGAGGCGGCCACGACAGCGGTGAATCCATCCTCATCCTGGCCTTTGCCGGACTGTTAGGGAGGGGATCTGAGTCTGTGTCTTGTGTGGGGGACTGGGGCATATTTTTTATGCCCATTTCATCTTGGCAATCGTCAGGGAGGTCCGTATAGGCCTCCCGCGGTGCCACGAGGCTGCCGCCATCATGGATGTTACTGACCTGGGCCTCCGTTGGAAACATGAAGGTGGTAGGTTTTTTAGGAGTGTGCTCTCCAATGCGTTTACGGGACATCGTCGGCCGGATTGTGCTGATGTCCTGGAGCACAGATGGCGTGAATCCGCTGTGTCTAGCAATTGCTCCAGTTCTCTCCCTCACTGCAGAGCTGTGTATTCAAGCGTCCATCTTAGACCCTCCAAAAGAAATTTAACTTACCCAAGAACCGCCTATTCTGTGACATGCTCACCAGGTGGAATTCAACGTTGGCCATGCTGCAGCAGCTGCACACACAGCAGAGGGCCATCAATGAGTACCTGTGTGACTATGGAACCAGGACAGGGTCAGGGGAGCTTGTTTTTTTTCCCCCACGCCAATGGGCCATGTTTAGGGATGCATGCACTATCCTGTCACCATTTGAGGAGGCCACAAGGATGGTGAGCAGTGACAGTGCATGCATCAGTGGTACTGTCCCTCTTGTCCACCTGTTGGAGCACACGCTGCGTGGCATAATGGACAGGGCACTTGAGACAGAACAGAGGCAGGAAGAGGAGGACTTCCTTACTTCTCAAGGCCCCCTTTATCCAGACAGTGTTCCTGCTGGCCCGCCAATCACACAGGAAGAGGAGGAGGAAGAGGAGGAGGAGGAGGATTGAGTAAGCATGGAGGTGGAGCCTAGCACTCAGCATCAGTCTTTAAGGGATCATTTACAGTCCCAAGAAACCCATGGACTTGTACGTGGCTGGGAGGAGGTGGCTGCTGATCATGTCGTCCTTAGTGACCCAGAGGACTCCAGACGGCCTCCCTGATCCTGAAAAAGCCTGCGGAAGGATCTTCGTATTCGTCAGACCAAGGGGGGTGAGCATTACTGGCTGGCAACCCTCCTTGATCCATGTTACAAGGGTAAGGTTGCGGACCTTATCTTGCCTTCGCAGAGGGAGCAGAGGATGAAACATCTTTGGGAGGCCTTGCAGAAAGGTCTGTGCAACGCATTCCCAGAAACTGTGAGGTTACAAATTCCTGGTCCTGGACAATGTGTTGCTGAGACTTTGGTCAGTCACAGAAGGAGCGGTGGAGAAGGTGGCCGTCTGACCGATGTGTTCAGACAATTTTTTAGTCGCAGCCCCAAGGTATGATCAGTTCCAGAAACTATTGCCAGCATCAGGGGGGCAAGATCAGACTCGGACACTTTTCCCACCGAAAATCCTCTGGGTTACTGGGTCTTGAGGATGGATCACTGGCCAGAGCTTGCACAGTATGCAATTAAGCTACTGGCCTGTCCTGCATTCAGCGTTCTTTCAGAACGCACATTCAGTGCTGCTGGAGGCTTTGTAACCGATCACAGGGTGCGCCTGTCCACTGTCTCGGTTGATCAAGTGACCTTCATAAAAATGAATCCGTCTTGGATCACCACCAGCTACCAGGCACCTGGTGCTGATGTAACCGAATAATTTTTTTTTAAATGTCAGATTCTTTTCAAGACTGCCTATGCTGATGCTGAGTGCCTATCCTCTTCCTCCTGGCCAGTGGCTAAGGCCCAATTTTTCAGCCCCTGTTTAACAGGGGCATGCAATTACAATTTTTGATGCAATACTTTGCAGCAGGGCTCATTCCTGCACTTCAACTAGAGTATCTGTGAGGGTTGCAGTATTGTGACACCAGTACCAGTGCCTAAGGCCCAATTTTTCAGCCCCTGTTTAACAGGGGCATGTAATTAAAAAATTGTATGCAATACTTTGCATCAGGGCTCATTTCTGCACTCCAACTACAGTATCTGTGAAAGGTTGCAGTGTTGTGGCACCAGTACCAGTGCCTAAGGCCCAATTTTTCTGCCCCTGTTCAATAGGGACATGTAATTACAATTCTTGATCTAATATTTCACAGCAGTGCCCATTTCTGCTCCCACCAAGAGTAACTGTGAGGGCTTACAGTGTTGTGGCATCAGCACCACCACCACCAAAGGCCCAATTTTTCTACCACTGTTCAACAATGGCATGTAATTACAATTCTTGATATAATAGTTCACAGCAGGGCGTTCCATCGCCCACCAAGAGTAACTGTGTAACCTAAGGCCCAAATTTCTGCAGAGTATATAGGGCAGGCCCCTACTTTCAAACATCCAACTTACAAACGACTCCTACTTGCAAACGGAAGGAGACAACAGGAAGTGAGATGAAATGATGGAAGGGAAATGCGACCTTCTGTATGCTCCATCGGAATTTAGCTGTCCGAATTTCCGCAAGCCAAAAATTGATAGCATGTTCTCAATTTTCCCGTCTGAAAAACGTTCTATCGGAAATACCAATCATGTGTATGCAATTCCGACACGCCAAAAATCACACATGCTCAGATTCAACTACGAGACAGAAGCTATTGGCTGCTGGCTATTGAACTTCCTTTTTCTAGTCCCGTCCTACGTGTTGTACATCACCACGTTCTAAATGATCGGAATTTGGTGTGACCGTGTGTAGGCAAGACAGCTTGAGCGGAATTCCGTCAGATTCTGTCAGATTTTCAAAAAACATTTGTCATTGGGACAGAAGAGGTGCACAGACAGCAAAACAAATGTTACAGGGGTGATAACCCTTCCCTATGTTTTCCAAAAAGCTTAAAAATATATATTTTTCGCTGGAGCTACACTTTAAAAATGTACCAGTTCAAAATTACAAACAGATTCTACTTAACAACTGACCTACACAGTCCCTGTCTTGTTTGCACCGCCTGTATACTGCTGTTCAGAGTATATAGGGCCTGGGAGCCCCACTCATTTCCTTTTTTTTATTTGGGTGCGGGGACCCAAAGGGCCTGGTAATGGACTGGGGGGGTACCCATGCCGTTTGTCTTACTGATTTTCATCAATATTGCCGGGACCAGACATTACATTAATTCTGCAAGCAGTTTTAAATGACTTTTATTCCTTTAAAAATGTAATTTTGTGCAGGGACTGTTCCAAGCACGGGAAACATGCTCCACTTTACAGGCATACTATAGACACCCCCAAGATACAATATTTAAGGGAATATTTCACTTTTTTTTCACTTTAAGCATTGTTAAAATCACTGCTCCTGAAAAAACTTTAGTTTTTGAAACTTTTTTTACATTGATACATTAGACATGTGCAGAGTAAAATATTTCGTTTCGGAATTTCGTTTTCGTCCGAAAACTTAATTTATTTAGTTACTCCCGAAATTCGTTTTTATTTATTTCGTTTTTCGTTCAAAAATTGCATTCGTCCGAAAATCCACATGAATTACGGTCGAATCTGTCTTTGAAGGCTTATGGTGTCTGTCGAATGTATAAAGAAGATTCGACGGAGCTAGTATATAGCATACTTTAGAACCCCTGTTAAAGTCTATGGGACTCCAACATTCAAAATCTAAAGTGCTAATTTTAAAGACTAATTTGCAAGTTACTGTCCTAAAAAGTGTTTGGGGACCCGGGTCCTGCCCCAGGGAACATGTATCAATGCAAAAAAAAGTTTTAAAAACGGCCGTTTTTTCAGGAGCAGTGATTTTAATAATGATTAAAGTGAAACAATAAAAGTGTAATATTCCTTTAAATTTCGTAGGGGGGGTTGTCTATAGCATGCCTGTGAAGGGGCGCATGTTTCTGGTGCTTAGAACTGTCCCTGCACAAAGTGTCATTTATGCAGGAAAAAAAGTCCTTTAACCACTTAAGGACCGCCGTATTGCCAATGTACGTCAACACAATGGCACAGGCAGGCACAAGCACGTACATGTACGTGCCTGCCTTCCAGCGGGTGGGGGGTCCGATCAGACCCCCTCCCGCTGGATACGGCGGTCCATTTCCCTCCGGGAGCGTTCCGTGATGAGGGGATGGCCGTTGGTTTTCGGCCACCCCCTCTGGATCGCTCCTGGCCAATGAGAAGCTTCCTCCCACTGTGTATTGTTTACACAGGAAGGAGGAAGTGATGTCATTCTCCTCGGGGCGGTCTTTTTGACCGGACTACGAGGAGAAGACACAAAGTAAGTGTGCACCAACACTACACTGACATGTAGGTACACACAGGCACACAAACCCCCCCCCGATCCCCCCCGATCGCCCCCCCCAGTCACAGTGTCACTGATTGCAGTGATCATTTCTTTACTGATCACTGCATTTAGTGTCAGTTGTGACAGTAAAAACTGTCAGGACAGTTAGTGTTAGGTCCAGGGTAGCCCCCTATCACCCCCCAATAAAGATTTAACCCCCTGATTGCCCCTAGAGTTAACCCTTTCACCCCCTTTTGCCAGTGTCACTAAGCGATCATTTTTCTGATCGCTGCATGTGTCGCTAGGTAGCTAGTTATTTTTTTAGGTTCACCGCCAGGTTTTTAAATCGCTAGGTACCCCGATATACTACCCAATAATGGTTTTAACCCCCGATTGCCGCTAGTTAACCCTTTCACCCCCTTTTGCCAGTGTCACTAAGCGATCGTTTTTCTGATCGCTGCATTAGTGTCGCTACTGTCGCTAGGTAGCTAGTTATTTTTTTACGTTCACCGCCAGGTTTTTATAGCGCTAGGTACCCCGATATACTACCCAATAATGGTTTTAACCCCCTGATTGCCGCTAGTTAACCCTTTCACCCCCTTTTGCCAGTGTCACTAAGCGATCATTTTTCTGATCGCTGCATCAGTGTCGCTAGTGTCGCTAGGTAGCTAGTTATTTTTTTAGGTTCACCGCCAGATTTTTATAGCGCTAGGTACCCCAATATACTACCCAATAATGGTTTTAACCCCCTGATTGCTGCTAGTTAACCCTTTCACCCCCTATTGCCAGTGTCACTAAGCGATCATTTTTCTGATCGCTGCATTAGTGTCGCTACTGTCGCCTGGTAGCTAGTTACTTTTTTAGGTTCACCGCCAGGTTTTTATAGCGCTAGGTACCCCGATATACTACCCAATTATGGTTTTAACCCCCTGATTGCCGCTAGTTAACCCTTTCACCCCCCTTTGCCAGTGTCACTAAGCGATCATTTTTCTGATCGCTGCATCAGTGTCGCTAGTGTCGCTAGGTAGCTAGTTATTTTTTTAGGTTCACCGCCAGGTTTTTATAGCGCTAGGTACCCCAATATACTACCCAATAATGGTTTTAACCCCCTGATTGCTGCTAGTTAACCCTTTCACCCCCTTTTGCCAGTGTCACTAAGCGATCATTTTTCTGATCGCTGCATTAGTGTCGCTAGTGTCGCTAGGTAGCTAGTTATTTTTTTAGGTTCACCGCCAGGTTTTTATAGTGCTAGGTACCCCGATATACTACCCAATTATGGTTTTAACCCCCTGATTGCCGCTAGTTAACCCTTTCACCCCCTTTTGCCAGTGTCACTTAGCGATCATTTTTCTGATCGCTGCATCAGTGTCGCTACTGTCGCTAGGTAGCTAGTTATTTTTTTAGGTTCACCGCCAGGTTTTTATAGTGCTAGGTACCCCCATATACTATCCAATTGCCCCTAGTTAACCCTTTCACCAGCGATCACAGTATAAGTGTCACTGGTGACGCTGGTTAGCCAGTTAGTTATTTAGGTTCCCCGTCAGGTTTTTATATAGCGCCAGGGACCCCCATATACTACCTAATAAAAATTTGAACCCCCTGATTGCCCCTAGTTAACCCTTTCACCACTGATCACCGTATAAGTGTAACGGGTGACTCTGGTTAGTTTGTTTTTTATAGCATCAGGGCACCCACCATTTATTACCCAATAAAGGTTTAACCCCCTGATCACCCGGCGGGTGATATCAATTAGGTTTTAGGGTCAGGGTCTGCGTCGCCCCAGGCAGCGCTAGGTTAGTGCCAGTACCGCTAACACCCACGCGCAAAGCATAAACCTCCCGTAGTGGTATAGAATCTGAACAGATCAATATCTGATCTGATCAGATCTATACTAGCGTCCCCAGCAGTTTAGGGTTCCAAAAAAACGCATTGTTAGCGGGATCAGCCCAGATACCTGCTAGCACCTGCGTTTTGCCCCTCTGCCCAGCCCACCCAAGTGCAGTGTCGATCGATCACTGTCACTTACAAAACACTAAACACATAACTGCAGCGATCGCAGAGTCAGGCCTGATCCCTGCGATCGCTAACAGTTTTTTTATATTTAAATCCGGAAGGCAGTGCTTGGTTTTCGGGGGGCCCGTACGTGGCTAGGCTCCCAAAAAGTCCCCCACATGTGGTATCCCCGTACTCGGGAGAAGCAGCAGAATTTATTTTGGGGTGTAATTTGACTTATGCCCATAGCATGTGTGAGCAATATATCATTTAGTGACAACTTTGTGCAAAAAAAAAAAGTTTGTAATATTCCCGCAACTTGTGGAAAAATATAAAATATTCCATGGACTCAACATGCCTCTCAGTAAATAGCTTGGGGTGTCTACTTTCCAAAATGGGGTCATTTTGGGGGGTTTTGTGCTATTTTGGCATTTTATGGCCTTCGAAACTGTGATAGGTAGTGAGGAGTAAAATCAAAAATTTACACCCTTAGAAATCCTGAAGGTGGTGATTGGTTTTCGGGGTGCCGTGCGCGACTAGACTCCCAAAAAGTCCCACACATGTGGTATCCCCATACTCGGGAGAAGTAGCGGAATATATTTTGGGGTGCAATTCCACATATAACCATGGCATGTGTGAGCAATATATCATTTAGTGAAAACTTTTTGTAAAACATTTTTTTTTTTTTGTCATTATTCAATCCCTTGGGACAAAAAAAAATATTCAATGGTCTCAACATGGCCCTCAGCAAATAGCTTGGGGTGTCTACTTTCCAAAATGGGGTCATTTGGGGGGGTTTTGTGCCATCTTGGCATTTTATGGCCTTCAAAACTGTGATAGGTAGTGAGGAGTAAAATAAAAAAATGTATGCCCTTAGAAATCCTGAAGGCAGTGCTTGGATTTCGGGGTCCTGTACGCGGCTAGGCTCCCAAAAAGTCCCACACATGTGGTATCCCTGTACTCAGGAGAAGCAGCAGAATGTATTTTGGGGTGTCATTTCACATATGCCCATGGCATGTGTGAGCAATATATCATTTAGTGACATCTTTTTGTAAAAAAAAATATTTTTTTTATTTTTTGTCATTATTCAATCCCTTGGGACAAAAAAAAAAAATTCAATGGTCTCAACATGGCCCTCAGCAAATAGCTCGGGGAGTCTACTTTCCAAAATGGGGTCATTTGGGGGGGTTTTGTGTCATCTTGGCATTTTATGGCCTTCAAAACTGTGATAGGTAGTGAGGAGTAAAATAAAAAAATGTATGCTCTTAGAAATCCTGAAGGCGGTGCTTGGATTTCGGGGTCCCGTACGCGGCTAGGCTCCCAAAAAGTCCCACACATGTGGTATTCCTGTACTCAGGAGAAGCAGCAGAATGTATTTTGGGGTGTCATTTCACATATGCCCATGGCATGTGTGAGCAATATATCATTTAGTGACAACTTTTTGTAAAAAAAAAAAATTTTTATTTTTTATCATTATTCAATCCCTTGGGACAAAAAAAAAATATTCAATGGTCTCAACATGGCCCTCAGCAAATAGCTCGGGGTGTCTACTTTCCAAAATGGGGTCATTTGGGGGGGTTTTGTGCCATCTTGGCATTTTATGGCCTTCAAAACTGTGATAGGTAGTGAGGAGTAAAATAAAAAAATGTATGCTCTTAGAAATCCTGAAGGCGGTGCTTGGATTTCGGGGTCCGGTACGCGGCTAGGCTCCCAAAAAGTCCCACACATGTGGTATCCCTGTACTCAGGAGAAGCAGCAGAATGTATTTTGGGGTGTCATTTCACATATGCCCATGGCATGTGTGAGCAATATATCATTTAGTGACAACTTTTTGTACATTTTTTTTTTTTGTCATTATTCAATCCCTTAGGACAAAAAAAAAATATTCAATGGGCTCAACATACCCATCAGCAATTTCATTGGGGTGTCTACTTTCCAAAATGGGGTCATTTGGGGGGGTTTGTACTGCCCTGCCATTTTAGCACCTCAAGAAATGAGATAGGCAGTCATAATTTAAAAGCTGTGTAAATTCCAGAAAATGTACTCTAGTTTGTAGACGCTATAACTTTTGCGCAAACCAAAAAATATACGCTTATTGACATTTTTTTTACTAAAGACATGTGGCTGAATACATTTTGCCCTCAATGTATGACTAAAATTTAGTTTATTCGATTTTTCTTATAACAAAAAGAAGAAAATATCTTTTTTTTTCAAAATTTTCGCTCTTTTTCCATTTATATCGCAAAAAATAAAAATCGCAGAGGCAATCAAATACCATCAAAAGAAAGCTCTATTTGTGGGAAGAAAAGGACGCAAATTTCGTTTGGGTGCAATATTGCATGACCGCGCAATTACCAGTTAAAGCAGCGCAGTGCGAAATTGGAAAAAGACCTCTGGTCCTTAAGGTGTTTATTGGTCCGGGGCTGAAGTGGTTAAAATCACTCGCAGCTATTATGAATTGTCGGCTCCGTAATACAGAGAACACTCATTGAAAGTCATTGATAAAAAAAAAAAAAAAAAAAAAAGCGTGGGGGTCCCCCAAATTCAATTACCAGGCCCTTCAGGTCTGGTATGGATATTAAGGGGAACCCTGCCTCAAATTTAAGAAAAAATTTGACGTGGGGTTCCCCCTAAATATCCATAACCAGACCCTTCAGGTCTGGTATGGATATTAAGGGGAACCCCGCGTCAAATTTTAAAAAAAATTGACGTGGGGGTCCCCCTAAAAATCCATACCAGACCCTTTATCCGAGCACGCAACCTGGCAGGCCGCAGGAAAAGAGGGGGGGACGAGAGAGCGGCCCCCCCTCCCTCCTGAACCGTACCAGGCCACATGCCCTCAACATTGGGAGGATGCTTTGGGGGTCTGTGACCCCTCAAAGCACCTTGTCCCCATGTTGATGAGGACAAGGGCCTCATCCCCACAACCGTGGCCGGTGGTTGTGGAGGTCTGCGGGCGGGGGGCTTATCAGAATCTGGAAGCCCCCTTTAACAAGGGGACCCCCAGATCCCGGCCCCCCCTGTTTGAAATGGTAATGGGGTACAAAAGTACCCCTACCATTTCACAAAGAAAGTGTAAAAAATAGTTAAATAAGACAAACACACTTTTGAAAAATATCTTTATTAAAAATAAAAAAAATAAAAAAAAGGATTCCAGCGGCGGTAATCCACTCTTGCTATCCAGCGACGGACGGTCATCTCTCCAGCGATGTCTCATCTCATCCAGCGCAGCGAATACATCCTTCTTGTGTCTCCGCAGAGGAGACACTGCAAGGATTCCGGCGGCCTGACGTTTCTTATATACGGAGGGCAGGGCCACCCGTCACCTGACCCCGCCCCCCTCTGACGCAAGGGGAAACCCGGGGTTCCCTGTGATGTATGGGTGACCCCGCCCCCCTCTGATGTAACGGAAACCTGCCTGTGTTACATCAGAGGGGTGCGGGGTCACCCATACGTCACAGGGAACCCCGGGTTTCCCCTTGCGTCAGAGGGGGGCGGGGTCAGGTGACGGGTGGCCCCGCCCTCCGTATATAAGAAACGTCAGGCCGCCGGAATCCTTGCAGTGTCTCCACAGCGGAGACAGAAGAAGGATGTATTCGCTGCGCTGGATGAGATGAGACATCGCTGGAGAGATGACCGTCCGTCGCTGGATAGCAAGAGTGGATTACCACCGCTGGAATCTTTTTTTTTTTTTTAATAAAGATATTTTTCAAAAGTGTGTTTGTCTTATTTAACTATTTTTTACACTTTCTTTGTGAAATGGTAGGGGTACTTTTGTACCCCCTTACCATTTCAAACAGGGGGGGCGGGATCTGGGGGTCCCCTTGTTAAAGGAGGCTTCCAGATTCTGATAAGCCCCCCGCCCGCAGACCTCCACAACCACCGGCCACGGTTGTGGGGATGAGGCCCTTGTCCTCATCAACATGGGGACAAGGTGCTTTGAGGGGTCACAGACCCCCAAAGCATCCTCCCAATGTTGAGGGCATGTGGCCTGGTACGGTTCAGGAGGGAGGGGGGGCCGCTCTCTCGTCCCCCCCTCTTTTCCTGCGGCCTGCCAGGTTGCGTGCTCGGATAAAGGGTCTGGTATGGATTTTTAGGGGGACCCCCACGTCAATTTTTTTTTAAATTTGACGCGGGGTTCCCCTTAATATCCATACCAGACCTGAAGGGTCTGGTTATGGATATTTAGGGGGAACCCCACGTCAAATTTTTTCTTAAATTTGAGGCAGGGTTCCCCTTAATATCCATACCAGACCTGAAGGGCCTGGTAATTGAATTTGGGGGACCCCCACGCTTTTTTTTAAATTTATTTATTTATTTTTTTATCAATGACTTTCAATGAGTGTTCTCTGTATTACGGGAGCCGACAATTCATAATAGCTGCGAGTGATTTTAAAGGACTTTTTTCCTGCATAAATGACACTTTGTGCAGGGACAGTTCTAAGCACCAGAAACATGCGCCCCTTCACAGGCATACTATAGACAACCCCCCCCCCCCCTACGAAATTTAAAGGAATATTACACTTGTATTGTTTCACTTTAATCATTATTAAAATCACTGCTCCCGAAAAAACGGCTGTTTTTAAAACTTTTTTTTGCATTGATCCATGTCCCCTGGGGCAGGACCCGGGTCCCCAAACACGTTTTAGGACAGTAACTTGCAGAATCTTTTCTCTCTGTCAAATCTTTTTTCTCTGTCGAATATTTTCTCTATATAATCTTGGACTAATAGAGGTAAGGTTAGGTACATTCGACCACAGGTTCTATAGATAGATTGTTATTGTCAGAGTCATGTCGAATCTCCTATTCTATATCGAACTGTTGTATTAATGAAAACGAAAATAAAGCATTTATTTATGTCGGATCTTTCTTTTTTCGGATTTTGTGCTTTCGTTATCGTTTGTCAAAACGAAAACGAAAATAGCTGAAATTCGGACGAAAATGCATTCGGACGAAAACGAATGCACATGTCTATGATACATGTCCCCTGGGGCAGAACAGAAGTATGCCATGGGTCCCTAAACCCTTTTTAAGACAATAACTTGCATATTAGCCTTTAAAATTAGCACTTTTGATTTCGAACGTTTGAGTCCCATAGACTTTAACAGGGTTCTAAAGTTTGCACAAACTTTCAATCCGTTCGCAGGTTCTGGTGCAAACAGAACCGGGGGGGTGTCTGGCTCATCCCTACTGGTGACAATGTACCTAGCATGGCAGTGATCATGGACAGTGTTGCTGGCTTACACTGGTCAGGCGACACTGGGACTTGTGTGACAAGTGGTCATAAATACTGTTGCTGGCCTATACTAGTCTGGTGACACAGGGACTGTGGCTAGCAACCATGAACAGTGATGCTGGCTTACACTGGTCTGGTGATACTGGGACTGGTGTGGCAGCAATCAGAAACACAGTTGCTAGAATAAATTGGTCCAGTGACACTGTGACTGGTGTAGTGATCATCAGGAATAGTGATGGCCCGAACCTCCGACGAGACATTTCGCGAACGCGGACCGCGAACGAGGCCGACCGTTCGCGAAACCGAACGTTCGCGGCGGGCCCCATTGACTTCAATGGGAGGCGAACGTTTCAAACCTTTAGGTCGAATTTGCAGCCACGAGGTAATTATTAGCAGGGAAAACATAGTCCCACCACATGGCCAATGACATAATACATGTATGAGGTGAATTTGGGATCGATAACTACAAGCATTCTTTTTTTATATGGGAAATTGTTCTGACAATTCAGGACTGTGGAGTGCATGAAGGCAATGGAGGAGAGGGAAGGTCAGGGACCAGGGTAGGCAAAGAAGAGGGTGCAGGAGATGATCACCAGCAGCGTGACATACAGCAATGACACATGCACCGTGATAGAGGCATCTGACAACAGCACCGTGATAGAGGGCACTGACATCAGAAGCGTGACATAAAGCATTAACACCAGCACCGTGACATACAGCATTGACAGCAACACCGTGATAGAGAGTACTGACATCAGAAGCGTGACATTAAGCACTGACATCAGCACCGTGATATACAGCACTGACAGCAGCACCGTGATAGAGGGCACTGACATCAGAAGCGTGACATTAAGCACTGACATCAGCACCGTGATATACATCACTGACAGCAGCACCGTGATAGAGAGCACTGATATCAGCAGCGTGACATACAGCACTGACATCAGCACCGTGATATACAGCACTGACAGCAGCACCGTGATAGAGAGCACTGACATCAGAAGCGTGACATACAGCACTGACATCAGCACAGTGATATACAGCACTGACAGCAGCACCGTGATAGAGAGTACTGACATCAGAAGCGTGACATAAAGCATTAACACCAGCACCCTGACATACAGCATTGACAGCAACACCGTGATAGAGAGTACTGACATCAGAAGCGTGACATTAAGCACTGACATCAGCACCGTGATATACAGCACTGACAGCAGCACCGTGATAGAGGGCACTGACATCAGAAGCGTGACATTAAGCACTGACATCAGCACCGTGATATACATCACTGACAGCAGCACCGTGATAGAGAGCACTGATATCAGCAGCGTGACATACAGCACTGACATCAGCACCGTGATATACAGCACTGACAGCAGCACCGTGATAGAGAGCACTGACATCAGAAGCGTGACATACAGCACTGACATCAGCACAGTGATATACAGCACTGACAGCAGCACCGTGATAGAGAGTACTGACATCAGAAGCGTGACATAAAGCATTAACACCAGCACCCTGACATACAGCATTGACAGCAACACCGTGATAGAGAGTACTGACATCAGAAGCGTGACATTAAGCACTGACATCAGCACCGTGATATACAGCACTGACAGCAGCACCGTGATAGAGGGCACTGACATCAGAAGCGTGACATTAAGCACTGACATCAGCACCGTGATATACATCACTGACAGCAGCACCGTGATAGAGAGCACTGATATCAGCAGCGTGACATACAGCACTGACATCAGCACCGTGATATACAGCACTGACAGCAGCACCGTGATAGAGAGCACTGACATCAGAAGCGTGACATACAGCACTGACATCAGCACAGTGATATACAGCACTGACAGCAGCACCGTGATAGAGAGTACTGACATCAGAAGCGTGACATAAAGCATTAACACCAGCACCCTGACATACAGCATTGACAGCAACACCGTGATAGAGAGTACTGACATCAGAAGCGTGACATTAAGCACTGACATCAGCACCGTGATATACAGCACTGACAGCAGCACCGTGATAGAGGGCACTGACATCAGAAGCGTGACATACAGCACTGACATCAGCACAGTGATATACAGCACTGACAGCAGCACCGTGATAGAGAGTACTGACATCAGAAGCGTGACATTAAGCATTAACACCAGCACCGTGACATACAGCATTGACAGCAACACCGTGATAGAGAGTACTGACATCAGAAGCGTGACATTAAGCACTGACATCAGCACCGTGATATACAGCACTGACAGCAGCACCGTGACATTAAGCACTCACACCAGCACCGTGATATACAGCACTGACAGCAGCACCGTAAGCAGCCCCAGGAGGAAGTCAGCACAGCACAGGGATGGTGTGATCCCCTCATAATAAGAACCCCCAGGAGGAAGTCAGCACAGCACAGTCCCACTTTGGCTCAAGGCTGTTGCTCCTGCCCTACCCCTACCACCCCTGCGGAAGGGCCTGCCTCTTCCTCTGCCTGTCATTTTTTAAATCACCCTGTGACAAAACTCTTAGTCCCTATACCGCTGAAGGACTGCTGCAGTATAGGGCAGCGGTCAGCAGTGGTGCACCTCAACCCTATCTATTGTGGACCGATAGCGGTCCTTACAGAACAGCAGACTGTACCGCACTCAACCCTATGTACTGTAGCACCCTAGACCAAGTTACCAGTCCTTATAAGAACTTTTGTGGACCAAGCAGGTTGTGTGTTAGTGATTAGCAGACTGTACGTCAGTCCCTATACCAATGAAGGACTGCTGCAGTATAGGGCAGCGGTCAGCAGTAGTGCACCTCAACCCTATCTATTGTGGACCGATAGCGGTCCTTACAGAACAGCAGACTGTACCGCACTCAACCCTATGTACTGTAGCACCCTAGACCAAGTTACCAGTCCTTATAGGAACTTTTGTGGACCAAGCAGGTTGTGTGTTAGTGATTAGCAGACTGTATGTCAGTCTCTATACCAATGAAGGACTGCTGCAGTATAGGGCAGCGGTCAGCAGTGGTGCACCTCAACCCTATCTATTGTGGACCGATAGCGGTCCTTACAGAACAGCAGATTGTACCGCACTCAACCCTATGTACTGTAGCACCCTAGACCAAGTTACCAGTCCTTATAGGAACTTTTGTGGACCAAGCAGGTTGTGTGTTAGTGATTAGCAGACTGTACGTCAGTCCCTATACCAATGAAGGACTGCTGCAGTATAGGGCAGCGGTCAGCAGTGGTGCACCTCAACCCTATCTATTGTGGACCAATAGCGGTCCTTACAGAACAGCAGACTGTACCGCACTCAACCCTATGTACTGTAGCACCCTAGACCAAGTTACCAGTCCTTATAAGAACTTTTGTGGACCAAGCAGGTTGTGTGTTAGTGATTAGCAGACTGTATGTCAGTCCCTATACCAATGAAGGACTGCTGCAGTATAGGGCAGCGGTCAGCAGTGGTGCACCTCAACCCTATCTATTGTGGACCGATAGCGGTCCTTACAGAACAGCAGACTGTACCTCACTCAACCCTATGTACTGTAGCACCCTACACAGACCAAGTTACCAGTCCTGATAAAGAGCTTTGTGGAACAAGTGAGTTGTGAATGATTAGCAGACTGCAGCAGAAGGGCAGCAGTCAAGTATAATATTCTTTCTATATTTGGAAGAAAGAATATTATACGTGTACAAGCCTATTACCATACCACTGATACCAGTCCTGAAAAGAACCTTTGTGGAACTAATAGTAACAGCAAGTCTTTAAACTGACCCTCACTGCCTGACACACTGCTTCCTTCCTGTCCCTATACAAAAAGGCAAAAAAGAGGAGCCTGGAACAATTAGTGGTTACTGGAATAGATCTTTTGTGGACCTGATAGTAACAGCTAATGATGATGAGGATGATGATGATGACGACTAAACTGACTCTCCCTGTAGCACACACCGTCCTTTCCCTTTCTCTAAACTGACAAAAGACACTCAGGCTGCTGCAAGAATCAGTAGCACAGCAAACCTATATACACCTAACACCTATACCAGTCCTGAAAAGAACTTTTGTGTACCAAATAGCTAGCGTTTTATCTGTCCCTACTCCACACAGCAACCTTTCCCTATAGTGACAGAAGAAAGAATGTAAAATGGCCACCGGATCGGGTGTATTTATAGGTTAGGGGGAATGTCCAAGTGTCCATGTGCTGGCATGTCTCAATTGGCTGTCCTGTACCCCATGATAGACGTGTCATCATAGGTCAAAGTTCTTTTACACATTAAACACGTAAGTCCGCCGGGGCGAACGACGGAAAAAGGCGAGCGAACGAGCGGACCGCGAACGACCGAAATTCGCCGCGAAACGACAGCCGGGCGAACCGTTCGGGCCATCAGTAATCAGGAACACTTTTGCTCATTTACACTGGTCTGACAACACTAGAACTGGTGTGGGAGTGATCAGGAACACTATTGGTGGATTACATTGGCCTGGTGACACTGGAACTAGTGTGGCTAGCAAACAGGAACACTGTTACTGTCTTACATTGGACTAATTATACTGGGACCGGTGTGGCTAGTGATCAGCCACATGATTGCTGGCTTACACTGGTCTGGCAACACAGGAGCTGGTGTGTTGGGGATCAGAAACACTGTTGCTGGTGTACAGTGGTATGGTGACATGGGGGCTGATGTGGCAATGATCAGGAACACTGGTGCTGGTTAGACTGGTCTGGTGACACTGGTACTGATGTGGTTAGTGATCAGAATCACTATTGCTAGGTTACCTTGGTCTGGTTACACTGGGACTAGTGTGGCAGTGACAGTGGCTCTGATGTGGTGGTGAAACAGGCTAAGGTCAGTTCAGGCAGCAGGCAGAGACATGGTCAGCAAACAGGCAAAGGATCTTTCCAGGTGGCAGGCAGAAACATGGTCTATAACCAGGCCAAGGTCAGTTCGGGGGGCAGACAGAGGTAGCTTACATTGGTCTGGAGACACTGTGACTGGTTTGACAGTGATCAAGAACATTGTTTCTGGCTTACACGTGTCTGATCTTCAATTTAGCAGACTAAGTACTAACTACAATGTCATTACATAGAAAAAGAATGAGTGGAAAATGTGAAAGACACATGGGAATAGATATAAGAGTAATATAATTCTGGTATGTGAATCAACCATAAAACAACGGTAAATTCCTGGAAAAAGCTGTTTAGAAATGGACAGGTGAAAAATACTTCTTCAGTACATTCTCTGTAATATGTTAGTAATATGTTAGTGCTATATAACTGTGGGAATTAGTAAATCCATTCTTATATACAAATCCATAAATCGATCCTTATATACAAAAACAGACCTAGCCAGGAGAAAAGGATAATTTTAGGGAGTCATTTTAGAGAGAATAAAAGAAAATGAAGACAAATAAGAACGTAGATATACAGTAAACATTCAACTATAGTACTGTATGTAAGCAATAGCAAACAAAGATGATTTAGCTTTCTAATAAAGATGAGAGAAATATGGGGTGCTCTACTTGGAATATTTCACTAATTCAGTAAATAGTTTTCATATTTTTTATAAGGTTAACCCCTTCGTGCCTAAGGGTAAAACAAATCTAAATGCCTAAGCCCAATTTAGCATTTTTTACATGTGTTAGTAAAACCCTACATATCATCACAACTACTTTAGGTATCCAGATGGATTATACCTTGTTTTTTTCAGGACAAATTAGGCTTTCATTTGGTCATAAATTGTAATGGATATCTCCTGATAATTTTTTTTTTATTATCAATGGAAAACTGTCCCAAAATAGTAAAAAAAAAAATATTTTTTCTTGTTACGACCTTAACCTACCACCAAAGAACAACGCAAAATAAATTATCCTGCTCCTTATATGTATAAGTTAGTTGTTGTTTGTACCTGTAGTACAGCCCAGAAACATTAGTGTTTTTTTTTTAAACCTACATAAAAAACTGACACTGACAACAATACTAATTAAAAAAATATATATATCCTGCCCAAAAAATACTGACCCCGACCTTTAACATTGACTCAAATACTAACCCTGGCACTGACCTAGACCAAACCTTGATCAGGGTATTTTTCTATTTGATTCAATTTTTTTTTCTTAACACACTTCTTTTTTTTTCTATGTCTGCAAGGACAGCGCGTGATACAATGTATCTCTCTCCTCCATTCACAGAGATAGAAAATACAGGGGCGGGCTTCACAGAGACTGATCACTGCGATATCCAATCAGAGGGTATTACAGCGATCAGGTAACCGGGAACCGGACGTTCCTGGTCCTGATCATTATAACGGGGCCCAGGGCTGTCGGTGAGACCCTGTTCTCTGTGCTTGAAGTGGGGCATGCAGCACGCTACCAGCAGAAAGGAAGATACGCAAATATACGGCCCCACGGAAATAAGCCCAGTCCAGTCGGCCTGCATATTTGCATACGGTTGCTGGTAAGGGGTTTATTATAGGTTTCTAATTATAGATAATCATCTTCATTTAAACTGTTTATGAAAATTGTTTACTGAATGCCTGTGACCACAGAATATTTTGGTAAATTGAGAGTGAATGCAATTGCCATTAGTGTGCTTTCACATACTTCTTGAAAGTTAAAGTAAAAATCTAATTTGAATCATAAAATATTTATTATATTATCAAATATACTGCTAGAAAAACACATAATTATAGTTTTTCATGTATGAGCAAATAAGGCTTTCTATTGCAATTCTTTTTATTTCATGTTTTATTATTGAATTTTTTTTTTATTATAAATTATTTATTTTTCAGATAATTTGACCATTGGGGCATTCAGTGTAAAAATGAATACTATCTTATTAAAATTGACCTTTATATAGCTAGTTAGTTGTCTGCCTATGCAATACAATGTAACAAATTAGTGGTTGTAAAGGTTTAATGTGGATTTATTTTGTTAAGAATAAGAAGAATTACCAAGAAAATATGTCCAGAACAAGAACAAACATGAGCAAGAGACCACTAACAACAAAACAACCACTCTAGATTTGAATAATTTGCCATAAAATTAAGTTCAGGAAATAAAACCCTTACAAACAAGGCAAAATTGATGTTATTTTGGGAAGGGGGATGGGGTTGCTGCTTTAAAATGTCCACACATAAATGTTTCCATGGTAACTACTGACAGCTGAAAGAATAAAGGAAAATTAGCATTTTGCTTATGGTCAGGCAGAAACAAAGCAGGCAAAAATTGTAAACTTGCAGACTAAGTGATGGATTTATTTGTGTGCCAAGATAGGCCAAAATACTACTATATAACTAGCTGAATATTATTCATTAATTAATAGAACACTAAGCAATAAATGCACCTGCACTCTTACTGGTGAAACCACTTAAAGAAGATTTAATATTTCTGTTTTCACCTGTTTTCCCAGTATATCACTGATCAAATCATACACGTCCAGCCCATTAGATAGGTATTTTAATGCTAGGTATTTTAATGCATATACATGTGCACTTATTTTCAAAGAGGAAAAAATTATAAATAAATGGTCTTGTTAGGCTCCATGAATGTAAGGGAACATGAAAGAAAAAACTGACCTTATATGAAAATGTCCCTGTATACCTGGAGATGTGTGCTCTCTTCATTAACCATAGAGAGGTTAGAGGGGGTTAGAAACTACAGTCTGGTTTCCAGGTATCAGCTGTTCTTAAGCAGGGGGGTGAACATTTTGGCAGCTGGTGATCCTCCGTCTACTTTTCTCTATTCTTTTCTCTTCTCTGTAATTTTTATTTACTCACTTAGCACACTAGACTTCTCAATATCTCCCTACTGTATGGAGTAATGTTGAGTATCATTGACAAAGGTTGGTGATCTCTCCCACTGCCCCATGACACAGTGTGTACCCAATAGGGGTGTCGTCGGAAGGGGTCAGGGTCACCAACATACTATCAGTTTACTCTCCTCTCCATCTATCAAGTTAAATTATATCTCCTGTATAGTTAGCGTGCTTACTATAATACAAGTTTGTTTCACTGTCTTTTGTTTAACTGAATTTGTCAATGTCATTTTTCTTTCTGTAATGATGTTTTATTGAAAAATTAATAAAAACCTTTTAAAGAGCAAAAAAAAAGAAAAGAAACTCCAATCTGAGCAAGAACCATGTCTTGTGTTTTCGGGAAAATCTCAAGAGTAGCCTAATTAGAACATTAACATTAATTGACTCAGCTGATCTACTGTGTTTGGAAGATAGCAAAAGATAGCACAGACATCCTTTTTGAATTTAAAACAAGTTTTATTTTATTTATAAGACTAAGCTGCAAGGGTAATATATATTTCAACTATTGTCTCTCACATTTATTTCTACTACAATAATTACTATAATGACTGTTTATGTTACCGTCCGGCATTATAAAAAGAGGTAAGCACCATTACTCTACTTAAGCAGGCCATACACAGGTAGATTTTCATATGAATGTTCCTACAAAAAAATCTCATCAGAACATTCAACTTCAGGAGTGCCATTCAAAAGTACATTACATTTTGAAATGAATATAATTTCCTGAACAAAAACACATACTGTTAGAAATGTATTTATTTGAGAAAATTTCCCATTCTGCTGCTTCAATTTTTTCCATCATTCTGGTTGAAAAAAAAAACATTGATTTGACCCCACTAAAGATTAGAAAATCAAATTAATGTTTCAAAAATGAAAACATGTGAATAAAATTCTACTAGTGTATTGCCACCTTAGACTAATTTACACAGGTATCAGAAGTTGTTAGACAGGAAGGGAGCACACTCACAGTAGACACACTGGAGGAGGTTTACTAAAACTGGTGCACTTAGAATCAAGTGCAGCTGTGCATTGTAAAAAATCAGCTTCTAACTTTAGCTTTCTCACTTAGGGTCCTTTCACATGGGTGGTCCGTCTGGCGGACTCCGCTTTGCTCAGCGTGGGGGGGGGGGGGGGGTTGCTCCGCTGATACCCACGGAGCAGGCAGATGACAGGTATATCTCTGCTCACTGTGCAGAGACGGACCTGCCAGAGCCATGCTCTCCTTTAGAAGATCAGATGAAAAGGGACCACCTGTCTGTTTTCATCCAATCTGATCCTCCAGACAGATGGAAAATAGGATCACCATCCATCTGGATTTTACAGAAAGGATCGGATCGCAGCAGGTGTCAACGGACATGCCACCGCTGACATCCACCGCTCCATAGGAGTGAATTGAATCTCCGATCAGGTCCGCCTGAAAAACTGACAGACGGACCTGATCGGAAAGCCCGTGTGAACGGGGCCTTAAGCTTTAACAATAAAACCTAGAAGCTGACTGGTTACTATGTACAGCTGAATGAGATTCTGTGTACACCAGCTTTAGTAAATCTCCTGAACTGTCTTGCATTTTGCTTCAATTTCCAGCACAAGCAAAATGCACATGAGACAAGCCATTGTTTTCAGTGGGGTTGATTGCACTACTATGGGATGAAAAAATGTTGCAGGAGGCCTAGCTATCGGCATTGGCAATGCTGATTCACAAGTTTGTAGCTTGTCTGCCTGCACCTGGCCCAACCTAGTCTTGCCTACTGTTTTCTGTATTGACAGCACTGCCTTTGTACTGAAACCCTCCCACTGTGAGCTGCAGTGTCTGGAAGGGCAGCATGTGAGACACAAATATAGGAGGATTTGGCTCCGTTAGGGAAGGTAAAGGATGTTTTTTATTAACTTTTTGAGGGTTCTGCATTATATAGTAACTGGGTTTGGGACTTGTGTGGAAAGTTAATGCATCTACTTAAAGCATCCATTGTATACCTTGTTCAACTTGATGCTAGGTGAATTTTTAGGGGCTGACACTGGTTTTTGAGAAGTAATCCAAAGGGTCTATTATCCTTTCCTTATTCATGCTGAGTAGTCTGTGGGTAGAAAAAACTCTTTATAGTTAAATTTGAGGTAGATACCATCAATATGTAGCTTCCAGCAGCAGAAAAAAAAAATCTGGTAGCGTTTCCATTTTAGTAAATGAAGTTCTGAAGTTCTGGAAGAATAATATAGCTTGTTCGATTATTTTTCTTGATTTGTGTATTTTCGCCTTTTACAGGTTAATTTTCAACACTTAAACTGCTGTGTTTAAAATGCACTTGTCATGTTGTGAATTTCCTACAGTTGACAAGATTGCTGTCTTTCCTGCTTGTGATACTAAACTGTGGTTTAAGAAGTGCTGAAAGTGAACATAAAATAGTATTTTCCCTAGTGACAGATCAAAGCTTAGTGCTATGTAATTTACAGTAAGCATAGCAAGTCAAGGTCACGTTCTTTCATGTTGAACTTCTGTATTCGCTTAGTTCTTGAACATCAGTAGGGGATCCCTATACTGCATGTCAACAGTGATTTAAAGCATTGGAACCATAGCAGAATTCATATTCCTACTGGTACAGCAGTTTTCAACTAAAATAAGAGATGTACAATACATGAGGCAAAAGTAGGAAAATTTTGACAGACAAACAAATGTTCTCTATAGTGCTAAAAGATATACATTTCAAATATAACATACCAATATGTGAATAATGTAACAACTGTGGAGCCACCAAAGCATTGGCAGCTCAAAATACATATTTTTTTGTATTTTTCAATGTTTATTGTAAAATCATGATAAAGGTTTTCTTTTCTGTTCTGTTGTGTTCTAAACATGTCAAGAAAAATCAAGGTCTACCATTGCTGACCCCCTAAAAAATTGTTGCTTGGCTGTTATACTGACCTCTCTGGTTTCAATACTTTTTGGGTGATTGATTTGGAACAAGTGTGCAGATGAGAAAGTCAGTCAATATTCCAGGTCAAATTATTATAGCAAGGATATTAAATTTCACAACCAGGAACCAGCATTTTCAGAAGAAGAAATCAACGACAGCCTTCATGCTTCTCTTATTATATATTTCCTTTAACCCCTTCCCGCCGAGCGTACGCAGATGTGCGTACTCGGCTTCCGGGGGGTACATCAGGATGATGCCTGCACCTGCAGGCATCATCCCAGTACCGTTTTTTCCAGCAGGCGATTGGCTATCCAGCCATAACAACCGATGCGGCTAAAAGCCACTCGGCTGTTATGCCGGAGGAGCGGGAGGGGACGACCCCCCCTCCCGCCGCCTCCCGCCGCTGTTACCACATCCGCTGCCTCCGGCTGCTGGGGAGGAACTGGAACGAAGCCATAATCGGCTTAGTTCCAGTATCCTCATAGTAAACACGGAAGCGACGTCATGACGTCACTTCCCGTTTACTCGGCTGCCAATGGCGCCGGTTTTAAAAAAATATACGGTATTCAGAATCACTGTTTTCGGCGATCTGAATACATTGAAGTGTAAAGGAGGGATCGGGGGTCTTTTAGACCCCCGATCCCTCCATAAAGAGTACCTGTCACCACCTATTACTGTCACAAGAGATGTTTACATCCCTTGTGACAGCAATAAAAGTGATCAATTTTTTTTTTTAACAATTTAGTCATTTTAAAATAAATTAAATAAATAAAAAAAAAAATGTTTAAAGCGCCCGCCGTCCCCGCGAGCTCGCGAAGAAAAGAAAACGCATACGGTAGTTGCGCCCGCATATGTAAACGGTGTTTAAATCACACATGTGAGGTATCGCCGCGATCGTCCGAGCGAGAGCAATAATTCTAGCACTCCTCTGTAACGCTAACCTGGTAACCATAAAAAAATTTAAAGCGTCGCCTATTGAGATTTTTAGGTACCGTACTTTGTCGTCAATCCACGAGTGCATGCAATTATAAAGTGTGACATGTTTGGTATCTATTTACTCGGCGTAACATTATCTTTCACATTATGCAAAAAAATTGGGCTAATTTTACTGTTTCTTTTTTTTTTAATTCATGAAAGTATCCCTTTCCCCAAAAAGTTGCATTTAAAACACCGCTGCGCAGATACCGTGTGACATAAAATATTGCAACAATCGCCGTTTTATTCTCTAGAGTCTCTGCTAATAATATATATATATATATATATATATATATATATATATATATATATATATATATATATATATATATAATGTTTGGGGGTTCCAAGTAATTTTCTAGCAAAACATATGGATTTTAACTTGTAAACACCAAATGCCAAAAACAGGCTTAGTCATGAAAGGGTTAAAGCGATAATTATCTTCCTGGTAATTGGCTAAAAAAGAATAAGTAGCCTGAATAGAACACTGCAAGGCATGGATGAATTTTATTTTGACCACTGACACACCAGGGAAAAGTTTATCCATTACTGTCACCTTTTATAATGGCATGCAACAAGCTGGTAAAGCAATAACAAAAAATGCTGGTTCACTAAGATCAAAGGATCAGTGCTTAAAGTGGCATTAAAGGATTGATTTTTTTTTTTTAAATAACAAACATGTCATACTTACCTGCTCTGTGCAATAGTTTAGCACAGAGCATCCCTGGTTCTCCTCTTCGCAGCCCCCCCCCCCCCCAGAACTCCTGGCTTCTCACCCTTGACCAGTTCCCCCAGATCAAGCTGCTTGCATTGGGGGCACTGGTGGATCTATGGCTTAGCCCTGCCCCAATCTCTCTCCATTGGCTCACTGGCTGTAATTGGCAGTAGTGGGGGCTAATGGCACCTGCTGCTGTCTCAGCAAAGTGTAGAAATGTAAGATGATAAATACGAAAATAATTATTGCAGATAACTTTGTAATGTGCTTATTAATATATATATTTTATTGCAGCATGTATTGCACCCTCTGTGGGAAACCAGGATTATTTTACACTATTTGCACAGTGGTAGTTCTGATGGTCCCCTGCCAAGATGCTATTGATTCA
This sequence comes from Lithobates pipiens, assembly GCF_037356315.1. NCBI lineage: Eukaryota > Metazoa > Chordata > Amphibia > Anura > Ranidae > Lithobates > Lithobates pipiens. The sequence continues at coordinate 461,679,523 of NW_027507748.1, forward strand.
GATAAAAAGAAGCACACCTGATGGGTGCAGCTCCAACATATCAGTCACTCAAAGGCACAATATTAACCACTTCAGCCCCGGAGGATTTGGCTGATCAATGACCAGAGCACTTTTTACAATTTGGCACTGCACTGCTTTAACTGGTATTTTCGTGGTCATGCAATGCTGTACCCAAAAAGACAGATTTTTTTTTTTTATTATATTTTCTACTTTTTTTTATAACATTTTTTATAACATTATAACATTTTTTTAATAAAGTTAATTTTTAAATCATACATTTAGGACAAAATTTATTCAGACACATGACTTTGGTAAAAAATGTCAATAATCATATATTTATTAGTTTGCGCAAAAGTTATAGCGTCTACAAACGGGAAAAGGGAAATTTACGCAAATTAGTTTATGACTACCTACCTCATTTCTTGAGGTGCTAAAATGGCAGGGCAATACAAATCCCCCCCCCCCCAAATGACCCCATTTTGGAAAGTAGACACCCCAAGGAAATTGCTGAGAGGCATGTTGAGCCCATTGAATATTAGATTTTGTTTTGTCACAAGTGATTACAAAAACAAAAGAAATTACACAAAGTTGTCACTAAATTATATATTGCTTACACATGCCATGGTTATATATGGAATTACACCCCAAAATACATTCAGCTTCTTCTCCTGAGTACAGGGACACCACATATGTGGGACTTTTTGGGAGCCTAGCCGCATACAGGACCCTGAAATCCAAGCACTGCCTTCAGGATTTCTAAGGGTGTACATTTTTGATTTCACTCCTCACTACATATCACAGATTCGAAGGCCATAAAATGCCAAGATAGCACAAAATCCCCCCAAATGACCCCATTTTGGAAAGTAGATACCCCAAGCTAATTGCTACTAGGCATGTTGAGTCCATGGAATATTTTATATTTTGCCTCAAATTGTGGGAAATAACAATTTTTTTTTTCTTTGCACAAAGTTGTCACTAAATGATCTATTGCTCAAACATGCCATGGGCATATGTGAAATTACACCCCACAATATATTCTGCTGAGTATGGGGATACCACACATGTGGGACTTTTTGGGAGACTAGCTGTGTACAGGACCCTCAAAATAAAGCACTGCCTTCAGGATTTCTAAGGGTGTACATTTTGATTTCACTCCTCACTGCTTATCACAGTTTCGGAGACCATGAAATGCCCATATAGCACAACACCCCCCCCCCCCCTACTTTATCTCATTATGGAAAGTAGACACCCCAAGCTATTTGCTGAGAGGCATGTTGAGTATCTCGCTTTTTGTCACAAAGTTTTGAAAATTGAAAAAAAGAAAAAAAAATACATTTTTCTTTTCTTTCTTAATTTTCAAAAATAAATGAGATTTGAAAAATACTCACCATGCCTCTTAGCAAAACCCTGGGGTGTCTATTTTCCAAAATGGGGTCATTTGGGGGGTTATGTGCTATCTGGACATGTCAAGGCCTCTGTAACTGTGATAGGCAGTGAGGAGTAAAATCAAAAATTTACACCCTTAGAAATCCTGAAGGTGGTGTTTGGTTTTCGGGGTCCTGTACGCGGCTAGGCTCCCAGAAAGTCTCACACATGAGGTATCCCCGTACTCAGGAGAAGCAGCAAAATGTATTTTAGGGTGTAATTCCACATATTACCATGCCATGTTTGAACAATATATCATTTAGGGACAACTCATGGTGCAATTGCTGTTTACATGTGACATATTGCAGACCGACGCTTGCGTTCGCCTTTGCGCGTGAGCACAGGGGGACAGGGATGCTTTTTTTAAATATTTTTTTATTATTTATTTATGCTTTTTTATTATATTTTTAAACAGTTCCTTGCATTTTTTGTATCATTTTTATTTGTATCTGAGGGAATGTAAATATCCCCTATGATAACAATAGGTAGTGACAGATACTCTTTTTTTTAAAAATGTGGTTTATTAGACCCTAGATCTCTCCTCTGCCTTCAAAGCATCTGACCACACCAAGATTAGTGTGATAAAATGCTTTGCCAATTTTGCAATGGTGCTGTTTATATGCAGTGAAATCTAAGTCATGAAATGCTCGTAGCTTCCAGTTGCTTAGGCCATAGAGATGATTGGAGCCGTTCTGGTCTCTGATCAGCTCTATGTCAGCTCCCTATTGGGACAAGAGAGCCCGAGAAAACCATGGAAGATAGAGGGAGGGGGGATGGTACCTCCCACTTCTTGTAAGAGCAGTCTAGAGGCTAATTAGCCTCTAGAATTGCTTTTATATAAATGTCGACCGCTGGCTGATAAGAACGATACCAAGATGATACCTAAACCTGCTGGCATCATTCTGGTATAACCACTCAAAGTCCAGCAACATACCAGTAGATTGCTGGTCCTTGTTGGGCATACATTGTAATGTTCTTTTTTTCATGCAGCCTGTGGGCTGAACAAAAAAAGAGATTGATCGATGGGTATGCCCACCATTAGAATACCGCCCTTCATCCACCTGCTTCTAATGATGGGCATACATACACCAATTTTTTTTAACTGTGGTGGTGAAATCACCTCCGACAGCGCTGGAGTCGCTGATTTACATATCGTGGGAGCAAACACTGTTGCTGTCAAGATAAATAAGTCAGTGTTGAAGCTGAATGGCGTACCTGCTAACCAAATGATGGTTAAAAATAAAACAAAGTAACATTACAGTTTAACAGTAAGACTTACCATGCCTGCAAAGCAAATACAATAAAACATGGTAAAAATAAAACATTTTTTAATGCAATCTGTGCCTAAAAAATATATCCCAAATCATGGGGACAATCAGCCCCTAATGTTAGGAGCAAATCGCTCCTCCACTCCTGCCCTCATGCTTCGGCATATATGCTCTTTCTTTTAACCGTGGTAGTGAAATCACCTCTGACAGCGCTGGAGTCGCTGATTTACGTATCATGGGAGCAAATGCTCCTGGCTTACTGCATTTGGATTTGGAAGTTGGGCCACAGTACCGTCTGGAAATAGAAGAGCTGTGATGATCTCTTCCTGGAATTTAAGGAAGGATCCAGTTTGTCCTGAAGCTTTGTATAGCACAAAAGCATCCAGCAGAGCCAACTGAAATAAGTATACAAAAACTTTTTGGTACCAGCGTCTGACCTTATGGGCAACTAGGTGCGGCGCCAACAAATGGTCATTAAGGTCCACCCCTTCCATATTAAGGTTATATTCATGGACACAGTGGGGTTTCTCCACAACACAAGTCGTCGTAGGAATTTGGACCGTCGCATCTGCGTGAAGGGAGGACTGAATGAAAACATTCCGATTATCCCTCCACTTCACAGCGAGCAAATTATTACACTTCAAGCAGGCTCTCTCCCCCAGCCTAAGACGGAAATCTACAAGCCGCAAGTGGTACCCCTTTCCTAATAAGGATGACACCAAGTCCCACACAATCTTACCAGGGCTCCCTATGTAATCTGGGCAGTTCTCCGGCTCTACGTGACTATCTCTTCCCTTGTATACCATAAAACTATACGTATAGCCTGTGGCCCTGTCACAGAGCTTATACATCTTGACCCCATATCTGGCGCGCTTACTTGGAAGATACTGTTTGAAAGACAAGTGGCCAGAAAACTTAATCAGTGACTCATCAATGCAGACAACTTGATGGGGAGTAAACAAGGCTGCTAACTGTTGGTTGAAGCGGTTTACGAGGGGCAGAATTTTTTAGAGCCGATCGTATCCAGGGTCACCCCGAGGACAACAGAGTTCATTGTCACTGAAGTGCATGAACCGCAATTTCTGCTCATATCGTGCCCTGGCCATGGAGGCAGAGAACATGGGCATATGGTGAATTGGGTCAGTGGACCGATGTGACTGCAACTCACTTTTTTTAGTTATGCCCATGAGAAGGGATAGGCCCAGAAAGGTCTAAAATTTGGAAACCATAATAGGTTTTCAATCTCTAGCAAGGGTCAAATGGGGATTAGCAGCGATGAATTGACCAGCATACAAATTAATTTATTCCAAAATAGATCTATAGAGATCTTTTATGAAAAACAGTGAATAAAAATCAAGTGACGTAAAATTAACTGTTTCCACCTGAATTCCAGGTTGGCTAGTGAATGGGGGAAGTACAGGTGCTGCAGAAGTGGTGGGCTCCCAATTATGATTGGCAAATGCAGCAGGAAGGGCACTATGGGCTCAATGGGCCTGTCTTTGTCTTCTTGGTGGCTGCAGGATACTAGTTGTGCTAGCCACCTCACCAGCTTGAACTGCACTTATGGGACTCACCACGTCACCACGTGTTACTGCAGTGCTGGTTTGACAACAACCAGGGTGTACTAGGCCGCTGGTGCTTGCCAGTTCACCAGAAGGATGAGCGGCAGTAGTACTCGCTCTCTGCTCCATATGAGAGCCCTGCAGTTCTTGCACCTCAGTGACAGCAGAAGAATGGGGTCTGGTATGCCTGACATTGGCAGGGACCACAACTGTGTCGTCAGAGCTATCTGTCAGGGTGCCGCTGCTGTCTTCAGGATTGTATTCTGAACCTGAATCTGACAGATGAGTGACTTCCTCTTCACTATCTGTCATGCTCAGAAACGTGTAGGCCTCTTCACTAGTGCACCGTCGATTTGACATATTGGTCTCTAAATTTACTGGTACACTATTGAAACTCACAGGAAAAAGAGCTCCTGACTGTCAGCGACTGATTCAAACACTACCAAGAAACTGCATTCACAGGGATCAGGCCTGACTCGAACGCTGCAGTTATGCATGTTGTGTTTTTGTAAGTGACAGTGATCGATTGATATTGCACTTGGGTAGGCTTGGCTGGACTGGGCGGAGGGGCTAAATACAGGTGCTAACAGGTATCTGGGCTGATCCCGCTAACACTGGGTTTTTGGGAACCCTAAACTGCTGGGGGCACTATACTACTAAGGGAGGTATATGGTGCGTGCATGGCTGTTAGCGCCACTGGGCCTAATCTGACGATGCTTGGGGCGATGCAGACCTTGACTGATGATAAAACCTGACTGATATCAGGCGATCAAGGGGGTTAAATCTTTATGGGGTAATATATGTTGGGTGCCCTGATGCTATAAAAAAACAAACTAACTAACCAGCGTCACCCGTAACACTAACACAGTGATCACTGGCGACGGGGGGGGGGGGGGGTTAATTAGGGGGCAATCAGAGGGTTAAAATAGATTAATAAAGGTAGTATATGGGGGTACCTGACGCTATAAAAACCTGACGGTGAAACCAATCAACTAACTGGCTAACTAACGTCACCAGCACTACTACTAACTGCCCTAACACTTATTTCAGTCACAAATGACACCAATGCAGTAATCAGTGAAAAATCTGAAAACTGCAATTGGTGACACAGTGACAGGGAGTGAAGGGGTTAACTGGGGGGAAGGGGCAATCAGGGGGTGATTGGGGGGGTGACAAGTGTTCCTATGTGTACTGGTGTTAGTGTAGTGTTGTGCAACTCACGGTTAGATGTTATCTCTTCTCTCACTGGAATCGAAAAGATCCCACGAGGAGAGATGACATAACTTCCTCCTGTCTGTGTTTACACTTACACAGACAGGGGAAGGTTTCCATTTGTTAGGAGCGATCATCAGGTCCAGACCATAAATCATTGGTCTGGCCTTGGGGACTGATCGTTCCCCTAACCAATCTGAACGCCGCTGGCATGGGGGGGACACAATTGCGCCCCCCCGGCCCACAGGTACACCAATTTGCCCACCCGTGCCATTCTGCCAACGTACATCGGCGTGCGGCAGTCGACAACTGGTTAAAGCAGTTACCTCTTAAGATCCAGCTTGCTTATATTTTTTATAGGCAATAAATCAGTCATTAGTCAGACATTTGAGTGTTCATAGAAAAGTCAATCAGTTTCCTTTACTTCACTATATCATCTTTCTGATTGATTTTCTTGGCTGTAAAACAGACAACCGAAGACTGCAAAAACCTGGTAGGTTTACATAACTAAACCAGTAAACAAAACAGTGAGTTAGTGAATAGAAATATGTCTAATCCTCTACATCTTTTTCTCTGTTCATTGTTTTTGTTAAAATGTAACTTACCCAGTCCTCAACTCCAGTAGGCTCTCTGTTACTAGACTAGTCCTCACAGCCTTTACTTCCCTGAACTCTAGCGGTCTAAAGCAGTGGCAGCTGATGCTGGAGGATTTTGGGGGGTGCAGGTGGGCCCCTCCAGGTCCGCACTCACCCTACGGTGGAGACCTCCAGCTGTCATGGCTCCTCTCCCCTGGTGCACGGTGCTACGGCTTCTGTCTTAACCTGGTATTATTTCCTGCTTCTGGGTTTTCCCATCCTGATTAGCCAGAAAGCCAGAAGCCACTTGTATTCACTGGTATCGCAGCGTGGGTGTTCTCGGGGAGCACAGTACTGCGCCCCAAGGACAATATTGAAATGGCTAATTGGGGCTTAGGGATGTGGCCACGTGCCTGTAAGGGGATGACAGACCTGGTAGAGACCTGTTGGTGTGGTGCCCGGCACAGTGCACGGCCATGCAGATGGTGCTGGCTGGGGGGGGGGGGCACCCTTTGTGGACCAGTGGCCACTGGTCTAAAGTTCTCTGATGTCATCAAACTGGGTAAAAAGACAGAACACCTAGCGATCCTGGCAAAAACCCAAATTCCCTATGCACTCTGCTTCTGCTACACTGTAATCCCAAACAGTGTTATTAGCTCTGCTCAGTTCACTTTTGTAGTTAAAGCTCCCCCCCAGGTTACTGAAATGGTGATAAGAAGAGGTGTTTTATGGTCCTAACCCTCTACTTGTCCTTGGGAGACAACACGGGTCCTCTATAGATACAGCACAGTAAGTGAGGGTTATCACCCTAGGACAGGAATTATGTTAATGGCAGGATTACTATTTGAAAATAAAGTAAGAAAAGCCTATATATATTAGAAGGCCAGTATGGTGGATGGTGGCCTGAATTTTTTGGAGGAGCTCAGAGGGTATCTAAGCCAACCACTCGCTCTTGCTCTTTGTCGGTTCCAGTGCATGATTTTTTACATCACCAGACCGACTCATCAGCTCACTGCGTGTTTGTGAGTCTGTTGTTCCGAATACAGTACATTGCGGTTGTTTATTCGTGGTTTGTCTTGCTCACTGTCACAGGTAGGATTCATAACGCCATTTTCGTTTCATGTTCAAATCATTTTAAATTCTCGTTAGGTTTCCCATTTCCTTGTGTTCGGTTTTCCACTGTGGAACTTACGAATCATTCGTAGGTCTCAACTACGCAGTCGTTAGTCCACCAACATACCAACCCCAGAGATATTTGTTTAAAAGCGTCATGCACGGCTCTACACCACTTGGCCAGGCACAGCCCGTTTATTGTTTTCTTCTCCTATTCGCATCGGATTCATTGCATATGTACCAAAATCAGATTCAAACCTAGTTGCATCGGCAGCACAATGGTTCACATTGGGTGCATCCTGCACACTGATTCATATCGGTCCCTGTCGTACCCCACTAACCGGTTCCTGTCACATTGGCAGCTACATGCATCATAGTCCAATTCAAACCTAGTCGCATCGGCAGCACAACGGTTCACATCGGTCGTATCCCACACACTGATTCGTAGTGGTTCTTATCATACCCTACGATTCGTTATTTATGCCATTTCTACTAACTGATTAGTGTCACATTGGCAGCTACATGCATCATAGTGCGATTCGAACCTAGTCGCATCGGTGGTACAGTGGTTCGCATGAGGTCATATCCCACACACAGATTCATAGCGGTTCTTGCCATACCCTACGATTCCTTATCCATGTCACTTCTACTAACCGATTCGGGTCACATTTACATTGAAACGCATCACAGTCAGATTCAAACCTAGTCACATCGGCGACACAGAGGTTTGCATCGGTGTGTCTCGCACCAATTTCTATCAGTTCTTATGCCACTACCAAGTGGTGTCGGGTTTATTGCACACCCACTACACTCCTTTTGGGTCTAGTCGCATCAGCGGCACAACGATTTATGTCGGAAGCTTTTTTTACATTCACGAGACACAGCTGTCAGGGTCACAGAACATTCCTACACATAGAATTCTGCTATCCTTCTCTTTTTTTTCACCTATCAGTAGGTTACCTTTCTTGCAATCGTTGCAAACATGCATCTCAGCATAACTTCTTGCAATCACTGCAAGCACACAGCACAGCATGTTTTCTTGCAGTCACTGCAAGCACGCATCTTAAACATGAGACTCCTTGCTATCACTGAAATCACACTTCTCAAATGTAAACTCCTTGCAATTGTTGCAAGCACATGTCACAGTATGTTTTCTTGCAGTCGCTGAAAGCACGCATCTCATGAAACTCCTTGCTGGCACTGCAGACACGGATCACAGTCCAAACTCCTTGCAATCCCTGCGCACTCATGTCACAGCATGAACTCCTTGCAATCATTGCAAAACACTCACCTCAAACATAAACTCCTTGCAATAGCTGCAAGCTCACATTACATCATACTTCTACATCATACTTCTTGCTATCACTTCAAGCACACTCAGTAGCACTCACACAGAGCCACATTTCATGTAGTGGCACTTAATGGGCCACTCATCTCCAGTGGCCCTTAAATACGAGCCACTCATTATTTTTTGTCTGTCATTTCAGGTCAGTTGAGGTCAGGTTCCATCTTGCACCAGGTTGAACGTTATTTCTCAGGTTAAAAAAAAAAGAACATAACAATTGCATCTTCACCAGGGCCAGTCACATACAGGGTGGACAGCTCATTCCAAACAAAAAAAAATAAAAATCTTATTGCACTTATGTCACCCTTACTGCAGGTGTTTCTGGTCGACCGAGTTTCGATCCTAACCAGGACCTCGCTACTAGAGCGCCAGTCAGGTGCGTAGTTAATGGGTTCCTCTATCACATTATCCTGCAGCACCCTTTCACTATACCGTTACTTCACATACATCATTGGATGTGCTCTCCAGGCGTTAGTTACTGCCACATATGTCTCTACATGGCACTCTGTTTCAAAGAACAACCCTTCATCTCGCAGACAAGGTGGCTTAATGTTGAGCTTGCTGACAGTGCAAGTGTTAGCAGGTCAAGAATACGCCACCGACTACAGACCATCACTTTGCTACGTAGGCCACAGCAGACTTCAGCTTCCTGCCCCAGTATGCCCTGGGTTTCTGGTCTACAAGTTTTTGCTTGCCACAAACAGGCACCCGGGCTATCTGTTATCTGACCAGTCACCTCCTGGTCAGCCTCGGTCACCTCACACTCTCCTGAGTTTTCTAAATTTCCATACTATATTGTTCTGCCACAACAGAACACAGTCATCTCCTGTCTATGCCTGTCCTTCTTTTCTGTACTTCTCCTTTTCTTCTTTCTGAGATTTCTACTCTGCTTTCTATCCCACAGCTATGACTCCTCTTAACATGGCCACGCCCCACATTTTGTCTTATAGCCGGAGCCATGGCACAGGCCGGCAGCGAGGACTTCACTCCCGCCCTTCTGTTACCCTCCATGGGCTCCGGGTGTGGCAGCATGCAGTCCCTCAGGGGATGGACCATCCCCAAATTCAAAGCTGAGCTGAGACGCAGGGACATTCCCATTCTCTTCCCTTTTCAGGCTCCTCTTCCCGCCTCCAGCTTCAGCTGGGCCCAGCACCCTGCAGGCATCCCTGCAATCCATCTCCAGGGCCATTTCCCAGCTGTACTCTTTGGTCTTCTCCTTAGCCACAACAGTTTCAGATGTCCAGACCAGTCACGCCTTTGGAAGTATATCCACCCACGGCCCTCCCTGATCATGGTCCCGATGCCAGCTTCTCCTTCTGTTTGGTGCACTTTAATTTGAATACTCACACTCCACTGATACACTATAATATACTGAAATATAATGTGCCAAATGTACAGTGATGCACAGAACTATATGGTGTTAAACTGGCAGTAACGCACACAAAACGATATGACGTTGAACTGGCAGTAATGCACACAGAAGTAAATGGCGTTAAACTGGCAGTAATGCACAAAACTATATGGCACTAAACTGGGGGTAACGCACATCAAACTATATGGTATTAAACTGCCAATAACGCACACAGAAGTAAATGGTGTTAAACTGCCAAAAAAACACACAGAAGTAAATGGCATTAAACTATCAGTAATGCACAAAATTATATGGCATTAAACTGGCAGTAATGCACACAAAACGATGTGGCGTTAAACTGGCAGTAATACACACAGAAGTAAATGGTGTTAAACTGGCAGTAACGCACGTAAAATTATATGAAGTTAAACTGGCAGTAATGAACCTATCCTCGCCCCACCAAACTAAGGACAAAGAGGGGGCTCTGGTCTCTCATCCCCAGGACATCGCACAGACTTTTGAGGACTTTTATACCACGCTATACAATAACCCTGACATCCCGCAAAATCCCCCCTCTCCTGACCTGACTGGCCAACTAACCCAGTATCTGGAACATAGTGGGATCCCCCCGGCTACAGCCCTCGGACCTCCTTTCCCTCAATTCCTCCATATCCGAGGAGGAACTAACCGCGGTCATCAAAACCATGCCAGCACGCAAATCTCCGGGCCCAGATGGCTTCCCCTACGAGTATTACAAGACCTTCCTCCCAATCCTACTGCCGCACATGTTTAAACATTTGTCAACGCTTTTCTTCACCAAACGCCCATACCCTCGAACATTCAGAGATCGTATCTCACACTGATTCCGAAACCGGATAAGGACCCCTCCCTATGTGTGAGCTATAGGCCGATCGCACTTCTGAATTCAGACCTGAAAATTTTAACCAAGCTCCTGTCCATACGTTTAAACGCAATACTGCCATCCCTGATACACAAAGACCAGGTGGGCTTCGTTCCCCTTCGTCAATACTAGACGGGTCATCGACCTGATAGATGTGGCAAACAGGGATGGTCAGGCATCTTTGGTTTTGGGTCTGGAGGCAGAAAAGGCTTTTGACCGCCTAGGGTGGCCCTTCATGTTCGCCACGTTGAAATACATGGGATTTAGGGGGCCCTTTCTACGGGCTATCCAACATTTGTATATTAACCCAACATCACAGGTCAAATCCCCTTTTTCCCTCTCCCTCTCCTTCCCGATATCGAATGGAACATGCCAGGGGTGTCCATTATCCCCCTTATTATTTGCATTATGCGTGGAACCCCTGGCGGCGTCCATCTGCGGAAACCCATACATCTGAGGTATATCGGTCAGAGGGAGGGAATTTAAGCTAGTGCTATTCACAGATGACATTATACTTACCCTCACACAACCTAGGATTTCACTACCCAACCTACATGCTGAATTACACAGATACAGAGTTCTCTCTGGATATAAAATTAGCGCATCCAAATCGGAAGCTCTCCCAATCAATATCCCGAGTGCGGAGGTACAACACTTACAGCGATGCTTCCCATATCACTGGAAGTCCGTAGGCTTAAAATATCTAGGGGTCCAAATTACACCATCTTGCCCATCCCTATACCAAGCTAATTTCCCCCTCCTTTTCCGACACATCAGAGACCTCTTACAGAAATGGAAAATGCACCACATTTCTCTTCTGGGCAGAATAGCAACAGTAAAAATGACTATCCTCCCCAAACTCTTGTATCTGTTCCAGACGTTGCCCATCCCAGTCCCTTATGACCAACTGCGGAAACTCCAAGCAGACCTGATGCACTTTGTCTGGAACTATAAGAAACACAGAGTGCCCTGCTCAGTGATGGTGGCCTCCCGATCAGAGGGGGGACTGGCGTTCCCGGACCTGGTGTAATATTATCAAGTAACCCAACTAAGAGCAATTACCTCTTGGTTCCCCCAAAGACCGTACAACAAATGGGCAGAGATAGAGAAGATATGGCTAGCACACACACGTCCAAATAGCTTACTCTGGAGTGCGGGGGCAGAGGTGGATCCAGAAAGACTCCTGGGGTCGATGACCTTACTTAGATCATTGTGGCATAAACTCTCTCGAAACCATGGGCTCAGCTTGGAGATGTCGCCTCTAACCTCCTTTCTATAGAATCCAAAAATGCCTGTGGGCCTCACACGTTAGATGTCTCTTCCCTGGGCAACATGGGAACTCTTTCACTTTGGTCACCTGTTAGACCCTAGATCCCGTAAATTGTTATTTTTCACCCAATTATGTGACAAATATGACTTGCCTCGCCAGGTATTTTATGGTTATCTGCAAATACGGCACTACGCACAATCCATAGCCCCGAGCCTTCAGTTCTCGGTACCATCCCCCTTCGAGAGCATAATCTTAGCAGGAAAAGCAAGCCGAGGCCTGATATCTGATATATACCGGCTGCTTAACTCCTACTCTATTGATACTGAGGGCAAACATGCATACATGCTCCGTTGGGAGAGGGCGCAGTGGGAGGAATTCCCGGAAGCAACATGACAGGGGATCTGGACTCAGACTGCAAAAAGTTCCTATTGTACTCTATACAAGGAGAATGCATATAAAATGTTGTACTTTTGGTATCTAACGGCGGATAGACTCCATGCTATATACCCTTCCTGCTCAGATAGGTGCTGGCGCTGCCACAGAGACAGGGGCACTCTCTTACATGTGTACTGGAGCTGCCCCAAAATTGTACCATTTTGGACCGAAACCCAGGCTCCTGCTGACCCGTCTCTTTGAGAGTCCAGGTCCCCATGTCCCCAAAACTATTTTTACTAGATGCCTTGCTTCCTAGGATCTCTAAACCCTCCAGAAAGTTGCTAAGACACATCCTTACAGCCGCCTGATGTTTAGTTGCTATACACTGGAAGAAATAGGCCCCCCCTCTCAGGAGGACTTGTACTAAAGGATGTAGAAGTCATGGAAAAAATGACGGCCAGGTTGCAGGACAGGTTGGAAATGCATAATATGATCTGGGACGAATGGCACCATTATGAGGATCCACCGTGAGCCAGAGGGGGGACTTCCACCCTCACACCCCACCCACCCCTCCCCCACTCTTCCCTTTCTTCCTTTTCCTTCTTTCTATTCTATATACCTGTTTTTTTGTTGCCCCCACTCCCCTGATCTCTCTTGATCTGGAGAGGGAAGCTGATAGTTCATCTTTTAAACGAGTCACTTTATGCAGTACCACGAATTCAAGCACTTACGTTTCAGAACACCCTATGCTGTTATTAAGTTTGTACTGGTTAAATCTTTGTTCTAACAATACCTGTATGTCACAATGCTCAGGCTTTGTTCAACTGCTTTATGATAACTTTAATAAAACGTTATTTGAAAAAAAAACTGGCAGTAACGCATACAGAAGTACATAGCGTTAAACTGGCAGTAACGCACACAGATATAAATGGCGTTAGACTGGCAGCAACGCACAAAACTATACGGCGTTAAACTGGCAGTAACGCACACAGAAGAAAATGGTGTTAAACTGGCAGTAACACAATCAAATAGACTGTGTTCAACCGTCAATACACTGACGCTATCTGAACTGTCCCTACTCTAGCTATACACTAATGTAAAGATTACTGACGCTGTCCCTTCTCTACACTAATGAATGTATGAATGACACGGTCTCACTACACTACAGTGAAACTACCTGAGCTATGATGCTAGAATGATGGTCCTCATCACTACACTCACACTATCCCTATACTGACACTAAATGAATATTCTACACTGACAACTGAAGCAACATAGCACAGTATAGCACACTAACTAACTAATAGCACAGAACAGAGTCCTGTTCTATCACTCTCCAAGCCAAAATCATGCTAAAAAATGGTTGACATTGAAGGAATACGTTTACACTGTGGGACGGGAATGAGCCATGATTGGATAAAATCATGATGACAGGGTCCAATCATGACCCTGACAATGCTCTGTGCCTGATTGGCTGAAGCTTGCACTGCTTTAGCCAATCAGGGCTTGCAATGCACTGATAAGAGCCGCAATGCATTGTGGTCGGTTTGAGGGGCAAATGGTTGAATGACCCGTTTGTTTGTCTGTTTGCCGAAAGACTGAACAACTAAAGTTCGGCCCGAACTTATGCTCGGGCCAAACCGTTCACCCATCCCTACTGGCAAGGAAGGAGTTAACACTAGGTGGCAATCAAGGGGTAAATGTGTTACCTAGGGAGTGATTCTAACTGTGGGGGGGTGGGACTGACGGGGGAGTAGACCAATCGGTGTTCCTATATAATAAGAACACACGGTCGGTCTCCTCTTCTCTGACAGGATGTGGATCTGTGTGTTTACACACACAGATCCACGGTCCTGCTCTGTCACGAGCAATCGCAGGTGCCCGGCGGACATCGCGGTCCGGCGGGCATGCGCAGCAGCCCCCCAGTGACACAGGAGGCCCCATATACCACCGGGAACGTCATATGACACCCGCCAAGGATGGGAGAGCCCATCTGCGGACATCATATGACTATGGGGGTGTATTGAAGTGGTTAAAGAACAATATAGACCAAATGTTCATTTATGGCTTGTTCACAAAGCAGGTTTAAATGCACAATACAGATATTAAAAAGAAAAGTGAGACCCATAAAAAACAACTGTTCTACAGAGGATCCTGTCTAATCCCTTTTAAATTAAATACAAAAAGGTTGTCTGAAAACCATATGAGGTTCTTGTGTATTTCAAGGTAAGCATTGTAGCACAAATAAAAAAAAAAAGTGGAAATGTCTGTGGCAGCAGGTGAACATAAAAGCTGTTTTTGCAATAATTAAGGTACAAAGTGTTACAGTTAGATGTAGGTTTGTAATTTAAAATTTTCCGCCTCCTCTTGTCTGCTCTGTCTAAGTAGTACACAGAGTACCATGAAAGCACTAAGCACGTTTCCTTTTATTATAGGATTATTATCACTGGCTGTTGTGCAGGTCAGCACTGTAGCGCCTCGCTTTATTTTCATGAGTGTTCCTTATCTTCCTGTAAATGTCATAATGCCTCCAAAATGACACAGAATCAATTCAGCAACTCATAAAATATATCTGAGACACCGTCATCTTTGTTCTTCTGTGTTTCCTCTATTCCTGCTGCTTTGGCAATAATAGTAATACACAGTACATCAGTACAGTCTTTTTTAAAGATGTGAATTCTGTTATTAAAGAAAAGCAGACTGTGGAAAGGATTTTTAAACAGAGGACAAGTGAACAACTCAGTCACATTCAAAATCAGACATAGACAATGATGAGAAGTAGTGCATACATTTTTCATTATAGCAGATGTTGACCCTAACTGAATAGTCCAATATATTGCTAAAAGTATTGGGACGCCTGACTTTACACACACATGAACTTTAATGGCATCCCAGTCTTAAGCCCCATACACACTATCAGATTTTCTGCTGATTTTTGTCATCAGATTTCCCAAAACCATGTAGTGCAAGGGCCTGCCTGATTGCATACAAATTGAAAGTCCTAAGGTTTGACCTAATATTATATGGTTTTGGTAAATCTGAAGGAAAAAATCTGCAGAAAATCTCATAGTGTGTATGGGGCTTAAGTCCGTTGGGTTCAATATTGAGTTAGGTCACCCTTTGCAGCTATAACAGCTTTAACTCTTCTGGGAAGGTTCTCCACAAGGTTTAGTAGTGTGTCTATGGGAATGTTTGACCATTCTTCCAGAAGCATATTTGTGAGGTGAGGCACTGATGTTGGACAAGAAGGCCTGGCTCGCAGTCTCCACTCTAATTCATCCTAAAGTGTTCGATCAGTTTGAGGTCAGGACTGCACTGGTCCAAATCATTTGGTGGAGGGGAGGATATGGTGTGAGGTTTTTTTTTTCAGAAGTTGAGCTTGGCCCTTTAGTTTCAGTAAAGGGAACTCTTAAGGCATCAGCATACCTAGACATTTTGGAAAATGTAATGCTCCCAGTTTAGGGATGGCCCCTTCCTGTTCCAACATGACTGCACACCAGTGTACAAAGCACTATCTGTTAATATACTACATTCAGATTGCACCCTGAATTGTTCTTCACAACAGTGGGTCATGTCTGTGTAATGTGGGTTAAAACAACCACTTATAGTCTCAAATGTGGCAGGGTGACAACATAAGAACACATGAATGAGAGGGACAGAGAGTGGTCACTCTATAACAGGAAGTACCCAATCAAAGACCTTTGCGGTTGGATCATCAGGTATTATTTTAAGGTTAGCAGATTCACATTTAAAAAAAAAAATATGTCTAAAACTTTATTTTTATGTCTAAAATTAAATAAACATGTTAAAGTGGTTGTAAACCTATACATATGCTCACTGAAGTAACTAGCCTCAGGTGATGACACAAAAGATGAAACAAATCCTCTTAAATAATTTGTACTTGTTTATTTGCGGCACTCCCTCCTCTACCGCCTCCTAAAGAATACCATTTATGCAGTATTTCTGAGCTTCATTAAGCAGGGGGTGGGTGTCAAACACTGCGCAGGTGGCTGATTGTAATCTAAGAACTTTGTTGAGGAAATAACAGAAAAAAGAATCTAGAGCTCAAGGCACGGTGTAACCCCTCAGGATTTTTATAGGCAGACCTGGTGAATAGGTAAAAATAGTAATAAATGTTATTGCATATAAACATTCAATATAGTAAAATAGAAAGAAGTAACATTGTAAAACACAACAAGATACAATATACCCAAATACACGCATCAGTATGGAGACAAGCTGCCATGAAGAAAGTTGGTGGGCTAGCATATGTGAATACTTTGGTGACACCTGACATGTTTCGGACCTTATGTAGTCCTTCTTCAGAGCTTTATGTCATTGGGTCATGAAAGTTCTTTAATGTAGATATACAGTATATTAGTGACGTAGTAATCAATGTATAAATGTATCAAAAAAAGTGCATATATGTTATCACATCTAAGTTGGCAGCAATCAAAATTGTACTTACAAAATAAACAAATAGTTGATACAACCAACCGGAGATCTGATGGTGAATGGTCTTACAGATCGAATTGTGCAGCCATGATGGGCCCAAAGGTGTAACCAAGGAGGGAGGGCGTAAGGGAAAAGGGCGGCAACTGCCTCAGCTACAAGGACCCCTAGGGATAGGAGCAACTATGTACATCACGGGGTCCCTCGACGCGGATCCCAGAGGCCAAAAGGTTGACAGGGGACCCATGCGCTCTGGGCAGGGAGGCAAAGCCCTAAAGGGAAACACCTCACCATAGATGGGGTCATGGCTGTACCCTCGATGTATGGATAGATCACCAGAGATAGAAACCAATCAGTGGGAACTGAATGGTGACATCTAGTGGCGATCAGAGGAAATGTAAAAGTGTTAGATATTGTAATGTTTTATGTTTATGATTAGTGAGATTTCCCTCGCATTTGGAAGAGTATTTTAGGTTTTGTATATGTCTGGACACTAGTTTTAAGAATGCTGCAGCATTGGAGTTAGAATTGGGTACTGGATAAAGGCTGGATTTCTATTTGAGACCAACTTTATTAGGTTTAGGCGATGGCGGCGCCATAATAATAACATCTACTTTGGCTAGAATAGTCTCGAGATCAAGAGAATCGATTAGGTCATCTGGTTCATTCTCTTCGAGCAGTGCAGTTAGATTATCAATAGCTTCTTAGTTTTTTTTTTTTAATATGTAGAGCCCGGATTATTTTGTTTCTTAGCATATAGACTTTTTAATAGTAAATTACATACAAATAAATGTATATCTTTGATGGCTTCAAATTTGTCAATCTGTGTAAAAGGGCAAAATGTTAGCCCTTTCTCGAGGACTCCCACTCCGGCTTGTGTTAAGGGGTGGTTAGACAGATTGATGATGTTTAATAAATTTTGGGTGGCTGAGTCTTGTTGGATTTGTGAGTGTGTTTCTTGATGCATTCTTGGTGCTTCTGTGTTTGTGCCTGCATACGATCTAAAAATTCTCCGTTGTGATGTACCTGGTTGTAGGCTGGGTATGGAAGTGCTAGATTGTAGTGAGGTTCTAGTGTTGTTGTGTGATGGCTGGGATCTGTGTGGCATTGGAGTGTCCAGTGGTGTGCGAAGAAGGAGAGTCTTGCATGTCAGAAGCGTCATCGTTGGAGGTGTTACCATGACGATGACGCTTGTGACATCTATGTCCGTTGGCATGGGCATAGGTGGGGAGGAAATGGAAGACATAGAAGCAGATTTTAACATATTAGATATATTAGTGGAATATGTGTGTGCCATAGGGTGAATATTGTTCCTACTAAATGATTTTGGGCCATCAAGTGATCTATATGCTGATTCCTCTTGGAATGCTTTTTTGTCCCGAAAAAATGGTTTGTCTTTTTTAATTGATATTTCCTTATTGAATTTTTCAAAGTGGTCTTTTAATTTTTTCTCCAACTGATCATACAAAGCATGTGCTTTGAACTTGATCAGCTGAATATTGAGAGAATCAATTCTAATATCAAGGTCTGACATTCTCTTATGGTACTCCTGTATTAGTAATGCCATTAAGTCAGCAGAGCATTGTTCTACTACTTTCTTCCACGCTATTTTGAAATCAGGTTCGATTTTCTCAAACGATGGAAAGATCTGCACTCAAAGACCAAAAGGGTTGATACTTTACTTCTTGTAATCTTCGAAAAATGTAATATGCCAGAAAAGTGATGCCTTTTTCTCCACCAACCGAGTGAGGTTTGAAAAGGAAAATGTGATCTCTGACTCAACTAATTTGTTTGTATCAAATTGTTTAATAGTTTTAGACATCAAGGTTTTCCACTTATCTCCAAGGTAATCTGCCATAATGAAACCAGTGTCCGAAGGAGGTCTAAGAAGACCACCATGTGGATGGTAAATAATACTCCAACTGGAAGGACTGACAACAAATGCAATAGTCAAGCAAATAATAGTTAAACCAAATGATTAGGCACTTTCCCAAATTAGTAATAAAATAAATTTTAACGTGTATACACATTACCAATACCTCAATTTGAGGGGATAAGTGGGTGGTGAGCCTGATTATATTGCAAAACAGGGGAATTGGTAGGTGTATATTCAAAAACCTGGTCTGTCCAATCCAAAATGAAACAGAAAAAAGAACCTAGTGCTCAAGGTACGGTGTAACGCCTCAAGCTTTTAATAGGCAGACCAGCTAAATAGGTAAAAATAATAATAAACTTTATTGCATATGAACATTCAATATAGTAAAATAGGAAGAAGTAACATTGTAAAACACAAGATACAATATACCCAAATACACGCATCGGTATGGAGACAAGCTGCCCTGAGGAAAGTTGGTGGGCTAGCATATGTGAATACTGGCAGTGACACCTGACATGTTTCAGACCTAATGTAGTCCTTCTTCAGAGGTTTATGTCATTGGGTCATGAAAGTTCTATGATGTAGATATATAGTATATTAGTGATGTAGTAATCAATGTATAAATATATTTAAAAAAAGGTGCACATATCTTATCATATCTAAGTTAGCAGCAATCGAAACTGTGCTTACAAAATAAACAAATAGTTGCTACAACTGGAAATATGATGGTGAATGGTCTCACAGATCGAATTGTGCAGCCATGTTGGGCCCAAAGGTGGAACCAATGAGGGAGGGCATAGAGGTAAAGGACAGCAACTGTCTCAGCTACAAGGACCCCTAGGCATAGGAGTAACTGCTCCTTCCAGGCATTTTTTTTAGTTGAGGGAATGGACATCCCCCTCTACACAGTCCCATAGGCAAACATGCACAGCTGAGGCTGTCAGTCACCTGCTGTGTGCTGGAGGGGGGCAGGGCAATCTTTTGAAATCGAACCTTGAACCTTGGCACCCCAGATGTTTTGGAACTACATTTCCCATGATGCTCTGGCACTCTGCGGTGTAGTGGAGCATCATGGGAAATGTATTTCCAAAACATCTGGGGTGCCAAGGTTCGCCATCACTGGTATAGACTGTCAGAAGTGACTAATGCCGGTAACAGAGGAATGAACAAGGAGACAGAAATCACAATCATAGTTGCTTTAGATCAAGGCAAGTGTACTCTATAGAAAGATATGCTTTGTTCATTTTTCATTTAATCCACTTTAAGGCTTATATAAGAGGTAAATTATTGGGTTTTTTCTAACATGACTGCATTTTTTTAATGATACCCATTAAAATATGTATTGTTTGGTTATGAATATTTTCACCTCTGCACAATAGTAATGCAGCTCATTATGTGTAAGTATGCCGGTCGCATAACACCACAAGCACTGCAGTGAATGGAGCCTTTGCTAATGTCACAGGATGAGTAATCAGACAAATAATCAGACAAAGAACAACTGTAACTGGCAGTTTACTAAATAGGTGCGTAGTTAAAATCAATATTGTAAAACAGGGTAAGAATAGCAAAAAGCATGCATGCACAGCAGAATGATCCAAAACAGACTATGAAAGCTGCCTAAACGTGGACTCTTCACAGCAATGCCTCTATGGCTTCATTAGGGTAATTTGTGGCTGAATAGCATAGGCTCTATAACAGGGATATGCAATTAGCGGACCTCCATCTGTTGCAGAACTACAAGTCCCATGAGGCATAGCAAGACTCTGACAGCCACAAGCATGACACCCAGAGGCAGAGCATGATGGGCCTTGTAGTTTTGCAACAGCTGGAGGTCCGCTAATTGCATATCACTGCTCTATAACAATACAGAGTCTAGCTGAGAAACACTACTGCAGTAAACCAGTTCAGAAAACACAAACAGCTACATGTGATGATCCTCACAGTGAAGTCCAGGGTAGCTCTGCTAACACAGGTGAGTAGCTGGGAAGATCCGAGGCTGGAGAACACAGGGGGTTCAATCCACTGGAGCTAGAGTACTCTGGTTGGGTCTTCTAGAGAAGCCACATGCTATTAGGCTTTGGACTGAATGCAGGTTCCCATAGTGGAAACCACCCTACCTGGCTGCAGCTCATTTGCCCAGCTACTTTATCTCTATCAGGTGTGGTATCATTGAGCTGCTGAGGGAGGAATGCTGAGGAATTACCAAATTACCAAAAGACATGTCCAGGAACATAGGGAGTTAAAAGAACCTGCATCTGCACCTGAACATAGTGAATAAATGGACACTTGGCTACACTAAAGCCTGAATTCTGCTGATTTGGCATGGAAAGCTCTGTAACTGATACCTTGATGATATCTTGATGAATTGATCTGTGATCCAAAATCAATGTCTTTCACTATTGACATGTGGTACAATATTTCTCCCAAGAAGATGGTTCTACAATGGTTTTTGGAGGTGCTATTCACCTAATCCACAGGGCAGCAGGGCAGTTGTTATATGTGTGACTTATCTAATAAAAAATTTTTTTATTGGGGGTGCGCATGCGCGAGGCTTCCAAGATGGCCGCGATCATCTAAAGCTCCGCTGCCTCGCGGAACGACGGAACCCCTACCGCACGACACGGCTACCCTTCCGCTCCCCGAGCTATAGGGACGGACTCCTGAAGTGTTGGGGCACATTACTGAATGACCGGTGGACTGGCTAAACGCAATCTGGGCCCGCTGTTCGCTTCATTGGACGTGAGGGAGAAATCCAAGATGGCCACCGCAGCACAGCTCCTGTCTCAGGATCACAGATCCGCAGGCACAGTGGATTTCAGGTCAGATACAGACTTCCCTCCCCTCCACGCCACCCCAGGCAACCCCAGAGGTCTCCCCAAGGAAGCCACACCGTCCCCGGCCTCCACGGTCTCTCTGCTGGAACGCACCATCCAGGAGTTCTCCCCCTCCCCAGCGGGGACTTACAGGGTTACCCAGGCCGCCAGGGCCCCCCATGAGGCTGCTCATGCAGACCCAGTCTCCCACATGGATGCCCTGTTTGGCAAATTCTCTGAACTATTAGAAAGGGGCCTCTCCCAAACTGCCTTGCAAATCACGGGGGAATTGAAAGCTGATTTTATTAACCTAGGCTCCCGGATCGAAACGATCGAACATAAAATGGAGGATACCATAGCCAGATCCGTCCAAAACTCCAGGCACATTTATTCAGTACAGGAGCAATTGGACATAGCCATGGCCCGTATCGATGACCTCGAAAATAGGTCACGCAGATATAACATCAGAATTCGCGGGCTTCCAGAATCAATTACTGAAGTGTCCAGGGCGGTGCAAGACCTCATTCAACAGCTAATCCCTGACATCCCAGCTACTAAGCTTGAACTTGACCGGGTCCATAGAACCCTCGGCCCCCCTAGGAAGGATGGCACCCCGCGCGATGTTCTGGCCAAGCCACATCACTTCTCGGTGAAAGAAGAAGTTATGAAGAGAGCCAGATCCCTGCAACACGTCACATACCAGGGCCACCAGGTTCAGATCTTTGCGGACCTCTCCCCCTCCACTATACAGAGACGGAGAGCTCTAAAACCCCTCTTGCTTGCAATGTCACAAAAAGACATAAAATACAAATGGGCATTCCCATTTGCGGTCAGGTTCACGGACAAAGGGAAGTCTTTTGCTTTCTCCACTTTCCCCGAGGGGGAAAAGCTCCTCACCAGGCTGAAAATCATTTCTCAAGAAGCTGATATGGACACTTCTAACCCTAGCCAAGGCTCCAACAAACGGCCAACTCCTAACAGCCCACAATCCCCGTTGTGGACCTCCGGAAGAGCCAAGAAGGTCAAGGATAATGCACCCACCTGAGTAACATCCAGACCCCTTTTCAGACTTTCCATTCTGCGACTGACCGTCCGAGGTCCTGGAGAGGGCCGGAGGACTGCTCCCCAAACATTGAAAGTTTGGTCCTCCAACCCTTTTTGCCCTCCCCTTGCCTAGGACTTGTGCTACCCTTCTCCCCATTGCCTTCAATATTCCGGGACGCTATGCAGTACTTCGTTCATCTACTGGACTGCCCGTAACCCCTCATATTTGTCTGCGTCCCCTCGAAATGGGCCCTAAGGCTGCTCTGAGGATTTTCCAGGGGGCTGCATTCCCCAGCACCCTCCCTGGATATACCATCCTACCTTCTGCCTAAAGAACAGCATTCCTTGTTTAGCCCCAGTGTCTTCTACTCATTATGTTTAGCCGTGCCTCAAGAAAAATTTTTTTTTTTATATATTGCTGCTTATATGCTACTGTTATTTAATGTTGAAATCACAGTTCGGGTAGTTACCCGACTAGGGGTCCCCAGTTCCGCGAGGGACCACATGTGTAACTCTCCCTCCCTCGGCCTTTCCCAGGCGTCTGAGGGTCGGGACTTCTGACCTTATGGGTCGGTTGTCTACATTGTTTTTTCTTGGGATTTCGGGGGGTGTCTCCTGCCCTGATCTCCTCTTTCTCTTCTCAGGAACCCTTTCTTTCCTTGCCCTTTCTCCTCCTCTCTTCCCCCTTGATGGTAAGCTACCCCCGTTGAATGTTTACATAACACTACTTTTTTTCTCCTCAGGTTGGGCTGAGCCAACCCAGTCGGCATGGTATCCTGGGAGACAACCTCGGGCCACCGATCCCAATGCCCTTACCGAGAACCCCGCTATGGATTGGGTAAGTGAGGTCGCTTTCAGATGCTGGGCTCCCCCTCTGCTCCATGGCTGATCCACAGGCTGCTAGGCTTAAGATAGCCTCCCATAACATTCAGGGTCTTAATTCCCCCATCAAACGGAGAAAAGCCCTTGATTACTACAAATCCCTGAAACTAGATATAATTCTACTTCAGGAAACCCACCTTCCTATCCGGTATAGTCCCAAGTTCCTACATGCCCACTTCCCTCAGTTCTTCTTAGCCAACGCGGAGTCCAAGACCAGGGGGGTGGCCATTTTGATTGCCAAAACATGCAAATTCAATAAAAGTCTTGAAAAAGCGGATCCGGAGGGCAGGTATTTACTTGTAAAGGGCACTGTGGGGGACCAACTTTACTCCTTGGTCTCCTACTACGCCCCGAACACGGGTCAGGCCAAATTCTTCGAATCCCTGCTGCGCACCTTAGCACCTCTTCTAGAGGGAACGGTTATTGTCGGAGGGGGCTCTAACGTCGCCTTTGATCAAGGACTTGATAAATCCTCCCCCTCACATTCCCGCTTAACCAGGCCCACGAAGGCAAGCCTACGGATCGCCAAATTGCTTCACGCTCATGGGTTATCCGATGTCTGGCGGGAATTAAACCCCACAAAGAGAGACTACACTCACTTCTCAGCGCCACATCAATCATATGCACGGATAGACCACATACTTGTCCCCTCCTCGCTCCTTCCCAGGATGCTCAAAGCCTCCATCACTGACACAGTGGTCTCGGATCACTCGCTGGTAATTGTGACGGCCCTGGGGGGTTCGAGTGGGAGACACCCCAGGCATTGGAGGTTAAATGAATCCCTCCTTTCGGAGCCATCACGAGTTATGGATCTCGACAAAGCACTGCAGGAATATTTCTCTATTAATGCGACTTCTGATGTCTCTCCCGAAACCCTGTGGGCGGCGCACAAAGCATTTATTAGGGGAAAACTCATGCAATTAGGTTCTCAAATAAAACGGGAAAGGCATTCAACCATCCTGAAGCTAGAAGAGGAATACTCTAAACTCAGAGCCCTTCACAAAAAGGACCCCCTCCGCACCCCCACCTCCATACTAGACAAGACTCGCTTAGAACTCAACCTCGCCCTCACCACGAAAGCAGAAAAATCGGTTAGGTGGTCTGGCCACAAGTTTTACTCACAGGCGGACAAAATAGGCACACTCCTGGCTAATAGACTCTCCCCTAGAACCAAGCTGAGCACCCTCCCTCGGATCAGAAGCGCAGGACTCCCGCCCACGTCTAATCCGGTCACAGTTCTGAATGCCTTTCAGAACTTTTACACCTCTCTCTACAGTAGCCCCCCATCTCCCAAAGATAACCTCCTTCCAAAGTTTTTGGAGGGACTCCCCATCCCTGCCTTATCGGCCGTTCACAAACAAGTTATGGAAGCCCCCTTCCAGGCAGAGGAGATACTGGGAGTCATAAAGGATCTTAACAAAAGCTCCGCCCCTGGACCTGACGGTCTCTCGATCCCTTACTATAAAGCCTTTGCCAACACGCTAGCCCCTCACCTGGCCAATCTCGGTAATCATAAAGCTAATGGAGGCCCTCTGGATCCCCACCTTAACACGGCATATATCACGGTCATCCCCAAACCTGGCAAGAACTTGGAAGATGTCAGCAACTACAGACCGATTTCCCTTATTAATAATGATCTCAAAATTCTCACGAAAGTTATGGCCAATAGGCTAGCCTCCTTCATCGGACGCTATGTTCACAAGGACCAAGTTGGTTTTATCCCCAGCAGACAGGGACCTGATCAAATTCGGAGGGCGGTTGATATTATCTCCATTTTGCAGTCTAATTGGGAAGGGGGACCCGGACAATCTGGCTTCCTCCTTTCCTTAGATATTCAGAAGGCTTTTGACTCGGTCTCATGGCAGTACATCTTCCAGCTCTTTGACAGGTGGGGATTTGGGGCTCGTTTCCTGGGCTTATTACGGGCCTTATACTCCCAGCCGAGGGCCCAAATTCGAATGCAGGGATACCTCTCCGAGCCAATTCCCATCACCAGGGGGACCAGACAGGGGTGCCCCCTATCCCCCCTCATATTTGCAATAGCCATCGAAACACTGGCGATCGCAGTCCGCCACAACATAGACATTGGAGGTGTCCAATGCGGTAGCCAAACGCACAAATGTGGACTCTTCGCGGACGACATACTGTTGTTCCTCACTTCCCCCCTCACAACCCTGCCCAACTTATCCCGGGTACTGGACGACTTTGCCAAGGTCTCAGGCTTGCGGGTTAATTACTCCAAGTCTGTGGCATTGAATATTTCTCTCCCCACCCACCAAGTCCTCTCACTCAAACAATCCTTCCCGTTCCAATGGAGTGACACTGCCATCCAATACTTGGGTATCTTCCTTACACCTAAAATAGAGATGTTGTATGCCCACAATTACCCCAAATTATACAGACAGCTGGAAACTGATCTCTCCTCATGGTCTAAACACTAACTATCCTGGCTTGGCCGGATTAACTCCATAAAAATGACCCTTCTCCCCAAAATCCTCTACTATTTTCGAGCCCTGCCAATACCAGTTCGGAAGGACCACCTTCGCTCTCTGCAAAGCAAAATACTGAAATATATCTGGGGTAATAAGGGATACCGCATACCGCAAAACACGCTCTTCCTGCACAGACGCAGGGGGGGGTTGGGTTTGCCTAACCTCCACAAATACTACCTTGCAGCTCGCCTAGCCCAACTTTCCTCGATCTACTCCAAATACGAGAAACCGGATTGGCAGTCCATAGAACGCTGTTCTGTACCCTCTTTTACACTAGATTATCTATTATGGTGCCCGCCCAAAGCCAGGCCGCCCATCATGTCCCCATCCCTATCTCACTCCTGCGCCCTATGGGACGGTCTTCGCAAAGAGCCTTCCCTAGTCTCCACTTTAAGACCCCTTGCTCACATGTTCCGTAATCATGACTTCCCCCCTGGTCTGGACATTGAAGCCTTCAGATGGTGGTTGGACAAGGGACTATACCGGATAGGTCACTTTTTCAATTCCAGGGGTCCGATTTCCCTAGCTTATTGTATCGAACACTTAGAGCTACCAGACACAGAGAGGTTCCGCTTCCAACAAATATCTCACTTCTTGAACTCACTTTGGAAAGACAAACCCCTTCCTCCTTCCTTTACTGAATATGAAGCCTGGTGTGGTAAGATCGGGGAGCAGAGGGGTGGTATTTCAGTGATCTACGCGGCTCTCACTTCCCCAACGGGCAAATCCCCCTATATGACGGCATGGGAATCTGATCTCCAGACCTCTGGCAGTCTTGAAACCTGGCAGCTGGCCCTAGCCAGATCCTTTCGTGGGATCCAAAACACCTCACTGATGGAGGCTAGCATCAAATTGATAACCAGGTGGTACCTCACTCCAGTCAGGCTAGCCAAAATATACCCCACGGCTAACCCCTTATGTTTCAGGGGGTGCCAACTTCGTGGCTCCATGATCCACATCTGGTGGGAATGCCCTAGACTTCGATCGTTCTGGACTAAAATCTTCAACTTGATTTACTTAGTCACAGGCTGCCGGGTTCCGAGAACTCCAGGGGTTGCGTTACTCAATACCCCTGTTCCTTTGATGTCTGGTAACACTCAGAAACTAACTTATTTTATCCTATTAGGAGCCAAAATTGCGATTGCCTCCGCATGGAAGCAACCCAGACCCTCCTTCCTCGCAGTTAAGAGAAAGATATCGTGGATAATGTCCCAAGAAAAACTGTCAGGTATTCTGTCAGATACCACACCTAAATTCCGAAAGGTGTGGGACCCTTGGGCCCGTTACATGGGCCCCTCTTACATCAAATGCTAAACATTCTCCCGCTATAACCTCCCACCCTTTCAGGCCATAGCTTACATCCCCTTACCCCTCTGTCCTCCTCTTCTCCTCTTCTCTTCTTTTCTCTGTCCTTCTAGTCGTTCTAAGGTTTTGGTTTGCTCAACAGAGCTGTAATTGACAGGTTCACCGTACAGTCCAATTTAATGTTGCGGTGCCCACTGCGGACGGTCCTCCAACTGCTTTATCCCTCTGAGAGGGGGGGGCCTGGGAGGATACTCCCCCATCCTGGCACAGCAAGTTCCCTATTAGGGGTGTCGGGATGGGGGCTCCTGGGGGCTATCCCTATTGGCTCTATTTGGTGGGCTCTCCCTAGGGGGTCACCTTCTGTTTACCTCTATTTTTATTTAGCCCCTCGATGAGGAAGGGCATGCCGACTGTACCCTTTTGATATTTTCTGTCTTTCACTGATGTCTCCTGTTTTCATTACTTACATTGTGACAGCAGGCCCTCCCTGCTGCAGATTGTTTATATACTGTTATACGTATGTAAGTGCCTTTTTCGTAAAATAAAATATTTTGAAAGTAAAATTAAAAAAAAAAAAAAAAAAATAAAGAAAAAAAAGAAAAAAAAGAAAAAAAATTTTTTTTATTAATAAATGAGAACTTTACATCAACATTTTCTATAGTAACTCCCTTGATAGCTTTCCTTTCATATGCTTTTTATGTATATACATTGGGGGAAATAATTACTTGATCCCCTGCATATTTTGTAAGCTTGCCCACTTACAAAGAAATTAAGGGTCTATAATTTACCATAGGTGTATTTTAAATGAGACAGATTATCAACCAAAAATCCAGAAAAACACATGATACAAATGTTATAAATTGATCTGCAGTTCAGTGAGTAAAATAATAGGATTTTTATATACAGCTTACCTGTAAAATCCTTTTCTTGAGAGTACATCACGGGACACAGAAGCTCATTACATAGTGGGTTATATAGTCACCTCTGGTGATTGGACACTGGTTAACCCCAATTAAGGAGAATTCCTCCCCTATATAACCCCTTCCATATGGGAGGCACCTCAGTTTTGTAGCAAAGCAATAGGAAACCACGTAAAACCCAAGAGGGGCGGGAGCCCTGTGTCCCGTGATGTACTCTCAAGAAAATTATTTTACAGGTAAGCTGTATATAAAAATCCTATTTTCTTGATCATACCTCACGGGACACAGGAGCTCATTACATAGTGGGATGTCCCAAAGCAATGCTCAGATTGAGGGGAGGGAGACACAGATCATAATTATAGACCGCCATGGGCCGGAGGACCTAAACTGCAGCCTGAAGTACACTGCGCCCAAAGGCGATATCCTCTTGCCCTCTGACATCCACCTGATAGAATCTGGTGAATGTGTGGACTGATGACCAAGTTGCAGCCTTACAGATCTGAGCCAGGGAGGCCTGGTGATGCACTGCCCAAGAAGCACTAACAGCCCTAGTAGAGTGCGCTTTCACTTGAAAAGTAGGGATTTTCCCTTTAACACTATAGGCCTGAGAAATAATCTGTCTGATCCACCTTGAAAGAGTGGATTTTGATGCTGCCTGGCCCTTCCTAAAATAAATAAGCAATCAGTTTTCCTTATCTGAGCCGTTGCTTGAAGATAGATACTGATTGTCCTAGCCACATCCAAAGTGTGCAAGGATTCTTCTTCTGCGCACTGTGGGTCCGGAAAAAAGGATGCTAGGATTACATCTTGATTCAAATGGAATCCCGAAAACCACCTTAGGTAGAAAGGACCTGTTGGGGCGCATGACCACCCGGTCCTTATGAACAATTAGATACGGCTCTTTGCTGGAGAGAGCTGCTAGTTCTGACACTCTTCTAGCCGTGGAAATGGCTACCAAGAAAACCAATTTTTTGGTCAAAAGAACTAATGAAGCAAGATGCAAAGGTTCAAAAGGTTGCCCCTGCAAAGCCGAGAGAACCAAATTTAGATCCCATGGGCATACCGGAAGTTTGACTGGCGGGCTTATCCGCATAGCCCCCTGGATGTAAGCCTGCACCAGGGAATGCGATGCAAGTGGCTTCTGAAAAAATACTGACAAGGCCGAAATCTGCACCTTGATAGTACTTACGGCCAAATTAATTTCTAGGTCTGACTGGAGAAAGGCCAAGATCCTGCTAATGACATACTTTCTAGGATGCCATCCCCTGAGTTCACACCAGGAAACATATGCCCTCCAGATTTTGTAGTAAATAAGCCTGGAGGCCGGCTTTCTGGCATTAACCAGAGTAGAAAAGACTGGCCCTGAAAGCCCACGGTCTCTCAGAATGTGGGTCTCAGCAGCCAAACCGTCAAATTCAGACTGTGTAAAGCAGGATGGTAGATTGGACCCTGTGAGAGCAGATCTGGCCGGAGAGGGAGGATCCATGGCCTGCCTACGGCCAACTTCATGATCTCTGCGTACCGCGGTCGCCTGGGCCAAGCTGGGGCTACCAAAAGGACTGACTTTGTTTCCCTCTTGACTCTTCCCAAGAACCGCGACAGAAGCGGCACGGGGGGAAGGCATAAATCAGATTGTACTGATCCCAGGGAACTGTCAGAGCATCTGACCCCTGAGCAAGTGCATCTCTTGTCCTTGACACAAATTTGTCCAGTTTTCTGTTGAACCTGGACGCAAACAGATCTACGTCTTGAGTACCCCACCTGCGACATATGTTCCAAAACACGTCGGGGTGCAGAGCACATTCTCCTGGGCACAACTGCTGGCGGCTCCGAAAATCCACCTGCCAATTTTCCATTCCTGGAATGAAGACTGCAGAAAGGCATGGAACATGCTTTTCTGCCCAGACAAGTATGTGATTCACCTCTTTTTGCGCTACCAAACTCCTGGTACCACCCTGGTGATTGATATAGGCTACTGCTGTGGCATTGTCGGGCTGAACCCGAACAGGGAGACCCCGTAGTCTGGAAGACCACCTTATGAGAGCCATATAAACTGCCCGGATCTCCAAGACATTTATGGGCAATAGCCTCTCGATCGCAGACCATTTCCCCTGCGAGGATGTCTCCTCTAACACTGCTCCCCAGCCTGTCAGGCTGGCAAACCTTCCATGGAAGAGGAAGAAAGGTTTTGCCTTTCATCAAATTCTTGATTTGTAACCACCAGACGAGACTCCTGCGTGTCTCTGGGGATAGACTCATAGGAAGATCCAAGGATTTGGGCTTCCTGTTCCAGGCCGCAAGGATGCAACTTTGCAGAGGCCTTGAGTGGAACTGGGCAAATGGAATGGCCTCGAAGGAGGCGACCATTTTCCCTAACAGTCTCATGCATAACCGAATGGGGGAAGATCTCCTGCCCAGAATTAGGCGCACCAGATCCCCTATGGCCAAGGCTTTTGGCCTTGGAAGAAACACCTTGCCCTGAGCGGTGTCAATAAACATACCCAGGTATTCCAATCTGGTAGCAGGCTGTAGGGATGACTTTTCTACGTTTATAATCCAACCTAGGCGTTCCAGGTGTTCTAGTGTTCTGGAAACACTGTGGTTCAGGAACGCTACTGTTTTCTCCATGAGAAGCAAGTCGTCTAGATAAGCCATGACGGCTATACCCTGAGCTCTTAGCTTTGCCAAGAGAGGGTCCAGAATCTTTGTGAAGACTCGAGGGGCCGTAGCGAGCCCAAACGGCAAGGCCACAAATTGAAAATGGCGCCGCTCTACCGCGAACCTTAGATACCTTTGGTGTGCGGGAAAAATTGGCACATGGAGATATGCATCCTTGATGTCTATTGATGCCATGAACTCTCCCCCTTGCAGGGAGGAGACCACAGTGCGAATTGACTGCATTCGGAAGGACCGGATGCGTAAAAAACGGTTCAGATCCTTCAGATCCAGGATAGGTCTGACACTTCCATTTGGCTTCGGAACTGTGAAGAGATTCGAGTAAAACCCTGAACCCTGTTCTTTTGGGTCCACTTCTACTATCACCCGCTGGGATAGTAAGTGATCCAAGGCCAGAAATAGCGTTTTTTGCTTTACTGGATCCCTGGGGATCCTTGACCTTAGAAAGCGAGAAGGTGGAATCTCCTGAAACTCTAGCTTGTAGCCCAGAGACACCGAAGAGATCACCCACTTGTCCCGGATCTCTTCCCGCCATTCTTCCGCAAACTGCCGAAGCCTTCCCCTGAACTCGGCCGAGCAGGGGCGAGTTGAGGTATTTCTGCATAATTCTCCACTTCCTCACTGGGAAGGAGGCCAAGCATCCGCTTAACCTGTTCCTTGAGGAACTGACACAACCCCACGGCTGCGACTGTAGGTTGCACTACAGCGCCAGTCATGGAAAAGGAGGCTTTTAATAATGTTTCCAACCTCTTATCAGTTGGATCTTTAAATACCTGAGCATTATCCAACGGACAGGTCAGGTTTTTCTTTCAAATATTTTTATTATCAGTTTACAGACAGAGTACACAGTACGTTGCAAACAGGGTTTGGGTATAGCAGAGTACATAAAACATTGGAACATACAACTAGCGACATCATACACAATAATGCGGTTACAGACAAGCAAAAGGATATGCCGCATAGAACTGCTAGGAGAGTAATTGCTTAAGCATACAGTCAAAAAGTAAGACAATCCGGTAATATCGGAGTCAAAGAGTTAAGCTACTCTCAACCTCAAGATAAGTAGTGAGTAAAAGAGTAATGGTACTGCGTGGACAAAATTTTCAAATAAAAGGAAGAGAGAAGAAAGAAAGAACAGCTAGAGCACAACAGCTATAAAAGCAGTAAAGTAAGACAGAAAGAAGAGGGGAGATGAAGAGTAAGAGGAAAGGAAAGAAGAAGAGTTGGTCAATCGTTCCGCACAGACCCAGGCCTTCACTAGCTGGAGACCACCACAAATTGGTGAGTAACTTAGGGCTCAAGTAAATAGGGGTCAAAATCCGGGGGTAAAAAATGTTGTATCCAAGGTTGCCAAACTTTGTAAAATTGGGGCATACGGTCCAGGTGCTTCGCCTCTAATTTGGAGTGAATCATGGCCCGTGTAACCCTATTCTTCATTTCTGCCACCGGGAGCGTGGGGGTTTTCCAGGCCTTGGCTATAGTTTGTTTAGCTGCTGTGGTTAGTTGTAGAAACAGGGCCAATTGACTACGAGTATAGTTGTGGGGTGTAAAATTGAGTAAGGCCAACGATGGGTCCGGTGTAATAGAGTTTCCCGCAAGGGTCGATGCCATCTGAAAGGCAGTTATCCAAAAACGTTGCGCTACTGGACAAGACCACCATATATGAATATGTGTGCCTGCAGTGTTACAGCCCCTGAAGCATGTGGCGGGATATCCCGGAACAAACTTGGCTATCCTGGCTGGGACCAAGTACCAGCGCATGAGAACTTTATAATTGGCTTCAGAGGCGATAACATTCTGCGTTGCTTTACTAGTGTTAGTCCAAATTGTGGTCCATGTGTCTACATCGAGGTCTAAATTGAGGTCTGTAGACCAACCGCTGGTATAGGATGGGAGAGTAGTAGGGGGAGAGGAGAAATGGGTGTACAGTTGGGAGATAATGCCTGAAGCATGAGGGTCTGTTTCACATATTTGTTCATAAACAGAGTTACAATCATGCGGGCTAGTAGGTTTCAGTATCGAATTGAGGAAATGGGCAATTTGTAGGTAACGAAAACACTCGCCGTTAGGAATATGGAATTGGGCCTGGAGCATAGGGAAAGGCCTGATACGTCCATTGTTTGTTAGGGTGCAGATTCGATCAAGCCCTGCCCTAGACCAAGCCGCAAATAAGCCAGGCTCAGAAAAGGCTGGGACAAACGATGGGTGGCCGATGATGGAAAGTAAAGGTAAATGCCGAGATTTAAGTCGAAAAGACTTGTGGGTCTCATCCCAGATTCTGAGGGAATGAAGAGTGACCGGGTTACTGAGTCTGTTTCTCTGCGTGGGGGAGAGCCACAGGAGATTGGATATATTTATCGGGGAAGTGTCTATAGCTTCGAGGCTGACCCAAATCGGTACCTCCGTTTTAGCATGGTACAAGGTGAGTTGTGCAAGCTGGGCTGCACAGTAATAATATCTAAAGTTTGGTACTCCTAGCCCCCCTAATGATTTGTGGCGGTACATGGTGGATTTAGAGATTCTGGGTCTAATAGCTCCCCAAATGTATTTGAATACTTTACCTTGAACCAGGCGGTGGTAATATAGTGGGACTCGAATCGGGAGGACTCGGTATAGGTAAAGTAATTTAGGTAACAGTGACATTTTGACTGCCACTATTCGACCCAGCCACAATACACAAAGCGGCTGCCAGGAAGAAAGGAGACCAGTCAATTTCCTAACTAACGGGAGATAGTTATATTGGAACAAATGTAACGGGTCTTTCGTTATATGGATACCAAGGTATGGGATAGAGGATGAGGACCATTGGAAAGGGAAATTGCTGCGAAGAAGATTAAGCTCATCCCTCGGCAGAGATACATCTAGAGCTCTAGACTTGGCCTGATTAACCTCTAAGCCTGAGATAATGGCAAACCTCTCCAATAACTTACATAAATTAGGTAAGGTCGTATGGGGAGCCGTGACAAACAGCAGTGCATCATCTGCAAACAGGCATAACTTATGCGTTGTGTTTGCTATCTCCAATCCCCGGATGTTCGAGTCCGCTCTAATTAGTGCAGCCAAGGGTTCGATAGCTAACGCGAACAACAAGGGGGAGAGGGGACAACCTTGTCTCGTTCCGCGCTGTATGGGGAAATATTCTGACCTAAAGCCCGCGTAGCATACATAAGCACGAGGCTGGGTATATAGGGCTCCTATCCAATTGAGAAAGTGAGTACCAAATCCCCAATATTGAAGTATATACTGTAGATACGGCCAAGACACTGTATCAAATGCCTTGCGTATATCCAATGAGAGCAAGTGCATGGGAATCTTACGCGTTTTAGCAATATGCTGCAGTAAAATGACCCTCCGGACATTATCACTGGCTTGTCTCTTGGGGATGAACCCAACCTGGTCCTTATGTATCAGCTTCCCTATAATTGGATTTAGCCGTAGTGCTAAGACTTTGGCCAGAATTTTGATATCAACGTTAAGTAATGATATCGGCCTAAAGTTGGACCATAAAGTGGGATCGGTGTTTGGTTTAGGAATCATTGAGATAATAGCCGTTAACGCATCTCTGCCAAAGGATTGCTGCCGAAGAAGAGAATTAAAAGATCTAGTTAGAAGGGGGGAGAGGGTGTGGGCAAATTTTTTGTAGTAAGACGCCGGTAAACCATCTGGGCCAGGCCTCTTATTGGGTTTGAGGGACTTAATAGCCGCAAGGATTTCTACATTGGATATAGGTGCTTCTATCGTTGCACGGTCAGTGTCTGAAAGGTGTGGGAGAGATATCGTGTGGAGAAGAGAATTCGCCTGAGAGCTGGAGAAGGGAGTACCGGGTTCATACAGTTTAAACAGTCGGGTACTAAATTCTGCTAAAATTTTTACAGGGTTATTGGTCAGACCACCTTGTGCTAGCCGAAGCTTAATAGGTTTGAAGGATCTATAAGGTTGCCGTAGACGCAGTGCTAGGAAAGTATTTGGCTTATTCGCCTTTGTATAAACTGTATGCGCTGATTTGTGAATTGACTTTTCCGCTTCTTCAGCAAGCACAAGATCCAAGGCCAACTTGGCTTTATCTAGAGCAAGTCTATTGGTCTCTGTGGGGTCAGACTGAAAGAGAAGAAAGGAACGCTGATGATCGTCTTCTAGCTGTTGTAGATGGGCTTGTCTATATCTTTTAAGGTGAGAAGATACCGAAATACATGTACCCCGGATAACTGGTTTATGGGCTTCCCAGAGAAGGGTAGGAGATATTCCCGGGGTGTCATTGAGAGATATATAGTCAT
Organism: Lithobates pipiens; assembly: GCF_037356315.1. NCBI lineage: Eukaryota > Metazoa > Chordata > Amphibia > Anura > Ranidae > Lithobates > Lithobates pipiens. The sequence goes on from NW_027507748.1 coordinate 461,714,654, forward strand.
TTAAAGCCGTTTGAATATCCAGGCAGTAGGATGGGTTTGAAAGCTGAATTTCATTTAAGGACCATGTTCTATCTGAGTTCTGCGGAATTATTGATGAAACTGTCGTGATCACCGCGCTATGGTCAGACCAGGATATCGGATGGATGCAGGAATGCAAAAGAGTGGGTGCAGCAGTTAGTGGGATAAAGATGTGATCAATCCTCGAGAAGGATTTGTGCGGGTTTGAATAAAAAGTGTAGTTCTTCTTGAGGGGGTTACACTCACGCCATGTATCAATGAGTGTCGCATGAGCGAGTTGCTTGCTTAGTCGTTTCGAGAGAGAAAAGTGTTCCGACGTGTATGGAGATTTATCTAAGTGCGGATGTAGAACTAGGTTAGAATCGCCGCATACAAACAACGCTCCTCTAGCATGTGTCTGGATTATCTGCAATAGGTGCGAGAAAAAGGGGTTAGGATTAGTATTGGGGGCGTAATATGACACAAAGGTAACCTCCGTATCTTGTATATGTCCCAAGACTAATAGATAGCGGCCTTCTGGGTCTCTTACTTCAGACGAGAAAGAGAATAGAAGGGAATGATGAAAGGCTAAAATGACTCCTCTATGCTTCGTGGAGGAGGAAGCTGTGTAAACTTGGGGGAATTTGGTATTGAAAAACTTAGGTGTGGTATGGGCCGCAAAATGCGTTTCTTGAAGAGCGACTACTTGGGCTTTCAAGGAGACAAAAGTTCTGAAGGCCTTAATTCGTTTATTGGGGGAATTGAGTCCCTTCACATTCAGTGATAAAATATTCAAGGGGGCCATGGGAGTTGGTAAGGAGAGGCGAACGTTAGCCTACCCTGGGCTGCACGAACCGATCGACCATAGGAGTAAAGAAGAAACGAAGGGAAAAGACATGGGAGAACTAGGGATAGAGTAGAAAATAGGAGAAAGAGAAAGGAGAAGAAAAAAGAGAAAAAGAGCGTTGCATGGAACGGAACCAACCGAACCAAACAACTAAGGGGAACGACAATCAACCCGTTAACTCGCCAGTCAACAGGGGGTCGTACCATCAAAAGGGGGAGCAGTGACAATTCACCGCTGCGAACCGGTAAAATAAACACATACATTTGCGATTAGAAAACAGTATCACTAACAGAATACGATTCAAACATAAACTAAGCGAATATATCCAGGGAAACAAACAGTGAAACATTGAGGTTATCAAGTAGTGTAGGACAATGTAACCTTGCTATGGACGAGTTGAATTTTGAGGGGCAACAATACCTCAGATAGTAAAGAAGGGAGGAGGGGATTAGGGACAGAAACAGAAAAAAGGGTGAAGAGAAAGGAGGAAAAAGGAAACGGAATGAGGTTAGGGATGGATTTCAGGAGGATAGGTGCAAGCGTAGGCTATAGAAGCATCGTATAACGCTACCATACTGAGAATAATTAACTCGCGAGGGGACGATCAGGCCCACGAGTCAATGACTCGCTAGTCCTGGCCAAATCATCAGCACGCGAGAAAATATCTAGGATGGTTGGAGGGTATAACTTCATCTGGTCAAGCTGGGCTACTATCTGGCGCATAGGAAAAGTATAAAGCATTACAAATTTAGCATATAATGCGGCCGGACAATGTGAAAGAAAAGGTCAAGGGCATCAAAACAAGAGAGTAAGGTAAAACACATCTTAGCTAACAGCGTTAACAAATGACTCATGGTAGGGAAGAAAAAGGGGGGCGGAAAAAAGGGAAAGGGGGGACAAATGGTTTGAGAGGTAAAAATATGGTTAAAGTACTTCGAAGAAAGTGGAAGCGTCCAGGAAGGGATAACCTCAGCATCCAGCAGGGACCATTAAATGTGTGCAAGCCTGTCAATGTAGATCTTGCGATACGTTCAGGCTACGGCACTAAAAATGGGGAGAACAAAAAACAAGTAACTAAATAAAAGGGATCAGCGAGGTACGAATACCTTAGGGCTTGGAAAGCCCAAACCAGATGAGCGCTTGGGTGTGCCTCGCCGGGGCACAGATAAACCAGAGAGGTCTTGCTGATTCCTCCTCGGAGTAGCCATGTAAGGATGGGGTGCAGCCCGTGCCGGGGTTCGAGGCACCACATCACCAGTTGGAGGAGGTGGGGCTGACGGAGCTAGTTGGAGGTTTTCCAAGAGGGTTTGAAGAATCGCTGGTGTGGAACAGGTATGTTGTTGTCCCTGATATGAGAAGTAGAGAGCAAATGGGAACCGCCAGGCATATTTAATTTGGTGTTGTTGGAGGATTAGCAACTGTGGCTTCATAGCACGTCTCTTCGCAATTGTCAATCGGGCTAAATCCGTGAATAACTGGTAGGTATGGCCCTGGAATTGAAGGTTGTTCTTATCACGGGCTGTAGACATAAGTTGCTCTTTCGTTCGGAAGTAATGCAATTTAACAATGATATCTCGAGGTGGGCCATCTGCTTGACGTCTGGTGAGTGCTCTATGAATTCGATCGAATTCCAATCGTTCGATCGGAATGGAGGGGGATAGCTCTTGAAACAAAGCCGTCGTAAAGGACTGAAGATCGTCTACTGATTCAGGTATTCCTCTCAAACGAAGATTCGACCTTCGCAAACGATTCTCAGCATCCTCTAGTCGGGAGAGCAGAGCGGTGTTCTCCTCTCGGAGAGCCTCTTGTTCTTGTGCTAGTTCACGTAAACTGAGCTCGGTGTCGTCGGCCCTGGTTTCTAGGTCTGCTGTGCGTTGGCCCAGCTCACGTATTTCTCGGGAAAGTCTGTCAGTTATCTGATCCGACGTTGTTTTCAGCGCTTTTTTAAGCATTAAGTCCATGTGTGCCAAAAAATCGGCCTGTGACATGCCTGAGACTGGTAGCGTTGGGGAGGCCGGTGGTTCAGGTCCCTCTCCGTCATCCTCGCTACTGCTATCGCGGTCTCGAGGGAGGCTGTGTTGTTGCGCGGCAGCGAGGGCCTTCGCCGCCATTTTAGTGGAAGCGCGCGCCAAGGCCTCTTTAATGGGTTTCTGCTTCTGTTTCCCTCTTTGTCCCGTAAGAACCATCCCGGGTGAGGGGCAGCGGGGTGTCCGAGGATCGGAGCAAATTAGGGAATCGATTGCGGCGGAATAAGGCTTTATAAGTCCCGGATCAGCAGCGGTGAGTACGGAGCTCTAACGACTTGCGTCCGCCATGGTGAGCTCCGCGCATGCGCCCCCGGACAGGTCAGGTTTTTATTCACACAAGAAACAGCCGCATCGACAGATGGGACCCCCCATTTCTTGGTGAAACTTTCCTCCAGAGGATAATGCATAGAAAACCTTTTAGGAGGAGTAAACAGTTTATCGGGATGTCCCCAATCCTCATACATCAATTTATCCATTAAGGGATGAATTGGGAAGGAAAAAGCAGTCTGTGGGATTTTCCTGACTCCTAGGGAAGAAACAGAGGACGTAGCGACTTCAGCAGCAGGCATTCTGAATGTGGTATATATATGCTTAATACTGCACAACCTGATTCTGAGTAGGTGTCTAAGGTTTGCCTGGATCCAATCCCCTGGGATGCTTACTGCCCACAGCTCCTGTATCTCTCACTTACAGTCCCCTGACGCTCTGGGCTTTTAAAACTGCTGCCTGGCCCCATGCGAAGTACAGTACCGTGCACACCAACGTGCACGGCTCACAACCACACTCCCCCCTCTTCCATTAGCCCGGGAGCGTGCGTGGCGCGCGTGCACGTGTCCGCACATGCACGAGGACCGCCGGAATCCAGGGGGGGAAAAGGAGTCTCATCAGAGCTGCGTGGGACCCCCAGACTACGAGGGACCCCTGTATTACCTTGTTGTGGCAGGGACTGCAGTGGAGACGTGAGACCTCTGGAGAACCAGGCTTCACTGAGCATGTGTATTGAAAGGCATGTAAGTATGCATCAAGCTGCTCTTACTCCCTCTAATGGTGGAAACCAGGTAAGACATACAACTACTCAAAATGAAGAAATCCATCATATAATTATATATAGGATTAACTTCCCTTACCTGTCCTCGCCGTAGGAATTGCTGAAACAGACAAATTCCAGCCTTCACCCATCACGGCGGGCAGTGTTAGCCAACCTTCAGGTTTATCTGGGGCTCTTTCTCAGAAGAGCCTCCTAACTGGACCTTGTAAAAGACTCTGCCAGAAACTTTCGTGCGCTCTGTGTAAACAGTACACCAAGTCTGGTTTTCCCAGAGCCCAGTCTTCCAATAGGAGAGGACTTACAGGCCAAACCTTGTTTCTTCGGCTGACGAGGCCCGGGTACCATACCATCTTGGGAGTCAAATATCGGCCCGAGATATGGATCCGGTTTGTTGTAGCCCTTAGGCCCCCGCAGGGACCTGCACAGAGCTTTCTTCATAGCACATGTTTTACGTGACCAACCACCATAGACACTGGCGAAAAAACTGAGGTGCCTCCCATATGGGAGGGGTTATATAGGGGAGGAATTCTCCTTAATTGGGGTTAACCAGTTTTCAATCACCAGAGGTGACTATATAACCCACTATGTAATGAGCTCCTGTGTCCCGTGATGTATGATCAAGAAAAGTATTTTATCCCCAAGCAAAACATGACCTAGTACTTGGTGGAGAAACCTGTGTTGGCAAGCACAGAGGTAAGACGTTTCTTGTAGTTGGTGACCAGGTTTGCACACATCACTTATATAGCCATGGGACATGGCATCTGGAGACATCATTCGGAGAACCCGCCCCCTGATGACATCACTGCCCCATCATGCCTCAGGCGGTGACATCACAAGGGAGCAGGGTCTCCGGATGACATTACTGGATGGCCACGCCCCCAGGCTATATAAGTAATGGCACATGCCGGAGCTAACACAACAGCGGGAGCTAGCGTTTGGAGAAGACATCAGGAGGGAGAAGAACCAGCAGATGAACCAGAGGAAGAAGACAGCAGAGTAAGAAGAAATAGAGGTAGAAGACATCACCAGAGAGGGAAGAAGCAGAGGGAGAAGACTGGAGGGAGAAGACACGTTGGAGCTACTTTAATAAAGGACTGTCAAAAACCTGAGTTCTGGTTTTATTTATTTTTGATTTTGTTGGGGTAAATGGGTAGGGATACAATGTACTCCATACTCATTCACATAGTGTGGGGGGCTGGGATCTGGAGGCCCCCTTGTTAAAGGGGATTTCCAGATTCTGATAAGCCCCCTGCCTGAAGACCCCCACAACCACCACCCAGAGTTGTCGGGAAGAGGCCCTTGTCCCCATCAACATGGAGAGCTAACCCTACCCCAAAGCACCCAAACCCCATGTTGAGGGCATGTGTCCTGGTATTGGTCCAGTCCCTCCTTTCCTAACATGCAGTCTGCATGCATGTATAAGGATCTGGTATGTATTTTGGGGGAGGGGACTCCAAAAGGTTTTTATTTTTTATTTTGGCATGGGGTTCCACCCTCAAGATCCTCAGAGCACAAGTCACATGCCACAAGGCGGATCAGTTAAGACGATGATCCGACTTGGATGCGACTTACATTCAAATCAATGGGCTGAAATCGTGCCCAAGTTGGAACAAAGTAGTGCAGGAATCTTTTTCAAAGTCATACCAACTTGTGTCAGACCAGTTAAGGCCTCATGTACACTGCTGCTGCTAAATGGATGTTTAGGAGCAGTTGGGCATTTTTTTTCAACTTCTCCTGAAATCTCCTCTATGTTTTCTTATCAATACATGTACACAGGGTTGTTTATAGTCGTTTATAGGCAGTTGAGTTTAGTGGCTTTTTTTGGAGCGCAAATAAATGGGTTCAGCAGTTGAGTTTAGAGGCATTTCAAGCGCCAAACACTTCCAAATGTGGTTAAACGGTGTAACTCATGTTTAACCGAGTTTCGTTTACAGGCGTTTTTCATGTTTGGCTATTTTGAAAAAAGTAAAAAAAAATTATTTTTTAAACACTTCTAAATGCAAAAGCAGCAAAACACTGCTAAGCGCAGCATGTAAACACTGCGAAACTGATGTTTTAAACATGGGTTACTATCTGTCAAGTTAAATAGTTCAGGAGAGGTTGTGAAAACATCCCATGTACATGAAGCCTATGGCTCTTATTGGGAAGCATTGATTTATACATGTCATGCAACATGTGCTCCCAAGGTCAGCGCGTATGTTGCACCAGTGTGAGCTAGGCCTAAAACCTAAAAGCTGGTTGGTTTCTATGCAAAGCTGCACCAGATTTTGCACTCTCCAGTTTTGGTAAATCAACCCCACAGTGTTTTTATTAGGTATGCAACATAAGACTTTCAGGCTCCATGCACACTAGCATTTTTTTAAGCTCCTAGAAGTTGTTATTAGCATTTTTGTCCTGCTCCTAGAATCTATATAGTGTTATTCCATATGTCCATGCACACTACATTGAGCTATTAACTTTTTTTGAGCTTCAGCATCTAGGAGCAGAAAAAAAATAGTTTTAGTAGAGTTTTGTGGAGCGTTTTTTGAGGCAGAAATGCTCCTAAACACTGCTAAACACTCAAGTGCTACTTATAGCGTTTTTTTCGGTTTTTTTTCCCTTTTACTGCAAAAACACTAATAAAACTCTAACGCTCCTAAATGCTCTTAAACGCTCCTAAAAAGATGTCTAAAGAGCTATTACCAGCATTTTCTATCCAGCATATTTTCCAGAGATTTGTTAGCTTAAAATACACACTAGTGTGCATGGAGCCTCTAGTTCCATGCAATTATAAAACTGAGCATTATTTTGTCTTAGTTGTGTATAAAAACCGAAAATGGAATTCAAATACTTACCGTAATTTTCCTTTCCTGACAAGCTCCGTGGCAGCACAGCTGGTTATTGGCTCTGCCCCCCATGCCTCCAGGACTTAACTCATAAATTTGAGCCCACCTACAGCCTCGGCGTTCTGTAACTATTCCTACCCAGCTGGGTGGGATCTGTGCTGCCATGGAGCTCGTCAGGAAAGAAAAATTACGGTAAGTATTTGAATTCAATTTTCCGTTTTCCTGACCGCTCCATATCAGCACAGCTGGGAACTAACTAGAGAAAACAGGGGAGGGATAATGCTACACACTCCTCAATTCTGATTAAAAAAACAGAAGCCAGGATGCCTCTGCCAAACTCAACTGTCATTAAGCCATGAATATGATTATTTTGGTTCCCACGTAGCTGCCTTGCAGATAGTTTCAGACACTCTGCCTGCTGCCACTTTCAAGCTTGAGACCCTTCTATTGAAGAGGGATGTGATTTTCCTGGTACAACCAGCCCTTTCAACTCATAGGCCAAAGAGATGAGCTTTACCAACCAAGAGGCAATAATCTTTCTGGAAGCAATAAAATCATTATGTGTTCCACCTGGAATGACAAACAGATGCTCTGACTTCCTGATGGCAGAAGTCGCCTTGATTAAACATTTTAAACCTTGGCCCACATCCAATGGGCTAATTTATTGAGTACTCCCCAAAAGGAACATATGAGGACAATCTCTTGTGTGATATGGACGCTGAAGGTCAGTTAAGGCACAAAATCAATGCATTTTATAGCACGGATCACTGTATAAATGTCTCTGGTCCCCAAATTGTGTCAAAAGTGTCCGATATGTCCGCTGCAATATCGCAGTCACAATTAAAAAAAAAACGCAGATCGCCGCCATTACTAATAAAAAAAATAATAATAAAAATGCTATAATTCTATCCCCTATTTTGTAGATGCTTTTGGGCAATCCAATCAATATATACTTATTGCGATTTTTTTAACAAAAATATGTAGAAAATATATATTGGCCTAAACTTTTTTAAATTGTCGCTCTTTTTTATTTTATTGGGCAAAAAATAAAAACTGCAGAGGTGATAAATACCACCAAAAGAAAGTTCTATTTGTGGGGGGGAAAAAATGATCAAAATTTATTTGGGTACAACGTTGCATGTCAGCACAATTCTCATTCAAAGTGTGACAGCGCTGAAAGGGGGTCAAAATTCTCTGTATGGAAGTGGTTAAACCCCAAGGCCACCAATGCTGACTTTCTTCTGGCTGATGTTATTGCCACCAGTAAAGCAGTTTTCAGTGAGAGGTACCACAGGGTGATTGAAGGCATCTGATGCAATAACCTCTAACAGCAATGGGAGATTCCATTTCGGAAACAACAATTCGAGGTTTCAACCAAATTGCCTCTTGATGCTTGTTAGATCCCCACTGTATGCCGGTGAAGGCAGAGATAGCCGAAATGCGTGCCTATAGCATACTTACGCATAGATCTAAATCAAGCCATGCCTGCAGGTATTTCAGAACAGACTTCTGAAGAGTCCAGCATTAAATCTTGATCAGCAATAATACAGGGAATTTATGCCATATTCTACTATAGGCACGGTTAGCGCTGTCCTTTCTTGTTTTCGTAAGAGTATTTACAATTTTCACAGAGCATTCAAAATCCATTAGCCTCTATCATCTAGACCCAGGCCATCAGCCTCAGCCTGTCGGATGCTGGATGAATGGGATTTTGGAGAAGATTTGATTTTACATCCAGAGGGAGTCAATCCTTGACACTCATAAGGATAAGCAAAGGGTACTAAGGCCCCTTCAGCCAATCTGGGATCATCACCAGAACTGTCACCTTCCCCAGCCACAGCCTCACCTGGAAGCTAAGAATCAGAGGGAGCAGCAGAAAGGCATAAGCTGTCTTGGAAATCCACCCTGCAGTCAGCACCTTCACCCCGATTGCTTGCAAAATCTGGGCCCCTGGAATGGTACTTCAGTAACTTGGTGTTGACTGGGGAAAATACCAAGTTCTGTTAGTTCTCGAAAGACTCACAGTAGTCTGGACCATTCATTGTCATCCAGACTTGTCCTATACAAATCGTTTTCCTGAAGATTCTTCTGACCGGGCACATAGACTGCAGATAGCTGCAGAAGATTGACTTGGGCAGATTCCAGAATTAAAGAAATCTCCTTCAGAAGGGAGAGACTGAGCCTTGTTTCTAGATGTAGACCACAGTCGTTGCACTACCCAACTTTACCAGGACAGGCTTACCCCAGAACATTGCAGATGATCTAGTTTCTTTAACTACAAATTTAGGCCACTGGTCCAGAAACCCGACTTGAATGGGAGCGAGAGTTAAACTAAGCCTACCTGAGCTGCTGAGCTGCTGGAGCGAGGCAATTTCAATGGCTCAATCTGAGATGTGAAGGATAAAAGATCTCCAAATATGGCCTAAAATGCTTGCCTTAATGGATCACATGTCAATCACCAAAGCCGTACCTATGTACAAAGAGGAGCCACATAATGCCCCAAGGCATGTATTTGGAAGGCATAATTCCAAAATAACAGAAAGCATCCTGACATGGAACTCTTTACTGACTTCTTGGTTTATGAATTGGCTTCCCAGTTTTTCCTGGACTTCCAGCCAGAAATGCAGAAGCTAACCTTTCTGGAGTGAGAGTTGAAGTGAATGTAGATTGTCTACAGGTGTTTTTTTCCCCCTGATGTCTGTTAAAGTGTGATTTCCAATCCCCACAGCCCATTGAGACAATAACACAAAACAACAAAGTCTCTCCGAGCAAATTTAATCTTTATTATTTGGTGTGAATATTTAAAGGGGGCTTTCAGAAAGTACCGCCCTTTGAACGCGTCATACAGATTATCCAATCATATACAAGTACAGCCTACAACAAAAGTGAAACCAGTGATTTCTCAAAAATCATGTGCTTTCCAAGAAACAAAACAACTAAAGAAGATAACAGTAACATGAGAAACGAAGCTAGATTAGCAAAACTTGAGCATATCTATTTGAGAAGTGGATGTTAGAGAGACACAAAATGGAAACCGAATTTCTTAAAGAATGAAAGCGGTTAAGCTAAATATCCCTTCAAGAGGGAGCGTGAAAACTGACTCTTGAGTTTTTCGGGTCTCCTTTAACTCAGCAGACATTCATCTTGAAGCAGGAAGCCAAACTGACCACGAATATATTTAGGCTTGCCCTTCTACGATCAGGAAAAATGCAGTGATATCGTTTGTCCTTGAAGGCCACAACATCTTCTGATGGTAAGGACATGTACATGATATATGTCCAATCCCACAAGGGACACACACTGTCCAGAGGGGCGATCCGAACCCCTGAACATCTTTCAGTTCAAAAGGGGATAACTTTCACATCCTGCTGTGACAACATACTCCAATCTTGTAGAACGAGCACTTGATCCATCCAACATAAGGGAATTGTCAAACTGTCCTCTGGAGGTACTTCAATTACTTCCGAAGCGTAACTGCTATTTAAAGGCATTTCACCAACCTTACCAATCTGGACAAAGGTCGTCCTCATCTTCCTGTTCAGAAGAGACTGAAGAGGATTGATTGGCTTGAGAAGGCCCTGAATAGAAGCCTGGATATTGCCAGAATAGATGGCCCTTGCAGAAGATGAATTCAGCAATTTCTTTAGAGTGTCTTGACCATATGCTTACTTGTGACAATTTGGTCACCATCATCTTAATCACAGCCTGCCTGAACAAAGTGGGAATCACATGTTCATTCACCTCTTGTCAGGTCACCTGAGACCAGGTGACAGATGCATTCCGTAGGAGTCAGAAGTGCACCGCTAGGTAGTGGACCTTAGGACTGACTGCAGCGGATTGTACCCAGGGAGATTCAGGACACAGGTCTGCAGGATCACTAACACAGATCAAAAGGGGAGCTGGAGCATAGATTCCCCAGGGCGCGGAGTCTAAGAACCAGAGGGTGTTCAACAGAGCCTCCAGTGGTGAGGATGGACTTCGCCACAGTCTGGCTCCAGGTCGCGGCCCCTAGGGTCTCACAGCTCATGCTCACAGTAGACTACAGGAGAAGGAAGCAGCAGGCTGGAATGACAAGGATAGTAAGGGGATAAGGCAGAGGTCAGGGCAACTAGCAGACAGGAACAACAGAGTACATGCCAAAGGTTCAGGGTCACAGGCAGACAGGGATGGTCGGGGACATGCAAAAGGTCAAGGTTGCAAGCAGACAGGAATCGTTGAGAACACGCCAAGGTCGGTAACAGAGTCAAACATAGAGCACATGGCAAGCAGGAAACAGGAAGCCAAACACACAATGATACACAATGGTTGATCAGCACCGCTGGCTTGCAGTGCACAGGTTAATATAGGGTTCCCTGATAGGGCCTAGGGTGGAGCCACGCTTAGAGGAGAGGTTATAAAAACCACCAGGTGGAAGTGGCTGGTCTCTTAGTTAGAACACATGAGGAGAGTTAAGTAAACAGAGGAAGATAACTGAATAACCATGACACCTCTACTTGAGAAGAAGTAGAAAAGGGTTAATTTGCCTGAGGAGATTCTGAGACTACTCCCTGGCATCATAAATGACCCCTTCATAGAGTGAGTGAAAACGACTCCTTTAGAGTTTATTGACTACATGCTTAATGAATGTGACAACCGGTTATTTGTCGTTGTCATCTTTATCCTTGGTTGCTTGAACAAGGCAACATTCTTGCAGTCATGCTCATCTGTCTTCTCTTTGGAAGAATCTGAAGCAGATTGTTTGCCTGGGAAGGCTTTTGACTGCTTGGTTTCCCTTTCACAGGGAAAGTAGAAACACTCCTTTAGAGTGTATTGACCACAGGATTAATGAATGTGACAACCTGTTGGGTATCGTCATCCTTATTCTTGGTTGCTTGAACAAAGCAGAATTATGCAGTCATGTCAATCAGAAAATTTGGAAAATGGGCCGTTACACCTGGTATGGCTAGGCAGCTTCTCATTGCCAGAGCCAATAACTCTTTCAAAGTGTGAGCAGAAACCACTCCTTTAGAGTGTATTGACAATGTGTTTATTGAATGTGACATCCTATTAGGTGTCATCCTTATCCCTGGCTGCTTGAGCCAGTGGGATACATACTGTCATGCCCATCCGAGTTTCTTCTTATAGAGTCTGAAAAGAGATGATTTGCTTGGGAAATCTATGAGACTGCTCCTTGTCAGAGAATTTAACCCCTTCAAAGGGTAAGTGGGAATAACTCCTTTGAGTGTATTGGTCACTTTTTTAATAAATAAGACAACCTGTTAGGTATCATTATCCTCATCTCTGGTTGCTTAATCAAAGCAAGATTCACACAGTCATGTTCCTCCACATCTTCCCCTTTGGAGAGTCTGCAGAGGCTGATTTGCCTGGGAAGGTTATTAGACTGGTCATTGCCAGAACATATAACCATATAAAAGCAATACTCATACAGCCATGTTCATCTATGTCTTCTTTATTGAAGAGCCTGAAGAGGGCTGCTTGTAATGTTATTGGTTTTGTAGGGCAAGTGTACAAGGCTCTATTTTTCTAGCATGTGACAGACATTCACATACGGTACGTGCATTTATCAACACTTCCTCCTCATCTAAATTCTATCTCCTGGGGTGTTTTGCAAATGACAATATAATTCTGTAATGCAGATCCCTAGAGTGTTCTCTGGACTATTTCTCTATGTACGTGTAAATATTTGGCCTGGTAACACAATGTCAGTTCAGTTCATCCAGTCTGTGATGTTTTGAAAGTCTCCAGATATTTCACACCCAGAAAAATAACCGCTTCAGCATAGTGAAGAATGGTTTACATACTGTTCTCATGACTGATACTGCATTCTCCAAAACCATGAAGAGAACAAGATCAAATATGTACATTATATCAGGCATCATGTGCTGATGCTGTTACAACTGTAAAGTTGTTAAAACATACATCTATCAACAGGAGAGCCTTTCATTTGTCATTATATGACAAGTGGAACTGAAAGAATTTTGCAAATGTGTTGAGTTGTTGTTTAACTTAAAGGATTTATTTAGGGTATGGAGAAGACTGTTGGTGATTAAAAGTCAACCACAAGCAAACTGTACCTATCATTAATGTGATGTTCTTGAAGCCAGGGCTGTCTTTAAGGCAGGGCAAATGGGGCAGCTTCCCTGGGTTCTGTCATTGTTGTGGGGCTCAAAGCATCTGCCTTATACTTGCCAACTATTGAAGTTTAAATCCCCTTGTACCTTGAGGTTTTAGTCCCGTGCTTTGTCCTGATATCTCAGTGTGAAGTTCTGTTACTAATGCTGCCCAGCTCTACCTTGTTGTGTACAGATGACTTACCTGCAGACCCTGTGTTTACATGTAAGCACTGGCATTGATATGTAAATAAGAGGCGGAATTCATATGTAAATAGTGGCAGACTGGCAGCATTGAAATGTAAAATTAGGAGGTATTCATATGTATATCATGCCCCCCCCCCCCCCAGGTCATATTCACAATCACCTATACTGAATGCTGTCCACTGGGGAGATAAAGGAGCATGCTTGAACACAACACGCACAAATGTGAACGCAAGCCAAATGTCTCAGTTACATTGGTGGTCAGTGTAAATCTTGTTATTACATTGGTGCCTAGTGTAGAATCCTTTCATTCACACTAGTGGCCAGTGTGAAGGTCCCCCTTACATTGGTGGTCAGTGTAAATCCCTCCTTATATTGGTGGTTACTTTGAATCCTTTTATTACATTAGTGGCCAGCGTAAACCCCTATTATATTGGTGGCTAGTGTTGAAACTCCTCTTTATATTGGCAGTCGGTAAAAAAAATAAGCATTGCCATTGAACATACCCTCCCCTCCCCCCAGCACTGCCACTGATCCCAGGAGTTCTAGGATCCTTAAGAGTGTCCTGTCTATTAATGGGTCCCCTCACCTCTGCAGTCCATGGTGTGCAGGCAGTGAGGCGATGATGTACTGTAACCTCTAGCAACCAATCAGTGAGCAGTATTGTTGTACAGTAATCTCTAGCAGCCAAACAACAAGCAGAAATCATGTGCTGTAACCTCTAGCAACTAATCAGTGAGCCGTAATGTGTGCTGTAACCTCTAGCAACCAGTTAGTGAGCGGTAATGATACACTGTAACCTCACTGCCTGATCTGATTCTGTAAATGGATTTTGAGTCTAGCTGCTATTTATTGTATGTCTCAGAGCAGGTGGAGAGCTAAACTACATGGAGTGGGGCGGGGGGGGGGGGGGGGTCCAAGAAAATTTACGCCCAGGGTCCAATCAATATTAAAGACGGCCCTGCTTGAAGCTGCTATGCAGGTTTGGTTGTTATGTCAAAATACCAAGACAACTGACCAAAAATTAAGTGTTAGCATGTGTGTTTTGCAATTTCTGTGCCGCAGAGCTCAGCAGAACAAACTAAGCTAATAAAATATTCTGTTCTCCTGAATCAATAAGAGCTGTTCTTCTTGTACTTCATGTGTCAGGTGTAATGATATTCTGGTGGAGACAGGCAAAGAAAGAGCGTGCCTCCCACTAATTCTCAGTGTTCTAAAAGCAGGGAGGGTACAATTAGCAAAATATTCTGTTTAAACCAAGAGCTCAAAGCATGTAAAAAGGAGGATAAAGGAATCATTTATAAATACATAAAGAAGAAAAGGTTAGAAAAGTACCAACAAAAATCTACAAATATTATGGGTTGACCCCAGTGTAGATTATTGGAAACCACCAATAAGGAAAAAAATTAAGTATATGCGAACACACAACTGTTAAGACACATGGTGAATAAGCAAATATGGGGAATATATTAATACTTGCTTTAAAAATGCAATCCCTCTTAACCTTTTAATTATTTTACTGCTTGCTTACATAACCACACTATTTTTAATTCCCCTTCTGCATAGCAAGTGAAGGGTAGGGATGAGCTTCGTGTTCGAGTCGAACGTACGTTCGACTCGAACATTGGCTGTTCGTGCGTTCGGCGAATTCCGAACGTTTTGGCCGTTCGCGTCAAAATTCGAGTGACGCGCGCGCGGACCACAATGCACTGCGTTGGCGCAGTGCATTGCTGTCCGATGATTGGCCAAGCATGCACTGTGACCCCGCATGCTTGGCCAATCGCAGCGCCGGCAGCGAGGAGAGCCATGATTGGCCACAGGCATCCTGCCTGTGGCCAATCATAGCTCAGACTGTGTAGTGCACGCCCCACACTATATAAGGCCGCCTTTAAGGCGGCCTCCTGTAGTGTGTTACTTTGCATCTGAAGCAGTGGGTGTTCTGTGTACCTTCAACACAGTACACACCAATCGTTTTTGGCTGATTTCCTATCTTGCTGCTGTGTAGTGGTTGTTGTCTGTGCCCTGACTGCAGTATACACCACTATATTCACCTCACCTATATAGCTAGTGATCTAGCTTTAACCACTTAACAACTGCCCATTGCCGATTAACGGCTTCAGGGCGGTTGTTTAACTCAGAGAGGCCGTTAATTAACGGCCTCCCAGAATTCTGCTCTCGCGTGCCCCGAGGTGTGCGCACTCGAGAGCATCCGTGACCGCCGGGTCCATAGGACCCGGCGCATCACGGTAAACGGCCGCTCATAGCGGCCGTTTACCACGTGATTGCTCCGTCAAATGACGGAGTGATCACTTGGAAACAAACCGGCGTCATGTTATGACGCCTGTTCCTCCCTCCCCTTTCTGTACCGATCGGTACAGCAGAGGGGAAAGAGATCGGTGTCAGCAGCGATGTGGGCTGCATCTGCAGTGCCCACATCGCTGCTCACCGAATTTAACCCCTCAATTCCCTGCCAATACTCTGCGATACCAGTGCATACTCTGCAGTACCCCGCCATTACTCTGCAGTACCCCGCCATTACTCTGCAGTACCCCGCCATTACTCTGCAGTGCAGTACCCCGCCATTACTCTGCAGTGCAGTACCCTGCCATTACTCTGCAGTACCTCGCCATTACTCTGCAGTACCCCGCCATTACTCTGCAGTGCAGTACCCCGCCATTACTCTGCAGTGCAGTACCCCGCCATTACTCTGCAGTGCAGTACCCTGCCATTACTCTGCAGTGCAGTACCCCGCCATTACTCTGCAGTGCAGTACCCCGCCATTACTCTGCAGTGCAGTACCCCGCCATTACTCTGCAGTGCAGTACCCTGCCATTACTCTGCAGTGCAGTACCCTGCCATTACTCTGCAGTGCAGTACCCTGCCATTACTCTGCAGTACCCTGCCATTACTCTTCAGTACCCCCCATTACTCTGCAGTAACCCCCATTACTCTGCAGTACCCCCCAATACTCTGCAGTACCCTGCCATTACTCTGCAGTACCCCGCCATTACTCTGCAGTACCCCCCATTACTCTGCAGTAACCCCCATTACTCTGCAGTACCCTGCCATTACTCTGCAGTACCCTGCCATTACTCTGCAGTACCCCGCCATTACTCTGCAGTACCCCTCATTACTCTGCAGTAACCCCCATTACTCTGCAGTACCCCCCAATACTCTGCAGTACCCGCCATTACTCTGCAGTACCCCCAATACTCTGCAGTACCCTGCTATTACTCTGTAGTACCCCGCCAATACTCTGTAATACCCTGCCATAAATTGCCATACCCAGCCATACTCAGAGATACCCAGCCATACTCGGTGATACCCTGAAGTACCCAGCCATAGACGCCCCCCACCCCTCACCGCCCTCTGGTGCTTCTACCAACTCGCCAGTACGATCAAAGCCAGAATCTTTTTTTTAATTTTTTATTTCAGGCTTCCCAGCCTAGAGGTGAGATGTGGGGTCATATTGACCCCCCAGATTTCACTGTAAAGAGGACCTGTCATCCCATATTCCTATTACAAGGGATGTTTACATTTCTTGTAATAGGAATAAAAGTGATCAAAAATATATTTTTGGGAAAAAAAATGTCAAACTAAAATAAAGTAAAATGAACAATAAAAAAATAAAATAAAAATTAAAGCGCCCATGTCCCCATGTGCTCGCATGTGCCACACATGTGAGGTATCGCCGAGAATGTTAGAGCGAGAGCAATAATTCTAGTCCTAGACCTCCTCTGCAACTCAAAACATGTAACCAGTAAAAAAATATTTAAAGCGTCGCCTATGGGGATTTTTTAAGTAGCGACGTTTGGCGCCATTCCACGGGCATGTGCAATTTTGAAGAGTGACATGTTTGATATCTATTTACTCAGCATAACTTCATCTTTCACTTTATGCAAACATTGGGCTAACAAGTGGTTAATAATAGAGCTTGCAGTCAGTAGTGTTAGGAGATAGTGCGTGCTGTCTGCATGCTCTGTACCCAGTACATACCGCTATAATATAGGGCAGGCCCCTACTTTCAAACATCCAACTTACAAACATCTCCTACTTGCAAACGCAAGGAGACAGCAGCAAGTGAGATGAAAAAAGATGGACGACAAAACAAAATTATACAGGGGTGATAACCCTTCCCTATGTTTTCCAAAAAGCTTAAAGATATTTTTTTTGACTGGAGCTACACTTTAAAAATGTACCGGTTGAAAATGACAAACAGATTCAACTTAACACAACAAACCTACACAGTCCCTGTCTTGTTTGCACCGCCTGTATACTGCTGTTCTGAGTATATAGGGCCTGGGGGCCACACGCATTTCCTTTTTTTAATATGGGTACGGGGTTCCCCTTAATATGTGTACAAGACCCAAATAGGCTGGTAATGGGCAGGGAGGGCTACCCATGCCATTTTTCTGAATGATTTTCAACCATATTGCAGGAACCAGATATAACATTAAAACCGCAAGCAGTTTTAAATGGTGTTATTTCCGTTTAATGTCATTTTGTGCAGGGACTGTTCTAAACACGGGAAACACGTGGCACTTCCCAGGCATACTATAGACACCCCCCAGGCACCATATTTAAAGGAATATTTCACTTTTTTTTTTCACTTTAATCGTCATTAAAATCACTGCTCCCGCCAAAACGGTAGTTTTTAAAACTTTTTTTTGCAGTGACCCATGTCCCCTGAGGCAGGAGGCAGGTCGCCAAACCCTTTTTAGCACACTGTCTTGCATATTAGCCGTTAAAATTAGCACTTTCCAATTCGAACGTTCGAGTCCCATAGACTTCAATGGGGTTCTAACGTTCGTACCGAACGCGGGGGTCGTTCGCAAGTTCTGGTGCGAACCGAACCGGGGGGTGTTCGGCTCATCCCTAGTGAAGGGCACTTGATTATGTCACACACAGATAAGGAACTACACTCCCTATCTGTGTACACTACTATGTCCCCACCATGCATGGGAGAATGGTGGGGACATGGCTGAGAAATTAACTAGGGTAGATACAGGCATGCCATGCATTGACATGGCATCCTGTATCTCCTTACAGCAAGCCTTCGGATGCAAACTGACCACAGAACCACAAATCAATTTTCATGCTCGCTGTGCTCAGTTTACTTCAAATAAATAGGGTATTGGTAGGATCAACCAGGTATTTGACACGTAAGGTGACAATGAAAGGAATACAGACTATAATGTGAAGTGTGTACATGGACCGACACACACATTTTTACATTTTAGGACTGCACTCAAATAGATTTTCACAAATATTGTAAAGCAGTGGTGCCTGGAGCTTTATATTTTGGGGGGGGCAGCAAACAAGATACCCACCTCCCCCTCGGCCGGTTGGATGCTCAGTCAAACTCCTCATCCCCCTCTCGCTCGCTTGTCCCCCCACCAACCCCTGCAGTTACCCCATCTAGGTTATGGGCAGCTTCAGCTCCTTCCTGCATCTCCTTCTCCTCAGGAGTGGCTTCCTCCTTAGCATCTCACCCTGCGTCTCCAGCTTCATGTCGGCTTCCCTCCTCCTTTTCTCGGTTGTCAATACGATCGCTTCTCCTCATGGCCAATTGGTTCTTAAGACCCGCTTCCTGGTTGGCCGGGAGGAGAATCAGGAAGACGATAGAGAATATTAATTCGCTATTATCACACAATTGTCACCCCAAGTCCAGCCTTTTATTAAGCCAATTGGAGCCTCAGGGTCAAATAACCATTTCAGCCCCAGAAGGATTTGCCCCCTTAATGACCAGGCTATTTTTTGCGATATGGCACTGCGTCGGTTTAACTGACAATTGTGCAGTCATGCCACTCTGTAGCCAAACAAAATTGGAGTCCTTTTTTACCCACAAATAGAGCTTTCTTTTGGTGGTATTTGATCACCTCTGTATCTTTTATTTTTTCACTATAAACAAAAAAAAATTAAATTTGTATTAAAAAAAAAATATTTTGTTTTACTTTCTGCTATAGCACATATCCAAAAAAATATATAAAAAAACAAATGTATTTAACAGTTTAGGCTGATATATATTCTTCTATATATTTTTGGTAAAAAAAAATCACAATAGGCATATATTGATTGTGTTTGTCCAAAAGTTGTTGCGTCTACAAACTACAGAATAGATTTAGGGACTTTTTTATTGTTTTTACTGGTAATGGTGGTGATCTGTGATTTTTAGAGGTACTGCGACATTGCGGCAGATAAATCTGACCCCAAATTACACTTTTTGGGGATCAGTGACATTATTACACTGATCAGTGGTATAAGAATGCACTGATCAATGTAAAAATGACACTGGCAGGGAAGGGGTTAACACTAGGGGGCGATCAAGGGGTTAAGTGTGTTCCCTAGGTGTGTTCCAAATGTAGGGGGATGGGTTTACTGGAACATGACAGAATTTAATGTTCCCGATCACTGGGAACAGTAGATCTCTGTCATGCCACTGGGCAGAAAGGGGAATCACCTCGTTTACATAGACAGTTCCCCGTTCTGCCTCTCCTCACCACTATCATGGGTCGCCAGCGGACAACGATTTGACCGCAGAAGAATTGGTCTGCTAGTGGTTAATGTGCTTAAAAAAACCCCATTAAAATACATCCATCCCTACATGTAGATTAGGAGCCAGATGCATGGATTAGGGGGATAGTGCCCCTGTGCCCCTAATTAGCTGGCTGCTACTGTTGTAAAGTCTTGAACATGCAGCACGTACAGCTGTACTTGGGGGGTCTAAAAGCCTATATAAAATGCCACTGCCCCTGTAGTCAAGAGTGGAGCACTCATATACTGAAAGACATAGAAGAGAGCCACTATAGAGCACTGCATAGTGCAGAAGTTATTACTTCAACCCAGGGGTAGGCAATCTTGGGCCCTCCAGCTGTTGTGGAACTACATTTACCATGCAGCATTGCAAGGCTGGCAGTTACAATTACTCACAGAGGCATGATGGGACTTGTAGTTCTGCAACAGCTGGAGGACCCAAGATTGCCTACCCCTGCTTTAACCTTGTGGAACTATAAGTCTCATCATGACTCTGCCTTTGGGAGTCATGATTGTAACTGTCAGCCTTGCAATGCCTCATAGGACTTATGGCAACTAGCATGTTGATTGTCTTTGCCCATTATGGAATCCTGAGTTAATTAAGAAAACAATCAGGAAGTGTAGACAGCAGGAAATGAGTGCACTACTTATTAAATAAGCACAGAATGCTATATATATAGCTCTTCTAATTCTGGATTCTGTGACTGTGCCGCAACCTAAATAGTATTGTGACCTCAGTTAGTTACCAGGCTGATGAAGAATAAGATCTTCTAACCGGTCTTTAGCAAGGCACCTTTGATGTGTCCAGGAAGTACATTCAACAACTGACAGAAGAGACACTTGGCACTTGTTACCATCTCCAGTTGCCAATGTGTGATAGTTTTTTCTCATCCCTGTGGGTTTTGGTTCAGTGCTCCCCTTAACTATCAAACAGGGCATATTATTATTATTATTATTATTATTATTATTATTATGTAGCTGAATAAATTTTGGCCTAAATTCATGAAGAAATGTTATTTTTTATTGGATATGTTTTATACCAGAAAGTAGAAAATAATATTTTTTCTCAAAATGTTAGTGTTTATATAAACAAAAAACAACAAAAAATCCAGTGGTGATCAAATACCACCAAAATAAATCTCTATTTGTGTGAAAAAAATAACAATTTAATTTGTGTACAGTGTTGCATTCCTGTGCAACTTCCTGTTAAAGCAGTGCAGTGCTGAATAGCCAAAAATCCTCTTGTCGTGAAGGGAGGTCAAGTTGTTAAAGTTTTGTTTTTCTCAGTTTATTAATTTGTTACTTTTTAAATTTTTCTCACATAACTCAATTATCTTAATATACATTCTACATGACACAATCATCTTAATATACATTCTATTTTACTTTGTAAATTACTACTTTGAAGCAAAACATTTCCACAAGTAAAATACGAAAAAACATTGATACACATTTTTACGCTTCCAATGGCAGATAGAAGCAACGGATTGAGGGATTTTTATTTGGCTGCATCTGGTATGAACCCATCAATTTACTAGAAGTCTATGTTCTAAGAAAATGAAAAATTCCACTAATACAAACTGGGATTATCTTAACGGGGTTTTTAGGCAAGAGAATGTAATCTATTTGCAGGCTTCATTATAACATATTTGCAAATTAAGCATCTTACTGATTACACACTGGTGATGATTTTTTTCTTTGTAATTATATACACGAGTTTAATAATGGTTTGCTAACTAGTCTATTAATTGAATCAATAGAATATCAGTGCTAAATGTCTTCTGTCACTGGTAGAGATGAGCAAATTTTTAATACCTCGCTCCAAAAAGCAAATCTTTGCAATCAGCTTCAGTTATCAGATATCAATGTGGTATAAAAATAGATTAAATGTCTGAGGATAATACCTCTCATGCACTAGTTTTGTAAAGATAATTGTTAGGAATTATTTCTACCTTCATCAGACTGCAAAATGCGGAGATTCCTTTACTTCTCATCTTTCCCCTTTTGTAGGTAAAAGGTGACAAATAACCTTTCACAAAGTAACTGCAGATTCATGAACAAGCTTATTAGCAAATATATTTTGGAGATTACCAGCTTTTTCATCAGTAGACACTCTAGTGGGGATGTGGATTGTTTTTTTCATTCAAGAGTTGTATAAAAAAAAAATCTGGCATTGTTCCTATTTTATTGCAAAATTATAGCACTGATGAAACATGTGGTATTACTGCCTGTCTGAAAAACAGCGCTGTATATGCATAGTTTGAATAGCTTAAGTCTATTTTTAACTAAATGTAAAACAATGATAGAAACATGTTATCCATGATCCCATATTATCTTTGCATTGTATCAAAACAAAACCAGACGTCATCATTTTATTACATTATTTGTCCTGGCCTAGCCCCCCCCCCCCCCCCCCCTGTACTCCCGGAGTCTATGGGTAGCTATCCAGGCAGATAACCTTTTTCTGCGCACACAATAATTGACTGCTGTTTCTTGTCTGTGTCTTTTATTGGCACGTTGCAGATTTTAATATACACGTGAATGACACATGTGATATGTAGAAAAACTGAAAAAAACAAGAATAATATAACATTACCATACAATAGTAAATGTCATATCAAATAATAACTAAAATGACTAACTCATTTCCCTTATAGCCCGTGGAGGAGGAAAAAGAATATTGCTTACCTCCGATGCCATCGATGGGGAGAGATAGCATCTAGGCTGCCACCATGAGATTGAACATGTTTATCCCTGTGGCTGTTTCCCTTCCTGACTAAAGAGGATATGACGTTTTTTACATCACTTCCCAAGTGGCTGGATAATATCACTTATAAACTATAATAATGTTTGGCCAGTAGGTGGCGCAAGCGTAACAGCTAACCTAGAACAAACATAATTTATTGTTGTTTGTGTGCCCACTAATTGATTCACCCACTCTTTGTTCTGGTGACCAGCATAGGAATAGAGTAAATCTTCCAACAGAGACACTTGTTATAATGAAAAATATCTAAAAAGGGATTTTCATCTTGGAACAATCTCCCCTATCTTTCTTTCAATGTGCACCTGTGTCTATAGCAGCCTTTTTGCAACCAGGGTGTCCAGGCACCCTGGGTGCCTTCAGGTGTCTTCAGGGGTGCCTTGGCAACATGCTATGAAATTGGCAAAAAACTGTATACAAGTCAGCAACCGTCTAGCCACCAGTGTCCTAACAATCAATAATGTTATCGGTTGAAAAGGAGGCTGTCAGACACCTCCACGGCATCCTTGTTTGCCCCTTCCCTGCCCCTCTCAATCAGCACCAGAGTCACATTATCTGAGTGAGGGGGTGAAACTGAGTTAGAAGAGAAACATTGGAATACTAATCAGTATAAAGTATATTTGCTTTGGAAGAAAAAATCACTATTAATGTTGGGTGTCCCACGGATGTGGATGTTGCTACATTATGCAAAAATATTTGTTTATATTTAGAATGGGGTGCCTCGAGATTGTGTGGAATTTTAAAGGATGCCCTGACTGAAAATAAGTTGATAAACACTGGTCTATAGTCATTATCGTTCAACTGTAAGGCTGGATTGGTTGGTCAGATATGTGTGGGGTGTTTTTTTTTACTTACCACTGTTTCTATCTCCAGATATGTATTGTGCTTCTCCCGAGGAAGCATTTTTTTACCTTGTGAAACGTGTAAAGAGAAAAGCACCACAGATCATTCATATGTGATAAAAGGTTTTCAATTTTAAAACAGAGTTGAACCCATTTAAAAGTCAGCAGCTACAAAAAGTGTAGCTGCTGTATTTTAATAAACAGACACTCACCTGTCCCACGGTCCAGTGATGCGGGCGCAGGAAGCCTCGCTCTTCTCCCCCTCCTCTCCACGGTGCTGGCATTGTAATTGTGGGTGCCCGGCTGTGGCTTCACAGAGGAGAGGAGAGTGATAGGGAGAGCGCACACTACGGCAGCCGCCATTCCCGCCTGTGTGCAGAATGGTGCTGGACAGGGGCTGGACAGATAGAGTGAAGAGGTGCTGAGAGGAGGAGTTTCATGTAGTCCTTAGAAATTGAAAGTAAACATCAGAGGAGAAACTGGAAAGCATGCAGGGAATCTAGGAAGTTGTGGAAAGAGATGATCAGCAGACAGGCAGAACTCGAAAGGAGATTTTTTCAGTTGCACCTGCTGAGCTGAGCCGTCCCAGAAAAGATCTCTGGTGACCTTGGGAGAGGGGCCAGCTTTATCAAATATCCTTGTGGAGATACCAGGATTATCTAATTTTTAATTGTGGGGAGTGCATCATCAAGGGGAGTTCACATGCTGGATCGGTGACGGTATTCAGGAAAATAAAGTTTTAACATGTCTGATAGGACACGGCATCGTACACTGATCTAAGGCCTTTTGCATGGAGTTTTGCATGTCGCTCACTTTATGTGTATTTGATGTTTTTAGCCCACAGAATGCTATCATATTGCACTGAATATTTTAGGATATTCTGCAAGCACTGTTAACCACTTGCTGACCGCTGTCGGCATATATATATCGGCAGAATGGCACGACTGGGTAAAGTAACATACCCGCTGTGCGCGCAGATTCGATCGCCGCAAGGATACCCACGATCGTGTCACCGAGCTCAAGAATGGGGAGATGTCTGTGTAAACAGCATCTCCCCATTCTGCCTAATGACAGGACCCTGATTTTCTGCTCCCTGTAGTCGGGAACAACGATCAGTTTCCACGTCATACACAGCCCATCCCCCAGACAGTTAAAAACACGCCCCAGGGACACACTTAACCCCTCCCCACCCCCCTAGTGGTTAACCCCTTCACTGCCAGTGACATTTTTACAGTAATCAATGCAATTTTATAGCATTGATCGCTGTATTAATGCAAATGGTCACAAAAATGTGTCAAAATTGTACGATGTGTCCGCCATAATGTCGCAGTCCTGATAAAAATCGCTGATCGCCGCCATTACTAGTAAAAAAAATTATTAATAAAAATGCCATAAAACTATCCCCTATTTTGTAGCTATAACTTTTGCGCAAACCAATCAATAAGCGCTTATTGTGATTTTTTTTGGGCCAAAAATATGTAGAAGAATACATATCGGCCTAAACTGAGGAAAAAAAATGTTTTTTTATATATTTTTTGGGGATATTTATTATAGCAAAAAGTAAAAAATAATGCGTTTTTTTAAATTGACACTATTTTTTGTTTATAGCGCAAACAAATAAAAACAGCAGGGGTGATCAAATACCATCAAAAGAACACTCTATTTATGAGGAAAAAAAGAACGCCAATTTTGTTTGGGAGCCACGCAGCACGACCGCACAATTGTCAGTTAAAGCGACGCAGTGCCGAATTGCAAAAACTGCTCTGGTCAGGAAGGGGGTTAATCCTTCCAGGGCTGAAGTGGTTAACGCTGCGATTTTTATATATGCATATTTTTTTCTAATATTTTGTACTTTTATAATAGCTGCTATAGTGCGTGACTCTTAAATAAATGGAGCGCTGGGATCAGTTACACTTTGTGTTACTGATATTTATTTTGTACTATTTTGTGTAGTGGAAGAGATTTTGTTTGAGGGCTGGTTCACACTACAGAAATGTATTCCGGGTGCATATCAGATGCGCTTCTGCATGAACGTTTTTGATGTGTTTTCACTGCATTTTTTTTCCTCTCTTTTTTTTCAGTTTCCTGGGAGGTTTTCTTGCATTTTGTATGCATTTAGATGCATTTTGGTGTGCTTTTAAAGCATTTTGCTGCGTTTCAGTACAGTTTTGTGCAGAAAAAGTGGAGCACGTTCAGTTTTTTTCCTGCACTGGAATAAACTAGAGCTGACCGCACTGTCCGCACTGGTGTGAACTAGGCCATTGGAACTCATATTATCTCCATATGTTTTGATGCAGAAAAAAATGCACTGGACTGCATCAGGTGTGAACCAGCCCTTAGAGTATGGTTTGTTCTTTTCATTTCACCTTTCATTTGCAGATGGTAGCCACATGACAAAAATGACTGAATCTTCAATTGCTTGTACAGTTCTTGACAAAATGTGGAGGGGAAATTAAAATAATGTCACTTGGAAGCCTACAATCTCTTTTAAGAAGATGTAGACAGTGAGAGGGGTCAAAAGAAATACCCTCTATTGGAAGGAATAGCAACATTTTAGTGAGATAATCCATTACTACCAATCTATACTAGGCCAGTTTCACACTACCGATCCGTTCAGGTCCGCCTGTCAGTTTTTCAAAATTGAGAACATGAAGCAGAAATTCGGATAGCTAAATTCTGATGGAGCATACACATGGTCGCATTTTCCGATGAAAAGCTCTCATCTGTCTTTTTCTGGCCGGAATTCCGATCGTGTGTACACGGCATAAGAGAGGGTTATAATACCTGCAAAAACAGTAATAATAACACTCGGAAAGCAATAACAACACTTGAAAAAGTGAAACCAACAGGGCCAAAGTAAGCTGAGAACTGATGCTGGTTTGACAACTGACCTAATAAGAAACTACAAGGGAAGTTATCTGGGGATCCACAATAGACTGTAGACTGGCCTGTTGGTGATGTTGGTAGCTGCATCCTCTCAGGGATATCTAGAGGCTTATGATCTATCTCAGATGGAGGCATGAGGGATGGTAATCCCCTATCTTCTGTGTGCTCCCAGCGTAGCCAACTTGAGGAGATTGGATTGTTCAGACTATTAAAAATGCTGATTCAATCCAGCTCATCTTTTAGCTGTCCTGAATGACTGAAGCAGGAGTGAGAGAACAGTGCCCACTCTGGTGGACTTTTCAGGTGTAGGACCTGGACCATAAAGACAAGTAAAGTAGGCAAGCACTATGAAAGATCTACTAGCTGAAATTTCCAGAGAAAATTTCCAGGAATTGGCCCTTAGGCTAGGTTCACACTATAGCGATGCGGGAACGCCGCGAATCCGTGGCATTTTCCCGCATCGCATGACTCCCGCCGGCAGTTCACACTGCCCTATGCGGACTGCTGGGAGTGTCAATGAAATCTTAATGACACCCCCAGATCCGTCCGCATATCGCAGTGCGATCTGCACACTCGCACAGGAATCGGATCGCATGGTGTGAACACCCATGCGATCCGATTCTGCTGCGGACCAAAAAAAGGGTCCCGTGCGAGTTTGCTGCGGGAGTGATGCGAATTCAGCCATACTATCTGTATGGCTGAACTTGCATCGCTACAGAGATCCGATGTGATTTGCACTGCAGTGCGGTGCGAATCACATCCGGATCTCCCCCCCGCAGCAGTGTGAACCCAGCCTTAAGCTGTGAAAAGTTCTTAAGCGGTTTTACCTTTTTTTGTTTTCATTACAGCACTTCATTTTTCTGCATGCTGCTCCTCAGATGATTTTTTTTTGCCTTTAATGATGCAGGCTACATCACTCTGTGTGTATTGATCTTTTGAGTTTACTTTAGTGCACTGGCATGAGCTCACATTTTTGGGGATACACTCTGTTTACAGTGATAACCTAGCAGTAGCCTAACAGTAATTCCTTAATTAGAAACCATACAGTCTCATTCATGACCTCTAAAACTTGTGGTCTATAAAACATTCTTGAATTACATGCTGATAATCTGTTCAAATGTTTTCTGCTTTGTCGCAATCTATTTTTGTTTTTAAATAAAAGATGGAGTCTGCCTGGTTTATTTAATCTTGAATTGACTTAAATGTAAAAGACTTAGATTCTGTGCAGCAAATATGTATAATTTTTAGATTATGTGTCAGAAAAATAACATAATAATAATCTAATTCATGGTTTCTCAACCTTTTTACCTTGGAGGAACCATTAGCGAATCATTGAGTTCTCAGGGAACCCCTGAAGTAATGTTCACATCTACAGCTCACCAAACATTGGTGTGATAACTGTTGATAGAACAACAAAATATTTTTAGAAATCACATTAAATAATAGAATCAGGGCACATTACATGGGGGAAGAAGGGCACATTACATGGGGGAAGAAGAGCACATTACATGGTGGAAGAAGGGCACATTAATTGAGGCTAGAGCACATTATATGTGAGAAAGGTCTTCTACATGAGCAGGGCACATTATACAGGAGCAAGGCACATTACATGAGAGTAGGGCACATTACATGGGGGTGGAACACATGGAGATGGAGATCAGGGCATATTACATGAGAGTAGGAAACACTACGGAGGAGCAAGACGCATTATTTGAGAGCAAGTCACATTCCATGGGAACAAGGCACATTACATGAGAGAAGGGCACATTAGTGGGCACACAGCAGCACACATTACATGGGCAACACAGCAAGGCACATTACATGGAAGCAAGGCACATTACATGAGAGCAGGGCACATTACTAGTCACGTAGCAGGGCACATTGCATGGGGCACACAGCAGGGCATATTCTATGGAGCATAAAGCAGGGCACAACGTGGGGCACACAGCAGGACACATTACAGGAGGGTAGGGAACAGTGCACCACAGCAAGCACCATTACAGCCATTAATTTCCTTTGTGTAAGGACAGATGAGAAACATTTGATATTGCAGGGCAGGGAAAGAAAGGTAGGAAATGCTGCTGCAATTGGCACATCTTAATACCAATACCAATAGTAACTGCTGAAGATAAATTAATTCTATTTTAATAAAAATATTCCTTGTTTTTCAATAGACATATCTTAATGAATGAAGCAATGGTATAGCATTTGTCTAATATGCTTTGTTTTAAAGAATATCGTCTTAGCAATTTTAGGAGTGATTAGCTTAAGTTGATCTATATAATGTGCTTTACTTGTCTGGGGCTATTTTTACATGACCAAGCACTATAGTAATCTGTTGGGACTTGAGTAAATTTAGCCTCTTAACCTAAAGGATTAGTGTCACTTTAATATGTGAAATTTGCATTTGATGTAAACAAACACAAAATCAACTTCAAGGCAATTCACTTTTTTGCTTCCATTACTGTCTGCAATAATGGACCCTAATAAGCAAAAAAGTTCAGAGACCTTGGTTATTTATTTTAGGAGCCATCTACTACAGTAAACCTGCTTGGGTGGGTAAGTAATAACATGAAAACGCCAACCTTTATAATTGCAAGAAATAGCTGCATCCCAAAGAATACAAAAGATTTCTTAATACAGTTAAAAAACTAAAAACCTTAATTGGTTTACAAATGATTTCTCTGATAGCATTTACTTTCTCTTTTAAAAAAAATGGTTCAAATGTATGTTTCCTATAAATGTGCCCATTTAGTAATGGAGTGATTTTAGCAGTGGACGCCATTTTCTTTATATCCCAGAATATATATCAAATAGACATACAACAGTAGCATGATCATGTAGTAGCATTATCATGTTCTTCCTGTAACAAATATCTACTCAAAGTATAAGATGACCCCCCCCCCCCCCCCCAATAACCCTTTGCTCTAAGTAGGCACCCAAAGGTAATCTCAGTTTTTGCTACATTTTTTGCTAATTAAAAAACGTGGTATTGTTTGGGTGATACAGGGGAACAGTGATGCCACTTCAGCAGTCTTGTGGCTCAGGCACCATCACAAGGGAGCGAGTTATATGTTTGCTCATACCTGTAAGTGCCAGGTATTTTTGTCATCTGAAGAAGAACAAGGAGTTTGCGAGAGAGTTCAAGTATGGAGAGTATAAGGCTAAGGATACCCTTTGCAGAAATATGGTCACTTTTGACATGCATAGGCAAGATTTCAGTATTTCTTCAATAAAAAAACTGCTTTGTGTACAAATTTGTATTATATATTTGTATCAGTTTTTACCTATATTTCAACTGCTTACATGCTTTGGGTTATTAGCTCAAAGTTATAGAGTTTAATATCTATACAGTATATACTGTATGTAAACAGTCACATTAAATAATAATGTAGAAATACACATAAAGAATGCTCTCAGTTCCCATATGCCAGTCTTTTCCAGGATATCCCATTTATAGAAATACTGCAACACATTACAAATTCTTTGAATAATTAAAAAAGAGTCCTGCGCAAATAATGCCACAAAAATAAATAATGTATAAAAATGTGAAGAAAACAAGAGTCAATGTAAATATTTCAAAAATAAACACACCAATAGTGTAAGTGTGTAGTGAAAAAGCACTGGAGAAAGAACAGGACCAAATGTTCCAAAAGATCAGGCTCCCAGAACTCTCACCTCAGAGATGGAATAATAAGGCAAAAGAAAGTAATTCCAATGGACTTCTCCTTCACTTCTCTGTGCACAATCATCAAATGGTATAAACTTCTACCACTAGAGGGCCGATTCAATCTCTTATGAGTAATGCTGCAGCATATGTATCCTCGTGGTATGAAACTTAAAGAAAACACAGAGGGGAAGGGGGAAGGGAGAGAAAAAGGGGACTCCAATAGTGTAGTGGTTTCCAAAACTGAACAAATTTATTTAAGAGAAAGCAAATGGACTCTCACATTTAAAAAGAAAATATCAAACAGAAAGAGATCTGGCGTGTACAGCCAGTCTTACGCTCGGTCCGGTATTCCTACGGCCACTCCCTACGCGTTACGTCACCACGTGACTTCTTCATGGGGATGACGCTAGACCGTTCGTAACGTACTTATATACGAGAAAACCGGAAACGATCGGACCGGAAACGTCCGAACGACCATTTTGAAAGAGGTAAAAAACGTCCGAACGACCATTTTGGAAGAGGTAAAAACAGACATATTGGCCGGATATAGAAACTCCGCCATCTTGCTCCTCCAAAATGATGAAAGGGAAGTGTATGTACACCACCATTTTAGACCGGAAATGATTCTTCGGCCATTTTAATACAATATGGTGTACAAAAAAATATGCATTCTCCCTTTAAAGAGCAAAAAGGATCCGAACACAATATAAAATCCGAACGAAATATAAATACTACAAAATATAAAGCCTAAAAATCGAAAAATAATAAAATTGAAAAATAATTCAAAAATAATATATATCCAGTAATTTATATTAAGATCATCAAAAAGTTATATATAAAAACCGCAATAGACATGAATGTATAAATAGCATAATATACAAAATAGGAATATATAAACCATGTGGATAAGGAATAAAATATCCTAGGGATTTAAAATATTCCGTCACCGTATAGAAAATGTATATATATAATATAAATAGCGGCAATAAATAAAATATTTAAAATATTTAAAAAAATATAAAAAATATATAAAATATATGTAAAAATAGTAGATATAGTCAAATATCACTCAGACTGTTCACCAATTAAAGTGCCAAAAAAATATACTGGCATACCGGAAATAGAGCAAGACTTTACATGAAATATCCCATCATAATA
The DNA here is from genome assembly GCF_037356315.1 of Lithobates pipiens. Lineage (NCBI taxonomy): Eukaryota > Metazoa > Chordata > Amphibia > Anura > Ranidae > Lithobates > Lithobates pipiens. The sequence goes on from NW_027507748.1 coordinate 461,745,563, forward strand.
AAAATGTATACAGTGTAATGCATAAAAAATATTTAAAAATTATTTAAAAAACAGTTAAGATCAAAATCAACATTTAAACCATCAGGATAAAAAGATCTCATAGTAAAAATCCACCTAGATTCCTTCTGACTGATGGTTCTAATTTTATGGCTACCCCTCCATGAAGGATTAAATCTTTCAATACCCCAGAATTCTAAATGGGAAGGGTCCCTATTGTGAACTTGATCGAAATGTCTGGAGACACTGTGTTGTGGAAAGCCCTTTATGATATTCTGTATATGTTCTTTTAGTCTTACTTTAAGTGCTCTTTTTGTTCTTCCAATGTATTGTAATTTACAACTACATTGTAAACAATATACCACGCCTTCTGTATGGCATTACACTGTATACATTTTTATTATGATGGGATATTTCATGTAAAGTCTTGCTCTATTTCCGGTATGCCAGTATATTTTTTTGGCACTTTAATTGGTGAACAGTCTGAGTGATATTTGACTATATCTACTATTTTTACATATTTTTTATATATTTATATTATATTTTTTTAAATATTTTAAATATTTTATTTATTGCCGCTATTTATATTATATATATACATTTTCTATACGGTGACGGAATATTTTAAATCCCTAGGATATTTTATTCCTTATCCACATGGTTTATATATTCCTATTTTGTATATTATGCTATTTATACATTCATGTCTATTGCGGTTTTTATATATAACTTTTTGATGATCTTAATATAAATTACTGGATATATATTATTTTTTGAATTATTTTTCAATTTTATTATTTTTCGATTTTTAGGCTTTATATTTTGTAGTATTTATATTTCGTTCGGATTTTATATTGTGTTCGGATCCTTTTTGCTCTTTAAAGGGAGAATGCATATTTTTTTGTACACCATATTGTATTAAAATGGCCGAAGAATCATTTCCGGTCTAAAATGGTGGTGTACATACACTTCCCTTTCATCATTTTGGAGGAGCAAGATGGCGGAGTTTCTATATCCGGCCAATATGTCTGTTTTTACCTCTTCCAAAATGGTCGTTCGGACGTTTTTTACCTCTTTCAAAATGGTCGTTCGGACGTTTCCGGTCCGATCGTTTCCGGTTTTCTCGTATATAAGTACGTTACGAACGGTCTAGCGTCATCCCCATGAAGAAGTCACGTGGTGACGTAACGCGTAGGGAGTGGCCGTAGGAATACCGGAACGAGCGTAAGACTGGCTGTACACGCCAGATCTCTTTCTGTTTGATATTTTCTTTTTAAATGTGAGAGTCCATTTGCTTTCTCTTAAATAAATTTGTTCAGTTTTGGAAACCACTACACTATTGGAGTCCCCTTTTTCTCTCCCTTCCCCCTTCCCCTCTGTGTTTTCTTTAAGTTTCATACCACGAGGATACATATGCTGCAGCATTACTCATAAGAGATTGAATCGGCCCTCTAGTGGTAGAAGTTTATACCATTTGATGATTGTGCACAGAGAAGTGAAGGAGAAGTCCATTGGAATTACTTTCTTTTGCCTTATTATTCCATCTCTGAGGTGAGAGTTCTGGGAGCCTGATCTTTTGGAACATTTGGTCCTGTTCTTTCTCCAGTGCTTTTTCACTACACACTTACACTATTGGTGTGTTTATTTTTGAAATATTTACATTGACTCTTGTTTTCTTCACATTTTTATACATTATTTATTTTTGTGGCATTATTTGCGCAGGACTCTTTTTTAATTATTCAAGTGATAGTTTGTGTTTACTATTTTGTCCCGCTGCATTTTCTGTTTCATTTAGTAGCACTTGCACTTTTGTTATTCCACAGATTGTTACATTATATTTTGTTATGCACGTAGATTTATTTCACGTCTAGTACATAGTGGCGCGAGGGTCCATTTTACACATTACAAATTCTGCAGGGAGTCATATAGTTTGTAGTCTGTGATCAGTAAGCAGTAAAGGGCTGGTGAATTATTGTATGTAATCATCTAACCCATCCGCATTCCTGGCAGGCAGAATGCCATGTTATATGTCGTTCTGTCCACTGCAGTGATTTTTTGAGAGAATACAATTTGATTTCTATTTTAGTGCTTTACTTTACTTTATGGTCTTTTTACAATACCTATGAAATTGTGAGGGTTGTTTTACAACTGAATCAGCAAAACTAAAATTATTGTGAATTGTAAGTAATGTATCCCATGATGGAAAGGCAGTATATGTATTCTTTTGTGTCGATGTTCACACATTTTTTTTTTGCAATATATTGATCTTTGTGGTTATAAGATGTTTTCTTAGGAGATATACAATATGTTTATTTTAACTCTTTATGAAGAGAGGATTTTATGGTTTGAGATAAAGAATGTCTTTTCATATTTTCGCAGAATCAGGAATTTCAAGAAAGGTGGCTTGTAAATGATTTATTTTACAGCCTTCATGTAGAGAGAACTGCAGATTTGGATGAAAGGTATTGCAGCCAGGGGTGACCCTGCTGAAGTTTGTACTTTAATTTGGCAAGCATTAAAGTATTATCTTATAAAGATTCCACTCAGTTTCAGGAATTAACATTACACAGTCTAGTTCACCATTAATCTTTTAGAACAGACTTCTACAATCCTGAAACAGCAATTAAATGCATCCCTTGAATATAAAACATACCAATGCTTTCCTTAAGATAGCCATACTACGCTATTCTATTGGAGCATAATGGTTGTATGCTGACCAACGCAGAGAGCTGAATGATTGTTTGCAACTCAGATTTTTCATTCATAAGAATAAAAGAATAGTAAGATTAAAGAGGGGGTGGAGTTCAGTGCTGGTTGTACACCCCCCCCCCCCCCCATCCACAGGAGTAGAGCTACAGAAAGCAAAATAGGTGCTTTCACAGAGCCACCAAACAGAATGGCAACAAGTACTATATGCATTTAGTCCCCTGGGGGATTAAATGGAAGTTTTATCTTTTCGTGACAGTACTTCTTTAATATTAAAGAGCAAAAATGTTCTCTGATTAACATGAGATTATACATAATAAGGAGATAAGAGAGGGAGGCTGTTAGGCATTAGAGAAAAAAACAATATAAAGAGAAATAATGAAGAAGAGGAGTAGGGTAAATAGTACATGGAGGCCAACCCAGAGAAAAATCTCTGCAGGGAGGAGGCCAGTATGATTTCAGATGGTAAGGGTACATTTTTTACTTTGGATGTACAGTATACAGTATATACCTCACAGTAATTTCATACATCCTAAAATTTGTCCAGCTCGAAATGTATTCTAATAGTCAGCATTTCCATCAATTTCATGTCATTAATCTGGTGGAAAAGATCACACAAGGTTGGGGGATAGATGACTTTTCATGTTCCAGTATTGGCCTGCTGCGAGGATATGTGTGGAGAGTTTTTTCAGTTGTTTAGATAGCCTGGTTATGGAGTGGGCCTAGAAGATGGGTTATTAGATCTTAATTTATAAAGTGGACAGTAATGTCAAAGAGAAGATTATCTACCTCATGGCAAAATGGGATAACACCTGTGCAGGTTCATAGAACGTGATATATTTATCTCACTTGAGTTTCACCAGCTGAAACAGCCTCCCATCTAAGGATGTCTCAGCAATGGGTTTTCAGGGTGTAGCCTCAAGTGTTCTATAGATATCAGAAATAAGGCTTAACACACATGGCAACTGCCCCATTTTGCTATAGCTTTCAGAGGAAGGTACACGTGGAAGGGCTTTGTACCAAGCAAACAAAACAATCCATATTTCCTAACATACTTACCAGCTAGCCAGCAAACCCCCCCCCCCCCCCCAAAAAAAAAAGACAACACAGACAAATTACACTGCATAACAATTTGCATTAAACTGAGGTTTTAGATGCAGAACAATTACAAATGTATTCCATTCCTCCTTAAAGGGATTGTAAAGGTTTGTTTTTTATTTTCTAAATAGATTCCTTTAAACTAGTGCATTGTTGGTTCACTTACCTTTTCCTTTGATTTCCCTTCTAAGGCTGGATTCACACCTATGCAGTTTTAGTGCTTTTTGCATTTTTCAGATTTGCACTACAGAATTTGTTCCATAGGAAACAATGTTAACTGGACTGTAGTGCAAATCTGCAAAATGTAAAAAAGCACTAAAAATGCATAGGTGTGAATCCAGCCTAAATGTTTTTTTTTTTTGTTTTCTTTGTCTGAATTTCTCACTTCCTGTTCCTCCTCAGTAAGCTGTTCTGGCTGATTAAACACCGCTCGGATGATGGTGTGTGGTTTACTGAGGAGAAACAGGAAGTGAGAAATTCGAGCAAAGAAAAAAAACGTTTAGAAGTGAAATCGAAGGAAAAGGTAAGCGAAACCAACAATGCACTAGCTTAAAGGAACCTATTTAGAAAATAAAAAACAAAGCTTTACTTTTACTAAAGCTCAAATTCGACTTTCCCTCCAAGTAATAACTGCAGCTAAGCAAACGATCGCGAGAGCCTGGAGGACGCCTACCTTACATATAGCTGAAACCAAACACAGAATCACACAGGCAATGATACATGCGAAGATAGAAGCAATAACGTTAGACAGGATCCCATTGTTTACTAAAATATGGCAACCTTGGGTGGACCATTTCCTACCGAAAGACTTCGATACTCGCCTTATGGCCCCTTAATTCAGAACGGTCAATGATTCGTGGTCCGTGGTTCCTGTGGGCCTTCCGACCATACTTTTCCCCCTTTCCTCCTCTCCTCTACCCTCTCACATCCTTTTCCTTTTTCCTTGTGTCCCTATCTCTCTCTTTCTTTTTCTTTCCTTTTTTCTTTTCTACACCCTTTCTTCCTTACTTTCTTTTCTATATATGGTAAAATACCTCAAGCGGAACTACTTTTCTTCGCTATTACCCTGAGCAATGATTGTTGGTGTAAAAATTATTGTTTACTGATTTTTTCTCATCGGAATTCGTTGGCCTACTCTTGTCTGGCCCCCCTTTTAATTGTTTTAACCTCATCCTACCTCACGCATGTAGGAACTAAGGGCCTATCTTGAGATTGTTCAGATGTATTCACTCTTGCAATGCTTAGGTAACAGCGTACCTGATTATCTTCCGTCACTATTCTTATTGTAAATTGTTTTGCTTATTTTACCCTGCTTGACTTTTCAATAAAATATTTGAAACAAAAAAACAAAGCTTTACAACCCCTTTAAAAGCACAGGAACAAACCAGAAGCCCGGCAAAGCACAATGGTAGCTGAAAGTGTCCCCTGTGTCCGTGTCCATGTCTGAAACATTATAGGTTGAGCTCCATAGTATTGAGTTTGGATGCACTGAGGATAGCCGCAATTTATCCAGTCCAGTCCATGTATGAATATGATTATATGGCCCATAATGCTAAGTGGTGTACGTGGGCTCATAAAGGGGCACCAGCTTCAAACATTTAGAGCACCAGGCTGACCAGTCTTCCCTATCACAGTTTCAAGGGATCAGAGACCTTTCTTAAAACACAGGAATAGAACCTCAGCACTTACGCAGGGGTCTTCCCTTTACCTTGAGTCAAATAATACCAGACACAGAGACTGTTCAACCTTCAACTGCCCTCAAGTTGCCAGACACAAGTACACATGTTCTTAATCACCTAAACAGTGAAACAGTGGACACGAGAACCAACACACACAACATCATTCCCTTGGACGGAGAGGCACAACACTAAAAGCAACTCTCAAGCATGTTTGCTCATGCCCCTGTCAGGCTTGTCTCTTGTCAGGTTATTTACTTGCAGACATGCCCCAGAAAGAAGGAAAACAGTAGAAATTCTCTGCAAGTGTTTTGACATTAGCACATTTGGGGTTTAATATTACACCACATACTGATTCTCCTAGATAAAAGGGGCAAGACAGCAGCCTCTTCTTGAAGGTCCTTACGTAGTTTTGTTTGTCCTTAAGGAACTCATTAAATAAAGAAGTTAGGTGGGGATATGCTATAAGGCATGGCAGGCCAACAGGGCCTGGGGCTTTGCGATGTGGTAGATATTTTATTATTAATTTCCTCTGGGGTGATAGGACTATAGTGTGGCTTTGTCTGTTTTTGACAATATAGGGATGCCACTGTTTGTTAGGAAGTTTTGGAGGTGGTTCTGTAGATAGGGGTCGCAAACCCTTTGTCCGCTATTACCCATGTTGTACAGGATTTTGTAATAAGCCCTGCAGATTTCTGTTTTTTTATTTTTGTCAAAGCTTTTTCCTGTAGGGTCCCTTATGGTGTAAAGTGTGGAATCATGGTTTCTATCCCATAATGTGCTGGCTAATTGGGAGTCTGCTTTGTCATAATTGCATTGCTGCAGCTTTTTTTTTTTACTATTTCAAGGCTTATTTCTTTTAACTTGTTGCGAATATTTATAATTTCATGTAGAGGGAGGACTGAAGAGTGGATATGCATATCAGTCTCTAAGGCTAAGCTTTGTTCCCAGCTGGAACTTAAAAGGCAGTATATATTTTTGGGGTTCAATTACTCCTGTACACATTGGCCCCCTAAAGCCGACTTATGGCCCTCCCACATAGTAGAAGTACCATATTTATATTTTCAATGAAGTATAGTTCTAGTGTTGTAGCTTAAGTCTAGTGGGTCTGTATTTAAGCAGGTAACTGTTAAAACACCAGCAACATTTCCTGGGTGGGTGTGATTGTAGTTCCAAGGTGAGAGTAAAGGTTGTGTGGCCAGACTAACTAATAAAGGAGAATGGCAGACTGTCTTGCCGTACCTAAGGCTGTGATGTTAATGAAGAAAAAGTCAATTCTAGTATGTGTTTGATGAGGTTTAGATACAAATGTGTATTGTTTATCTGTGGAGCAATTAGTCCACCATATATCAAATTTCTATTTAATTGGTTAAAGTGGCAAGATTGGCATGTATTTGAAGAGGGAGGGTCCTCAGCAAGGGAAGGGGATCTCGCTGCAGTTTATGTGACAAGTTGATGCTGTATATGCATATGCTCTATATGCAGTATTAGAATACGTGTTGTAATTGAGAAAGGAAATGAAGATCTGGGTCAGAAAAGTCATCTGCAAGATGTCGGGATAATGAGATGTTGTATAGTGTAACATTAGTGCAGTCTAATTAGCCCAAGAGTATGAGGCAATGGCCTTTGGGTTAAAAAATAGATTTGGTGTGTTGGTATGTGTTTGAAAGAGAATTGCTGCCCCTGCTGATGTTTTATTCATTGCTGGGGTGGAATATGGGCTTGTGCACTGTTCGGAAGAGAACTGGTATTGCTTACTCCACCGATGGAGCAGACCACAGTGGAAGAGGTGTTAATTGCTGTTCTGCCAGTGGGGGGCTGATATTTTCAGTGGGTTTGGGCTAAAACTGTTGCCTGTGGAGCTGGGTGAGTGTTTTCATCAGCAGGAATCAGCAGATACGGCTTGCTTCGTTTCTGAGCCACCTTCAGCAGTGGGGATAATGGACTGGGAAATATAGAGTGACCCTCCCAGTCAGATGAGGCAGAGAATGGGGCCATTTTGTGGGTCATCAGAGTTTGGTAAATGAGGTGTAGCGGGATCAGGCTTGGAAGCCTGAAAAAGATGCAGCTAAAGAATGATTTTAATGAGAGTTTGCTCAGGATGGAGTGCCCTCAAGAGATGGGACTTTTAGGGTCCTTCTGGTGGTGTTGCTTGCCCATTCTTAGACAATTGAGCCTCTAAGATGGCAGTTGGTGCAGGAGCTAAGTTAACATGCAGTTGCATAATGTGGCATCCAGACCTTGCCCCCGTTTTCTGGAATTTTGACAGAATCAACAGGTATTTTTCTTGCATAAATAATATAAAAGTCACCCTGAGGCAATCATGGCATCCAAGGAAACCCTCATAGCTATCTTCCATGGCCTCCTGAGGACCACTAGCCTGCTGGATAATGTCCTGTATAACAGTGGTCATCAACCCTGTCCTCAGGGCCCACTAACAGGCTAGGTTTGCAAGATAACTGAAATACATCACAGGTGATATAATTTGCTGCTCAGTGATTGCAGTATTCTAGTCTGCATCTCCCCAATGTAATACATAAAACCTGGCCTGTTGGTGGGCCCTGAGGACAGGGTTGATGACCACTGCTGTATAAGATACTTTGGCCAGAAACTCAAAGACAACAATAGACCCTGGGCCCCAGGTGCCATCCTACGGATCATGACCTTTTCAGAATAACTTTACTCCACCAAGTTCCAAAGCTGTCAAGTTGTAAATCACACTGCTAGGCCAGTGTGATTTATAGGCAGAGATATCCACTCCACCCCTCCACTTTACATCTTTCACCATCCACCAGCAGACTAGCATCCCATATTTTTCTACACCATATTGGGTTTAAAAATGGCTCCAGATAGCCAGCTTTCAACAGGGCTGACTGGTTCCTTTTGTCTATCACACTAAAATCCATTGGTTGAGGTCTCCATATGCTATTACAGCTTATACTTGTCTCCTTCTGAAAGAGTATGAGTTAAGGGAATTCTTTGTGACCTATTCCCCATAACAGATGGTACAAGACAGGGCTGCCCTTTGTCTCTCCTAATCTTTATTTTACTCCTAGAACTATTGCTTCATATGATTGTCATTTATCTTGACATCACAAGTATTGGCATGGGCCCCATCACAAAAAGTCTCCACTTGTGGATGTACACCTGGAAACTTGCTACACATTTTCTAAACATACAATAAACTTTCTGGTATTTCTGGTACCAAGTACACAACATCATCCAGACGTTCATGGATAATCCCCAGAAACCCATTCTTTTTCCTCCTGCACCATAACTCCATCCCTCTAAAATCCTACAAGTGATCAGTCATAATTCACATGCTGAATGCTACTCAGGCATGTATTTCAGCCTTTGGAAACAACCTAATCCTTCCTCAGAGAAAAATTGGTTTAATAGGATAAAAGACAATACAAGTATGAAAAATCAAAGCTCTCTAAAAGGTACAGGTGAGAAATTTAAGAAAATGTACTGGTTGGAAAATACTTCCACATCTGAACTCAGATCACACTGAAATGTGAACAGCCAAGATTTCCATTATTGATCCTGATCTTTCCTTGGTCACTATGCATACTTCTAGCAAACAAATGCCTCTGCCCCCCTCCTCTCCTCTTTTTATTTTACATCCTGTCCCCCATTTAGATTTCCTCTCCTCAATTCCAACCCCTTTTCTCTTATCACTTTCTCTCCAACCCCTAATCCCCGTAACCTTAACCCAGGCAGCTCCTTCTTATTACGCTGCATGCTGTGACACTGGTTCTTCCTCAAGGCTTTACCTTGCTAGGCTCTAACACCCCTGCAAAATGTTCTCCTTGACCCATGTTTTCCTACTCCTTTTCTACCCTGGTCATCCCTCTACATATCTTTGTTCATTATGTATCTTCATCAAAGCATGAGTGTGGACTCCTCGTCCTTTTTTATGAAACCTCTTTGTTGTTTTCTGTTTGACCATTCTTGAATGTAATTACCCGCAAATGCTGTAGTATGGACATACTATATCTGTTTGTTTTTGCTATGTTATGTATCAATATTCAAAATGAATAAAATAATACTGAAGTGCTTTCATCTATCATCTAAACACTCTAAAGTGACAAGTGTAATAATTTAAAGAAATTACACTTTGCTACAATGTAAAGTAGTGAGTGTACAGTTTGTATAACATTGTAAATTTGCTGTCCCCTTAAAATAACTCAACACACAGCCATTAATGTCTAAACTGTTGCCAACAAAATTGAGTACACCCCTAAGTGAAAATGTCCAAATTGGGCCCAAAGTATCAACATTTTGTGTGGCCACCATTATTTTCCAGCACTGCCTTAACCCTCTTGGGCATGGAGTTCACCAGAGCTTCACAGGTTGCCACTAGAGTCCTCTTCCACTCCTCCATGACAACATTACGGAGTTGGCAGATGTTAGAGACTTTGCGCTCCTCCACCTTCTGATTGAGGATGCCCCACAGATACTCAATAGGGTTTAGGTCTGGAGACATGCTTGGCCAGTCCATCACCTTTACCCTCAGCTTCTTTAGCAAGGCAGTGGTCATCTTGGAGGTGTATTTGGGGTCGTTCTCATGTTGGAATACTGCCCTGCTGCCCAGTCTCTAAAGGAAGAAGATCATGCTCTGCTTCAGTATGTCACAGTACATGTCGGCATTTATGGTTCCCTCAATGAACTGTAGCTCCACAGTGCGGGCAGCACTCATGGAGCCCCACAGCATGACACTCCTACCACCATGCTTGACTGTAGGTAAGACATACTTTTTTTTGTACGCCTCCATTGGTTGCCCCCACACAAGTTTGACACCATCTGAACCAAATAAGTTTATCTTGGTCTTATCAGACCACAGGACATGGTTCTAGTAATCCATATCCTTAGTCTGCTTGTCTAGTCTACAGCAAACTGTTTGTGGGCTTTTTTGTGCATCCTCTTAATAAATAAGGCTTCCTTCTGGGATGACAGCCATGCAGACCAATTTGATGCAGTGTGCGGCGTATGGTCTGAGCACTGACAGGCTGACCCTCCCACCCCTTTATCCTCTTTAGCAATGCTGGCAGCACTCATATGTCTATTTCCTAAACACAAACTCTGAATATGACGCTGAGCATGTGCACTCAACTTCTTTGGTCGACCAAGGCGAGGCCTGTTCTGAGTGCAACCTGTCTTGCTAAACCACTGTATGGTCTTGGCCACCATGCTGAAGCTCAGTTTCAGGGTCTTGGCAATCTACTCATAGCCTAGGCCATCTTTATGTAGAGCAATAATTCTTTGCCGGGAGTACGTCCATTGACGTCTTCCCGTGCCCGAGCGGCCTGCACGCCCCCTGAGTCTATGAGACTCGCTGGATCACAGATCAGAGTAAGGGGTCGATCCCAACCCCTTACCACATGATCAGCTGTCAGCCAATGACAGCTGATCATGTGGTGTCAACAGAGCCGTAATCAGCTATTTTTTCTCCTCGTGCCGCCAGCGCGAAGAGAAAAAAAAAGCCGATCACCGGCTGCCATGCGCAGTCCCAATCACAGCAAGCTGCTGCCAGATCCTCTGTGCCCACTTGTGCACCCTGCCAGTACGACCTAGCAATAGGCAACAGTGCCACCTACCAGGGCCCACCAGTGCCACCCATCAGTGCCACCTATCAGTGTCCACAATGCCACCTATCAGTGGCCACAATCAGTGCCTCAACAACAGTGATGCACATCAGTGCCCATCAGTGTCACCTACCAGTGCCCATCAGTGCCACCTATCAGTGCCACACTAGATACATTTTTATGGGATACAATATAATATACTTATTTTTTCGGCCATGGATGGGCCCCCTTTCCGGGGGAAAGGGGGGGTGATGGGGTGCCTTTTATGACCCTGGGGCTGCGATGCATGGCAGTCTTTTACCTCCGCCCCACTTATCCCTTATACAGGTTGGGGGGGTGGTGTCTTGCCTCTTATGCATCGGCATCATGATTGGATGCTCTGCTCAGTGCATTAACCTGCCTGAGCATTGAGCAGATTTTCTCTTTCCATCCAATTGGGGCTCATGGTGCTGGTGGGGACCCGCTCGTTTGCCAGGGATATAAGCTGCTCAGGCTGGCCAGCTGACCATTTCACATGGACCATTCACACAAACAGAATATCAGGCATGTCTCCAGCCACAGACCCCCACACAAGGTAATTTAGTTTGATTCACATTCATCATAACATCTTTTTGGGTTTATTTTTTTTCCACCATCCATTGTGGATTTTGGTTTTATTTTTAGCGGGTATGGTTTTTGGCTGTAGTTTTTTTTAGCTCATACACTTAACATCACCACTATTCATTACTTCACTCATTCCCAGGTATAGACTAATTTCATTAGTTCAACACATTAATTTCACATGGTTTCATTTTCCTACCCTTGCAGAGCAGCGTGGACTGTTGAGCATACACCAGATTCACATGGCCGTGACATGGTCACCTGGTCTTCACCTGGCTGTCGTCTCTGGTCTGGATGGGACACCTCACCTCAGGCCCTGGGGGAGATGATCATCTTTGTCCCTCTTCTTCCCTTGGATTTAAGGTTGGGTGTCACCATTTGGCCATACTGTAAGTTACACACCATTATTTTGAGAGGTTGTTCTCCGTTTAAAGGCTATCCTATACTTATAGATATCAATGATTTAATTTCAGAGCATTTTACTCCTGATGATTGGCATGGGCCATGAAACGTGCGTCAAGTTACATCGAACTGATGCTTAGACAATTTTGGCTCACCATGAAAAATCAATTATGTTCATTGAACTTTTATAAATGGATGAGTGTCCTTTTGTAACTATAATGCTTATTATGTTTTATCTTACTCTGTATAACTATTACCGGTACATATTTATGCAAATGTGTTACATTATACTGTGTCCTGTATTTCAGATTGACACCCTCTATAATGTGATTTGTTATTAATAAATAATTTTATTAATAAATTGAATAAGGTATGCATTCAGTGACTTGCCTCATATAAAGTCCCATTTCTTTACTCCTTTTGTTGTATACATATCAGGGATGGAGGCTTGCAATTGTTACAATTAGGTTGTGTTAGGTCGCATCCACTATAGAGAAAAATTACCTGTTTGCAAAATTTTATAACGACTATTAAACATGATTTGTTTTTTTTTTCAAATTTTCCATCTTTTTTTGTTTGTTGAGCAAAAAATAAAAATCACAGCTGTGATTAAATATCACCAAAAGAATTTTGCGGTAAAAAAAATAGTAAAAATGGAATTTGGGTACAGTGTTGTACCGGCACCGGCCCTAGTGTGACACTGTGTATTTAAAAAGATATAGACAAATGAATTTAGTACACTCACATTGTGTAGATAAAAACAAGCACATCCATAGAGGCCGTGGTTGCTCTCCTGAGTCCAGAATCTAAGCTGGATGTAAAGCGAACTGACAGTTGCTCTCTAATAGTCCACAAGCCGCCTGCTCTCAGCAAGGATCCTGTAATCCTGAGAAGCCAGCTGATAAATGACACTTGGTGATTGCTATGACTACGTGTTTCAGAGGGCGTGGCGTCCTTCTTCAAGTCTACCATGTGGTCTCATAGGAATGCTCCTACTAGTGCTTCTATGAGACCACTCCTATAGGAGTGCTCCTATGAGACCACACGGTAAACCTGAAGGAGGCCACGCCCTCCAAAACGCGTAGCCATAGCAACCACCAATTGCCATTTATCAGCTGGCTTCTCAGGATTACGTGCACATGTCCTTGGGTGGAGTCTTTCTGCTTTCCAGGATCCTCGCTTAGGACCGGCTGCTCATGGACTATTAGACAGACTGTCAGTTTGCTTTACATCCAGCTTGGTTTTCTGGACTCAGGAGAGTGACCATGGCCTCTATGGATGCGCTTGTTTTTATCTACACAATGTGAGTGTACTACATTCATTTGTCTATATCGTTTTTAATAAATGGTGTCACACTAGGGTCGGTGCGCTCTCTCTTTTACTCTTGTTTTTTCAGCTGTCAGTATTCCCGCTGGTTGAGGGAGCAGCACGGCTAAACCTGTGTTACACCCTACTGATTTAACCCCTACTATTAGGATCTCAATGGTTCCTTTCCATACATACACTCTATTGATGGATTACTGTGAAACTGTTTTGGCTTTTATATCCATCTTGCCATCAGCTTATTGCCTTCATTGAGTTTCTGGACTTCAGCACTTTTGGTGTCTTTTTATTCTATTAGCCACTTTTTGACCTAGTCCACACCCCTCCCCCCTCTAACTGTCACTTGCATATAAATAATAAAAAAAAAAAAAACGACCTACATTTTAATTTTAAAATTATGTTTTGCCTGAATATGGGCTGTACTTTGAAAAAAGGTGGAGGTAGATATCTACTTATCACTCTGTTATCCAAAACTTCCAATATTGGTTCAATGGTTTTTAGAACTGGTGACTTAAAAAGTGATGTTAGGCATAGTCATACTTACATTTATATAAACATTCTTTAATTTCTTTAGCAGTATATATTTGAACAAAATCATCTTGGTGTATGGAAATGTTATTAGGGTACTAGATTTGCCACATTCACTAAATGGTAAGTCTTGTCTTATATTGATAGTAAATTAGACATGCAAAAAAAACACAAATTGCCGTACCAGCACAAGTGATGTGATGCAGCAATCTCCCCTGTTGTGCTATTGTATCCCCCTAACAGAATGCAACGATCAGCACTTAGCTGCAAGCCCTGATATAATGCTGTGTATAATGTTTTTCAGTATGTCCCTTTGACAAAAGCTAGTCGTTTGACTTGTTTCTATCGGACACACAGCTGTACACACATTGACCGAAAGTCTTGTTGAACCTGCTAATTTTCGGCCAGTGTGTACCCAGCTTTAAACATTCACACAAGTTGACCATCCACATCATTATTCACCCCCATCATATTTATCTATTAAAACTGACAATGGATTCAATTAACTAAGCTTTAATGATCGTTATTTGACATAATTATTGGTATTTTCAGAAAGGAGAGCCAATGAGAGCTGAAAATAACAATCACACAGTTGAAAATAGGGATCACTGTAGCAAACAGTTAGTTAATAAGGACTTTTCTGGATTGGAGATATTATTTAGCACTGCTCTGAATGAAGGACGACTCATTAGATTATGCTTTTTATACCACATTCTGCATCATTGTTTCTTGGACATCTAGACATGGATATAACCTGCTTTACAATAAAAGAGATTCCATAAATTCTCATGTTTTGAAGCTCACATTATACAGTTTATCTTCAGTATTAAGTGGATAACTGAATAAACTCTCATTTAACCACTTGACCACTGGGCACTTAAACACCCTTAACCACCTCAGTACAGTGCAGTTACACCCCCTTCCTGACCAGACCAATTTTCAGCTTTCAGCGCTCTCACAGTTTGAATGACAATTACTCAGTCATCCTACACTGTATCCATATGAAACTTGCGTCCTTTTTTTCCACACAAATAGAGCTTTCTTTTAGTGGTATTTAATCACTAGTGGGTTTTTTATTTTTTGTGCTATAAATAAAATAAAACGTAAATTTTGTGAAAAAAATGCATTTTTCTTCGTTTCTGTCATAAATTTTTGCTAATTAGTAATTTTTCTTCATAAATTTTGGCCCAAATTTATACTGCTACATATCTTTGGTAAAAATAACCCACATTAGTATATATTATTTGGTCTTTGTGAAAGTTATAGAGTCTACAAACTATGGTGCCAATCACTGAAAATTGATCACTTCTGATCAGGCCTTCAGTACATCAGGTGTACCTCATTTCTTGAGACACTAACAAGTCAGGAAAGTACAAATACCCCCCAAATGACCCCTTTTTACAAAGTAGACATCCCAAGGTATTAAGTAAGTAGCATGGTGAGTTTTTTTAAGTTGTCATTTTTTCCCACAATTCTTTGCAAAATGAAGATTTTTTATTTTTTTTTTATTTTTTTTTACTAAATTGTCATATTATCAGGTTATTTCTCACACACAGCATATGCATACAACAAATTACACCCCAAAATACATTCTGCTACTCTTCCCGAGTACGGCGATACCACATGTGTAGGACTTTTACACAGCCTGGCCACATACAGAGCACTAACATTGATGTAGTACCTTCAGACGTTCTACGAGCAAAAATTACGCATCTCATTTCTCAACCACCTATTACACTTTTGAAGGCCCTGGAGTACCAGGACAATGGAATTTCCCATAAAATTACCCCATTTTGGAAAGCAAACACCCAAACGTATAATCTGTGAGGCATAATGAGTCTTTTGAACGGTTCATTTTTTTCCAGAAGTTTTTGGAATATGTGGGAAAAAATTTAAACGCATTTTTTTTTACACAAAATTGTCAATTTATAAGATATTTCTAACACATAGCATGTATATAGCAAAAATTACACCCCAAAATACATTCTGCTACTCCTCCCGAGTATGGCGATACCACATGTGTAGGACTTTTACACAGCCTGGCCACATAGAGAGGCCGAACATTGAAGTAGTATGTTCAGGCGTTCTAGGAGCATAAATGACACATCTCATTTCATTCCTACCCATCACACTTTTGAAGGTCCTGGACCACCAGGACAGTGAAATTACCCACAAAATTACCCCATTTTGGAAAGCAAACACCCCAACGTATATATTCTATGAGACATGGGCTGGAGATAGGTACTCGGGTACTCTGATGGCCTGGTGACAGGTACTCGGGTACTCTGATGGCCTGGTGACAGGTACTCGGGTACTCTGATGGCCTGGTGACAGGTACTCGGGTACTCTGATGGTCTGGTGACAGGTACTCGGGTACTCTGATGGTCTGGTGACAGGTACTCGGGTACTCTGATGGTCTGGTGACATGTACTCGGGTACTCTGATGGTCTGGTGGCAGGTACTCGGGTACTCTGATGGCCTGGTGGCAGGTACTTGGGTACTCTGATGGCCTGGTGGCAGGTACTCGGGTACTCTGATGGCCTGGTGACAGGTACTCGGGTACTCTGATGGCCTGGTGACAGGTACTCGGGTACTCTGATGGCCTGGTGACAGGTACTCGGGTACTCTGATGGCCTGGTGACAGGTACTCGGGTACTCTGATGGCCTGGTGACAGGTACTCTGATGGTTTGGTGACTGGTATTTGGGTACTCTGAAGGGCGGTGACAGGTACTCATATGGACTGTGACAGGTACTCGGGTACTCAGATGGACTGTGACAGGTACTCTGGTACACAGATGGACTGGAACAAGTACTCGGGTACTCAGATGGGCTGTGACAGGTACTCGGGTACCCTGATGGACTGTGACAGGTACTCAGTACTCTAATGGACTGTGACAGGTACTCGGTACTCTAATGGACTGTGACAGGTACTCGGGTACTCTAATGGACTGTGACAGGTACTCTGTACTCTAATGGACTGTGACAGGTACTCGGTACTCTGATGGACTGTGACAGGTACTCGGGTACCCTGATGAACTGTGACAGGTACTCGGTACTCTAATGGACTGTGACAGGTACTCGGTACTCTAATGGACTGTGACAGGTACTCGGGTACCCTGATGGGCCGTGACAGGTACTCGGGTACCCTGATGGGCCGTGACAGGTACACGGGTACCCTGATGGTCCGTGACAGGTACTCGGGTACCCTGATGGGCCGTGACAGGTACTCGGGTACCCTGATGGGCCGTGACAGGTACTCGGGTACCCTGATGTGCCGTGACAGGTACTCGGGTACCCTGATGTGCCGTGACAGGTACTCGGGTACCCTGATGTGCCGTGACAGGTACTCGGGTACTCTGATGTGCCGTGACAGGTACTCGGGTACTCTGATGTGCCGTGACAGGTACTGTGACAGGTACTCGGGTACTCTGATGGGCTGTGACAGGTACTCGGGTACTCAGATGAACTGTGACAGGTACTCGGGTACTCAGATGGGCTGTGACAGGTACTCGGGTACTCTGATGGGCTGACAGGTACTGTGATGTGCTGTGACAGGTACTCTGATGGACTGTGACAGGTACTCTGATGGACTGTGATTGACAGGTACTATGAGGGGTGGTGACAGGTCCTCTTTATTGGGGGGGGGCAATCAGTATGATTGGTGTACACTGTATGCGGTAACGAGATGTTACCGCAATCTCCTCCTCACACACGATCGGTGTGTGAGGAGGAGAACCCGGTAACATCCCGTTACCGCAGTTTGTTTACATTTTTGTGATCGGCTGTGAAAGGATCCCAGCCGATCACGTGGGTAAACAGCCGGCCAATGGCTGTTTACCAGCGTCGGTGACGAGCAGTGTTCCCGGGGAACACGCCGCCACCGACGTGCACGCGCAGCGCGCTCGCGATCGCGCGCATGCGCCGTGCACGTTCGGGGTGTGACCATCTGTGATCGGCCGTGACTTCATCACGGCCGATCACGTGGTAAACAGCCATAACGAATGGCTGTTCACCCCCTTCGGTGGCGAGCGGTGTCTCCGTGACACGCCGCCACCGAAGAAACAGGGATGCGCGCGCACGATCGCGCGCATTCCCTGTTTAAACGGGAGGCCGTCATATGACGGCCTCCCGCCACAATAGGTGCACCGCCTGGCCGTCATTTGACGGCCGGCGGTCAGCAACTAGTTAATAACCAGACCAATTTTCAGCTTTCGGTGCTCTCACATTTTGAATGACAATTACTCAGTCATGCAACACTGGACCTATATGACATTTTTGTCTTTTTTTTCCACACAAATGGAGCTTTCTTTTGGTGGTATTTAATCACCGCTTGGTTTTTTATTTTTTGTGCTATAAAAGAAAAAATACAGAAAATTCTGTAAAAAAATGAATTTTTCTTTGTTTCTGTTATAAAATTTAGCAGATTCGTAATTTTTTTCTCATACATTTTGGCCATAATTTATACTACTACATATCTTTGGTAAAAATAAGTACAAATTGGTGGATATTATTTGGTCTTTGTGAAAGTTATAGAGTCCACAAGCTATGGTGCCAATATCTGAAAATTGATGACACCTGAAGTACTGACGGCCTATTTCAATTCTTGAGACCCTAATGACCCCTTTTTGGAAAGAAGACATTCCAAGGTATTTAGTAAGAGGCATGGTGAGTTTTTTTAAGTTGTCATGTTTTCCCACAATTCTTTGCAAAATCAAGATTTTTTTTACTTTATTTTTTTTTTCACAAAATTGTCATATTATCAGTTTATTTCTCACACACAGCATATGCATACCACAAATTACACCCCAAAACACATTCTGCTATTACTCCCGAGTACGGCGATACCACATGTGTGAGACTTTTACACAGCGTGGCCACATACAGAGGCCCAACATGCAGGGAGCGCCATCAGGCGTTCTGGAGCACCCAGGATAATTCTGACATTTCTCTCCTACATGTAAAAATCATCATTTATTTGCTAGAAAATTACATAGAATCCCAAAACTTTATATGTGTTTTTTTAGCAAACACCCTGGAGAATACAATGGTGGTTGTTGCAACTTTTTATCTCGCACAGTATTTGCGCAGCAATTTTTCTAATGCTTTTTTTTTGGAAAAAAAACTGTTTTGTGCTTAAAAAATAAAGAACACAGTAAAGTTAGCCCAATTTTTGCATAATGTGAAAGATGAAGTTACGCTGAGTAAATAGATATCTAACATGTCACTCTTCAAAATTGCACACGCTCATGGAATGGCGCCAAACGTCGCTACTTAAAAATCCCCATAGGCGACGATTTAATTTTTTTTACTGGTTATATGTTTTGAGTTACAGAGGAGATCTAGGGCTAGAATTATTGCTCTCGGTCTAACGTTCGCAGCGATACCTCACATGTGTGGTTTGAACACTGTTTTCATATGTGGGTGGGACTTAGGTATGCGTTCACTTCTGCATGCGAGCACATGGGGACAGGGGCGCTTTAAAAAAAAAAAAATTTATTGTTCATTTTACTTTATTTATTTTAGTTTGACAAAAAAATTTTTTGATCACTTTTATTCCTATTACAAGGAATGAAAATTTCCCTTGTAATAGGAATATGGCATGACAGGTTCTCTTTACAGTGAGATATGGGGTCAAAAAGACCCCACATCTCACCTCTAGGCTGGGAAGCCTGAAAAAAAAAAAAAGATTCTGGCTTTGATCGTATTAGCGAGTCGGTAGAAGCACCGGAGGGCGGCGGGAGGGGGGGGGGATGTCTATGGCTGGGTATTGCAGGGTATCAATAGTGTGAACCCGGCCTAAAAAAATTATGTTAAATGACTACAAGGAGCCTAATGAAGTGCTATTATGGAAAGTGTCTGTGTTGATCAGGGGCGGACTGACAACTCATGGGGCCCCCGGGGCAATAGAAGATCATGGGGCCCCCTGTGTCCCCACACTCAAGCCACACCTGCATAGGGAGACACGGGAGGGAGGGAGAGCACAATGGGGGACACTGGAGGGGGGAGAGCACACAAGGACACTGGGGCGGGAGAGCACACACATAGGGGGACACTGGAGGGAGAGCGCACACAGGGGGAAACTGGGTAGGGAGAACACACACACATAGAGGGGGACACTGGAGGGAGAGCACACACACACAGGGGGACATTGGAGAGAGAGCACCCAC
Organism: Lithobates pipiens; assembly: GCF_037356315.1. Classification (NCBI taxonomy): domain Eukaryota; kingdom Metazoa; phylum Chordata; class Amphibia; order Anura; family Ranidae; genus Lithobates; species Lithobates pipiens. Next base: position 461,765,649 of record NW_027507748.1, read on the forward strand.
ACACACAGGGGGATACTGGAGAGAGAGCACACACACACACACACAAGGGGACACTGAAGAGAGAGCACACATACACAGGGGGACACTGGAGGGAGAGCACACACACAGGGGGACACTGGAGGGAGAGCACACACAGGGGACATTGGAGAGAGAGCACACACACACAGGGGGACACTGGAGGGAGAGCATACACACACAGGGGGACATTGGAGAGAGAGCACACACACACACACAGGGGGATACTGGAGAGAGAGCACACACACACACACAAGGGGACACTGGAGAGAGAGCACACATACACAGGGGGACACTGGAGGGAGAGCACACACACACAGGGGGACACTGGAGGGAGAGCACACACAGGGGGACACTGGAGGGAGAGCGCACACAGGGGGGAAACTGGGTAGGGAGAACACACACACATAGAGGGGGACACTGGAGGGAGAGCACACACACACAGGGGGGCATTGGAGAGAGAGCACCCACACACACACACAAGGGGACACTGGAGAGAGAGCACACATACACAGGGGGACACTGGAGAGAGAGCACACACACACACACAAGGGGACACTGGAGAGAGAGCACACATACACAGGGGGACACTGGGGGGAGAGCACACACACAGGGGGACACTGGAGGGAGAGCACACACAGGGGGACATTGGAGAGAGAGCACACACACACAGGGGGACACTGGAGGGAGAGCACACACACACAGAGGGACATTGGAGAGAGAGCACACACACACACACACACAGGGGGATACTGGAGAGAGAGCACACACACACACACAAGGGGACACTGGAGAGAGAGCACACACACACAGGGGGGCACTGGAGGGAGAGCACAAACACACAGGGGGTCACTAGAGGGAGAGTACACACACACACACACAGGGGAACACTGGAGAGAGAGCGCACACACAGGGGGACACTGGAGGGAGAGCACACAAATACAGGGGGACATTGGAGAGAGAGCACACACACACACAGAGGAGGACACTGGAAAGAGTGCACACACAGACACTGGAGAGAGAAGATACCAAAATAGGGGGACACTGGAGAGAGAAGACACACACACAGGGGGACACTGGAGGGAGAGCACACAAAAACAGGGGGACATTGGAGAGAGAGCGCACACACACACAGAGGGACACTAGAGGGAGAGTACACACACACACAGGGGAACACTGGAGAGAGTGCACACACAGACATGGGGACACTGGAGGGAGAATGCGCACACACAGGGGGACACTGGAGAGAGAAGATACACACATAGCGGGACACTGGAGAGAGAAGACACACACAGGGGGACACTGGAGGGAGAGCACACAAAAACAGGGGGACATTGGAGAGAGAGCACACACACACACAGAGGGACACTGGAGAGAGTGCACACACAGACAGGGGGACACTGTAGGGAGAAGACACACACACACAGGGCGACACTGGAAAGAGAGCACACACACACAGGGGGGCACTGGAGGGAGAAGACACACACACAGAGGGACACTGGAGGGAGAATGCACACACACAGGGGGACACTGGAGAGAGAGCACACACACACACACACAGGGGGACATTAGAGGGAGAGCACACACACAGGGGGACATTGGAGGGAGAACACACACACAGGGGGACACTAGAGGGGGAGCACACACACACAGGGGGGCACTAGAGAGAGAAGACATACACACAGGGGGACACTGGAGGGAGAACGCACACACACAGGGGGACACTGGGGAGAGAGCACACACACAGGGGGACATTGGAGGGAGAACACACACACAGGGGGACACTAGAGGGAGAGCAAATACACACAGGGGGACACTGGGGAGAGAGCACACACACACACACACACAGGGGGACACTAGATGGAGAGCCCACACACACAGAGGGACACTGGAGGGAGAAGACGGACACACAGAGGGACACTGGAGGGAGAAAACACACACACATTGGAGGGAGAACACACACAGGGGGACACTGGAGGGAGAATACACACACACGGGGACACTGGAGAGAGAGCACACACACACACACACACACAGGGGGACACTGGAGAGAGAGCACACACACACAGGGGGACACTGGAGAGAGAGCACACACACACAGGGGGACACTGGAGAGAGAGCACACACACAGGGGGACACTAGAGGGAGAAGACACACACATAGGGGGGCATTGGAGGGAGAAGACACACACATAGGGGGACACTAAAGGGAAAACACACACATGGGGACACTGGAGAGAGAGCACACACACACAGGGGGATACTTGAGGGAGAAAACACACACATAGGGGGACACTGGATGGAGAATGCACACAGACAGAGGGACACTGGAGAGAGAAGACACACACACAGGGGGACATTGGAGAGAGAACATACACACACAGGGGGACACTGGAGGGAGAAGACACACACATAGGGGGACACTGGATGGAGAACGCACACAGACAGAGGGACACTGGAGAGAGAAGACACACACACAGGGGGACATTGGAGAGAGAGCACACACACACACAGGGGGACACTGGAGGGAGAAGACACACACACAGGGGGACATTGGAGGGAGAACATACACAGGGGGACACTGGAGGGAGAAGACACACACACAGGGGGACACTGGAGAGAGAGCACACACACACAGGGGGACACTGGAGAGAGAGCACACATAGGGGGACACTGGAGAGAGAGCACACACACACAGGGGGGCACTGGAGAGAGAGCACACACACACACAGGGGGGCACTGGAGAGAGAGCACACACACACACAAGGGGACACTGGAGAGAGAGCACACACACATGGGGGACACTGGAGGGAGAGCACACACACAGGGGGGCACTGGAGAGAGAGCACACACACACAGGGGGACACTGGAGAGAGAGCACACACACACGGGGGACACTGGAGGGAGAAGACACACACATAGGGGGACACTGGAGAGAGAGCACACACACACAGGGGGATACTGGAGAGAGAGCACACATAGGGGGACACTGGAGAGAGAGCACACACACAGGGGGGCACTGGAGAGAAGACACACACATAGGGGGACACTGGATGGAGAACGCACACAGACAGAGGGACACTGGAGAGAGAAGACACACACACAGGGGGACATTGGAGAGAGAGCATACACACACAGGGGGACACTGGAGGGGGAGCACACACAGGGGGACACTGGAGGGAGAAGACACACACATAGGGGGGCACTGGAGGGAGAAGACACACACATAGGGGGACACTAAAAGGGAAAACACACACAGGGGGACACTGGAGAGAGAGCACACACACACGGGGGACACTGGAGGGAGAAGACACACACATAGGGGGACACTGGATGGAGAACACACACAGACAGAGGGACACTGGAGAGAGAAGACACACACATAGGGGGACACTGGATGGAGAACGCACACAGACAGAGGGACACTGGAGAGAGAAGACACACACACAGGGGGACATTGGAGAGAGAGCATACACACACAGGGGGACACTGGAGGGGGAGCACACACATGGGGACACTGAAGGGAGAAGACACACACACAGGGGGGCACTGGAGGGAGAACGCACACACACGGGGGACACTGGAGGGGTGGGGGGAACCGGGAGAGTATCATGGGCCAGGGAAAGTTCTTAGAAAAACATAATGCATACAACTACTGTGCTGTCTGTCATTATCACACTGACCTGCTGCACACAAGGCAGGTCAGTGTGGGTGGCCAATTTAAAGATGCTGTGTGCCCGCTCTGTGGGCACTCTGTGTGTACTGCAGCCTCCAGCTCCCTTACCAACACTACAGTCCCCCGCGGCAGTGAGATATGGCTCCGCCTCTCAGCTGAATTCCCCAGGGGGAGAGGTGGCCAGAGGCGCGCCTGTCTCAGTCTGCAATAATCCCCATATGGCTGCCGCTGATGGCTCTGTGTCCGGTATTGCTCTTTCACTCTCTGATCCATCCCTGCCAGCTCGCTCCTCTCGGCAAGCAAGGATTTAGTTCACTGCTCCTCGGGGCGGGAATAGTGTTCACTGTTCTCAATTCCGCAATCTGCAGGATATGCTGCGGCCAACTCCAGGGGCAGACTGAGCCGCTCATGGGGCCCCCCTGACCCCGCGGGCCCTCGGTCAGTGCCCAAGTGCCTGAATGCTCAGTTCGCTCCTGGTGTTGATCATAGTAAACAAACAGCTTTGAAATGACATTTTCTCTTCGAGGTTAAAAGGCTTTAAAAAAGGTAATTTGGTAGCTCTTCATTTTATTAAGTTTATCGTTCATGCTTTCTGAAAATCGAAGATTAAAGTGGATGTAAACCCACTCATCTTTTCTAAACTACTGCCATATACGTTATCTATAAGAATATAGATGCCTCCTGCATGTATCATTATCTATCAAATGTCTCCCTTCTGTCTGTTATGAGACCTGAAAAACTGCAGATTCTGTGTGTGGGTCTGTGTCCAGAGCTTGGTGAGTTTAGTCATGATGTCAGTAGACTCCCCGCCCCCCTGTACACTCCCCTTGTCAACATGCATTTTCTCCTGTGTATTTCTTACACTGAACTTCTGCTATGATCACCAACATCCAGTCAAAACCCAGAAAAGTCACCACATGACTTTGCATGCCCAATCATGCTGAGGTGGAAAAGGTGGTATTTTGGACTATGCATCTATTGGGTTTCCCCATACTGTAAGTATTTCTGCTTGTTTATATACATGCATATACAGTATACTCAATTTTCTGAACAATATCCCACAAAAAATGTTTTTTCTTCTTCTTCTTCTTCTTTTTATTGAATGTTTATTCATTAAGATTTAGCTTTATCCAAAATTTTGTAACCCACCAATAAAGAATTTTTTTCTGAATATGTGAAAACCCCTAACGGCAACACAAAGCGAACTGAGATTTTTTAGATACTTATTTGACAAGTAGGGATGGCCGAACGGTTTGCCCCGGCGGTCGGTTCGTGGCGAATTTCGGACTTCCATGTTTACTGTGTAAAAGAACTTTGACCTATGATGACACATCCATCATGTGGTAAAGGACAGCCAATTGAGACATTACAGCACATGGACACTTGGACATTCCCCCTAACTTATAAATAGACCCGATCCGGCGGCCATTTTACATTCTTTCGTGTGTCACTATAGGGAGAGGTTGCTGTGTGGAGCAGGGACAGACTGCAGTGACCCAAATCACTAGCTATTAGGTCCACAAAAGTTCTTTTAAGGACTGGTATGGTATAGGTGCAGTTCAGGATATAGGTTCGAGGCACTGCTATTCAAGTCATTGTTGCTGCAGCCTGTCTTTTGTCAGTGCTGAGAGAGGGACAGGACGCTGTGTGCAGCAGGGACAGTCAGTTTAATCATTAGCTGTTACTATTAGGTCCACAAAAGTCTTTTTTTAGGACTGGTATGGTAAAATAGTACAGGATATAGTTTTGAGTGCTATTCAAGTTATTGTTGCAGCAGCCTGTGTTTTGTCAGTTTAAATAGGGACAGACAGGAAGCTGTGTGTGGCAGTGAGGGACAGTCAGTTTAATCAGTAGCTGTTAATATTAGGTCCACAAAGGTTCTTTTCAGGACTGGTATGGTAATAGGGTTGTACACGTATAATATTCTTTCTTCCAAATATAGAAAGAATATTATACTTGACTGCTGCCCTTCTGCTGCAGTAGTCCTTTATGAGTATAGGGACTGATGTACAGTCTGCTAATCACAACCTACTAATTGCACAAAGGTCCTTCTAAGGACTGGTAAGGTATAGCGTACTAGAGTATATAGGGTTGAGTGAAGTACAGTCTGCTAATCCTTGAGGACTGGTATAGGTCCACAATATATAGGGTTGAGGTGCACTACTGCTGACTGCTGCACAATTCTGCAGCAGTCCTTTATCAGTATAGGGACTGAGGTACAGTCTGCTAATCACAACCTACTAGTTGCACAAAGGTCCTTCTAAGGACTGGTAAGGTATAGTGTACTACAGTATATAGGGTTGAGTGAGGTACAGTCTGCTAATCCTTAAGGACTGGTATAGGTCCACAATATATAGGGTTGAGGTGCACTACTGCTGACTGCTTTCCAATTCTGTAGCAGTCCTTTATCAGTATAGGGACTGAGGTACAGTCTGCTAATCACAACCTACTAGTTCCACAAAGGTCTTTATAAGGACTGGTAAGGTATAGTGCACTACAGTATATAGGGTTGAGTGAGGTACAGTCTGCTAATCCTTAAGGACTGGTATAGGTTCACAATATATAGGGTTGAGGTGCACTACTGCTGACTGCTGCCCTATTCTGCAGCAGTCCTTTATTAGTATAGGGACTGAGGTACAGTCTGCTAATCACAACCTACTAGTTGCACAAAGATCCTTCTAAGGACTGGTAAGGCATAGCGTACTAGAGTATATAGGGTTGAGTGAGGTACAGTCTGCTAATCCTTAAGGACTGGTATAGGTCCACAATATATAGGGTTGAGGTGCACTACTGCTGACTGCTGCCCTATTCTGCAGCAGTCCTTTATTAGTATAGGGACTGAGGTACAGTCTGCTAATCACAACCTACTAGTTGCACAAAGATTCTTCTAAGGACTGGTAAGGCATAGCGTACTAGAGTATATAGGGTTGAGTGAGGTACAGTCTGCTAATCCTTAAGGACTGGTATAGGTCCACAATATATAGGGTTGAGGTGTACTACTGCTGACTGCTGCCCTATTCTGCAGCAGTCCTTTATGAGTATAGGGACTGAGGTACAGTCTGCTAATCACAACCTACTAGTTGCACAAGGGTCCTTCTAAGGACTGGTAAGGTATAGCGTACTAGCGTATATAGGGTTGAGTGAGGTACAGTCTGCTAATCCTTAAGGACTGGTATAGGTCCACAATATATAGGGTTTAGGTGCACTACTGCTGACTGCTGCCCAATTCTGCAGCAGTCCTTTATGAGTATAGGGACTGAGGTACAGTCTGCTAATCACAACCTACTAGTTCCACAAAGGTCCTTATAAGGACTGGTAAGGTATAGCGTACTAGAGTATATAGGGTTGAGTGAGGTACAGTCTGCTAATCCTTAAGGACTGGTATAGGTCCACAATATATAGGGTTGAGGTGCACTACTGCTGACTGCTGCCCTATTCTGCAGTAGTCCTTTATCAGTATAGGGACTGAGGTACAGTCTGCTAATCACAACCTACTAGTTGCACAAAGGTCCTTCTAAGGACTGGTAAGGTATAGCGTACTAGAGTATATAGGGCTGAGTGAGGTACATTCTGCTAATCCTTAAGGACTGGTATATCATGGTGCTGGTGTCAGTGCTTTATGTCACGCTGCTGATGTCAGTGCTCTCTATCACGGTGCTGGTGTCAGATCACTCTATCACGGTGCAGGTGTCAGTGCTCTATATCACGGTGATGGTGCTCATCTCCTGCACCCTCTTCTTTGCCTACCCTGACCTTCCCTCGCCTCCATTGTCTCAAGAGTCCTGAATTTTCAGAATTTCACATATAAAAAAAGAATGCTTGTAGTTGTCGATCCCAGATTCACCTCATACATGTGTTATGTCATTGGCCATGTGGTGGGACTATGTGTGCACAGCTAGTAATTATTTTGTGGCTGCAAAAATGACCTGTAGGTTTGTAAAGTTCACCATCCCTGTGCTGTGCTGACTTCCTCCTGGGGCTGCTTATTATGAGGGGCTCCCACCATCCCTGTGCTATGCTGACTTCCTCCTGGGGCTGCTTATTACGAGGGGCTCCCACCATCCCTGTGCTGTGCTGACTTCCTCCTGGGGCTGCTTACGGTGCAGGTGTCAGTGCTATATATCACGGTGCTGGTGTCAGTGCTTTATGTCACGCTGCTGATGTCAGTGCTCTCTATCACGGTGCTGGTGTCAGATCACTCTATCACGGTGCAGGTGTCATTGCTGTATGTCACGCTGCTGATGTCAGTGCTCTCTATCACGGTGCTGGTGTCAGATCACTCTATCACGGTGCAGGTGTCATTGCTGTATGTCACGCTGCTAATGTCAGTGCTCTCTAGAGGTCGACCGATATGGGTTTTTCTCGGGCCGATGCCGATATTTAGAAATCGTGGCGGCCGATGGCCGATATGTTAGGCCGATTTTTTATTTATTTTTTCCTTTTTTTTTTCCCCTTCATCTCATAAAATATAAGTTGGACAGCTTTCACACTGGGGCATTTTTCAGGCGATTTTGGGCTAAAAATAGCGCCTGTAAATTGCCTTCAAAACGGCTCCCCTGCAGTCTGTGTGAAAGCCCGAGTGCTTTCACAATGAGGAGATGCGCTGGCAGGACATTAAAAAAATAAAAAATCCTGCAAGCAGCATCTTTGGAGCGGTGTAAACCGCTCCTCCACCACTCCTGCCCATTGAAATGAATGGTCACCACTGCTGAAGCCCATGCAATGCGATTTTGCAGCAGTGCTTCACTGCCCCGCTAGCAGCCGAATAGCGGGGCTAAAATGACGGTAAATCGCTGCTAAAACTTGTGTGAAAGCAGCCTTAATAAGTGATGCAGAAAATTTCTTACACATTTATTAAACAAAACAAACCTCCAATCAGTTCACTTGTATGTATAATTTAGATTTAAAAAAAAAAAACGATTTATTAAATACACAAAAACAAGTACTCAAAACTTTTGGACAAAAAAAAGGGCTAACTTGCATTTGAAAGACCTCTGCGCAAATACCGCGTCACATAAAATATTGCAACAACCGCTATTTTATTCCCTAGGGTCTCTGCTAAAAAAATATATATAATTTTTGGGGCTTCTGAGTGATTTTCTAGCAGAAAATACTGGATTTTTACTTGTAAGCAACAAGTGTCAGAAAAGATTTAGTCTTTAAAGAGGAAGTAAACCCTTCCAAACAACTTGGACCTATAGGTAAGCCTAGATTAAGGCTTACCTGTAGGTCCAAGCAATATCTCCTAAACCTATATGGTTTAGGAGATATTTGCCCGAAAATGGGCACCGCTGTCTACGGCGCATGCGCCGTAGACAGCAGCGCGCATGCGCACTAAATGCGGCAAATCCAAGAATGGATTTGCCAAATTTGTCAACTCCCGTGCGCATGCGCGGGAGTGACGTCATCGCGGCTTCGCCGTATGACAGCGGCGGAGCTGCGAGGCGCGACTCCCGTGCGCATGCGCGGGAGTGACGTCATCGCGGTTGCGCCGCTGTGATTCGTCGGAGCTGCGAGACGCCACAAGCAACATGGATGCGGCGGACTACAGGGGACAGCGGCGACTTCGCTGGCTCCTGTGTCAGGTAAGTGACACATAATGAGCTACTATGCGATGCATAGTAGTCCATTATGCTTTACCTTTGCAGGGAAAAAAAGAGGAAGTAAACCCATCAGGGTTTACTTCCTCTTTAAATGGTTAAACTGAGAACTTCTACACAGGGAGTTCAGCCCATTGAAGAAGAAACATTGTATCACTTTGATCTTTTCTTGGCAGCCTGCCCAGAGAGGAGGAAAGTCCTTCACTGATGTCTTCAGGCAACTTACATTGACTTCTATTACAGAAGTCTTTTGCAAGTCGCGCTGAACATGTAATCGGTTTTTTATCAGCACATGCCGATTAATTAAAAAAATGCCAAATATCGGCCGATATATCGGTCGACCTCTAGTGCTCTCTATCACGGTGCTGGTGTCGTTGCTGTATGTCACGCTGCTGATGTCAGTGCTCTCTATCACGGTGCGGTTGATCATCTCCTGCACCCTCTTCTTTGCCTACCCTGACCGTCCCTCTCCTCCATTGCCTTCATGCACTCCACAGTCCTGAATTGTCACAATTTCACATATAAAAAAAGAATGCTTGTAGTTGTCGATCCCAGATTCACCTCATACATGTGTTATGTCATTGGCCATGTGGTGGCACTATGTGTGCACAGCTAGTAATTATTTTGTGGCTGCAAATTTGACCTGTAGGTTTGTAAAGTTCGCCTCCCATTGAAGTAAATGGGGCCCGCCACGAACATTACGGTTCGCAAACTATCGGCCGCGTTCGCGGTTCACTTTCGCGAAACATCCCGTCGGAAGTTCGTCCATCACTATTGACAAGTACAATAAATATCTGCTGATCTTGCCAGAAATGCAGTGCCCTTTTTGCTTCTTGTGAGAATAACTGGAAGCTTAATACAACCTTATTTTTCTTCTGAGAACTACTAATCACTTCATCCCCCATGTAATGGAGATGAACAAAGGCAGATATGTTGAAGCAAAAAGACAAAATTTAAGTGCCGCTCAGGTAGAAAGGTAAAGTCCAACTAGACCACGAGTGCAGGCAGGGATGGGGAGCTCGCCCTAGCTCCAAGCTGCAACAATGTCAAAGGAAAAGATTCATAAGCCGCACATCTAGAAGTAGACCAATGTGTCCCATGAGAGAGATGAATGGCAGCCTCAGCCCGGACTCCAGTCAGGCCACTCACCCAATGCATTTCCCTCTGCCTCTTGGAGCTTAATCAAGATTAAGCTCCAAGGGGTGGAGCAGGACATGTTGAAGACTAGCCTCCCTCCATAGATACAGTGGTGGAATGAGCATAGGTCCCCTTGGACAGGTAGTGTGTTATTTTCAGGATCACCAAGTGAAAATAAAGCTTGAAAAATGTATTGAACTAATGTAGCCACAACATTTAAGGACTGGTCAACAGCTATATTCTATGTTTTTTGGGATAAGACACGATTTAAAGCACATACAGTATCTCACAAAAGTGAGTACACCCCTCACATTTTTGTAAATATTTTATTATACATTTTCACGTGACAACACTGAAGAAATTGCACTTTGCTACAATGTAAAGTAGGAGTGTACAGCTTATAAAGTAATGTAAATTTGCTGTCCCCTCAAAATAATTCAACACAGCCATTAATGTCTAAACCTCTGGCAACAAAAGTACACCCCAATTTGGACATTTTTCGCATAGGGATGTACTCACTTTTGTTGCCAGCAGTTTAGACATTAATGGCTGTATGTTGAGTTATTTTGAGAGGACAGAAAATGTACACTGTTATTCAAGCTGTATACTCACTATTTTACATTGTAGCAAAGTGTCATTTCTTCATTGTTGTCACATGAAAAGATGTTATATTTACAAAAATGCGAGGGGTGTACTCAGTACACCACTGTATGTAGTCTGAAAACATGTGAATATAAATCCATCCTCAATCACATAGTTCAAATGCAGATCCACATCAACCATAATGAATGATGCCCTCTGTCAAAATCGAAGAAAAAACAAAAAACACAATGACCGTCACAATCTATTCCCAATGACTGCTTGCCAAAAAGTACAGCTCTTAGACTGACAGGCAAATGCAAAAAAAGGGTTGACGTATACCCAGTGACATAACATTTTATCATAGCCACATTTGGTCAATGATGTCACCTGAGATGCTGGTAACCACCCTAGACAATTCCTTTAACAATCTTGCTTTGAATATTGTTTCTGGTGGATCTTGAACTCTTTGCTTCTCCCATGAACTTCCTTTTTAAGTCATGCATTGGCATTTCCTGTTTTTGCTCTTTTTAGCCAATATCTTGCTCTTGTCACTCCTGCTGCTGTACGTATCTTTGATACTTCTCATTACCAACGTTTGGCTTGCTCCTTGACTAAATAATAAAAAATGCAGCGCTAAGGGAATACAAGCACCCCCAAGGGTCACCTTAGGGGTCAGTATTCAACTAATAAATAATAAGTGATAGGAAGTGATACAAATGTACAAAAATACACTAAAAGTGTTAAGTGCATGAATGATGATGGGTGAACTCATGTGTACATGGAACAAACAAGTACTTAGAGTATATACAGTGGTGTGAAAAAGTGTTTGCCCCCTTCCTCAATTCCTGTTCCTTTGCATGTTTGTCACACTTAAGTGTTTCGGAACATCAAACCAATTTAAACAATAGTCAAGGACAACACAAGTAAACACAAAATGCAATTTGTAAATGAAGGTGTTTATTATTAAAGGTGAAAAAAAATCCAAACCATCATGGCCCTGTGTGAAAAAGTGATTGCCCCCTAAACCTAATAACTGGTTGGGCCACCCTTAGCAGCAACAACTGCAACCAAGCGTTTGCGATAACGTGCAATGAGGCTTTTACAGCGTCCTGGAGGAATTTTGGCCCACTCATCTTTGCAGAATTGTCCTAATTCAGTTACATTAGAGGGTTTTCGAGCATTAACGGCCTTTTTAAGGTCATACCACAACATCTCAATAGGATTCAGGTCAGGACTTTGGCTAGGCCACTCCAAAGTCTTCATTTTGTTTTTCTTCAGCCATTCGGTGGTGGACTTGCTGGTGTGTTTAGGATCATTGTCCTGCTGCAGAACCCAAGTTCGTTTCAGCTTGAGTACATGAACAGATGGTCGGACATTCTCCTTCAGGATCTCTTGGTAGACAGCAGAATTCATAGTTCCTTTTATCACGGCAAGTCTTCCAGGTCCTGAAGCAGCAAAACAGCCCCAGACCATCACACTACCACCACCATATTTTACTGTTGGTATAATGTTCTTTTTATGAAATGCAGTGTTCCTTCTACACCAGGTATACTTGGACACACACCTTCCAAAGAGTTCCACTTTTGTCTCATCGGTCCACAGAATGTTGTCCCAAAAGTCTTGGGAAACATCAAGATGTGTTGTGGAGAAATTGAGACGAGCTTTGATGTTCTTTTTGCTCAGCAGTGGTTTTCTCCTTGGAACTCTGCCATGCAGGCCATTTTTGCCCAGTCTTTTCCTGATGGTGGAGGCATGAACGCTGACCTTAACTGAGGCAAGTGAGGCCTGCAGTTCCTTGGACGTTGTTGTGGGGTCTTTTGTGACCTCTTGGATGAGTCGTCGCTGCGCTCTTGGGGTAATTTTGGGCGGCCGGCCACTCCTGGGAAAGTTCACCACTGTTCCATGTCTTCGCCATTTGTGGATAATGGCTCTCACTGTGGTTCGCTGGATTCCCAAAGCTTTGGAAATGGCTTTATAACCCTTTCCAGACTGATAGATCTCAATTACTTTCTTTCTCAATTGTTCCTGAATTTCTTTGGGTCTCGGCATTATGTGTAGCTTTTAAGGATCTTCTGGTGGACCTTACTGTGTCAAGCAGCTCCTATTTAAGTGATGCCTTGATTGTGAACAGGTGTGGCAATAATCAGGCCTGGGTGTGGCTAGAGAAATTGAACTCAGGTGTGGACAACCACAGTTATAGTATGTTTTAACAAGGGGGGCAATCACTTTTTCACACAGGGCCATGATGGTTTAGATTTTTTTTCACCTTTAATAATAAACACCTTCATTTACAAATTGCATTTTGTGTTTACTTGTGTTGTCCTTGACTATTGTTTAAATTGGTTTGATGTTCCGAAACACTTAAGTGTGACAAACATGCAAAGGAACAGGAAATGAGGAAGGGGGCAAACACTTTTTCACACCACTGTATAGTCATACGACACAACCTGATCAAGATGGCGATAAGCCTGTGATAAACAAAAAACAAATCCACAAACTCCTCTATGTGAAAATATATACAGTAGGTGCCGCCGATATTGTGTTTCCAGCATGATCCCCTCGCGCTGGTTCTTGTCGACAGACTTCTCGAACCAGCGCGATCCCGTCGTGCTGGTTCTTGTGTTGGCTGCAATAGGAAAATGTCACATTTTCCTATAGCAATGAGAGTGAGAAATTAGCGACAATGTCACCTCTCTAATAAGACCTGCATGCCTTCAGGGGCATACCGGAGAAGAACCGGAGAGTGTAAAGGAGTCAGAAGAAGACCCTAGGACGGTGATGACAACGAAGGAGAAAGCCGGGCTCCTCCGCTAGCAAAAGAGCAGAAGATAGCGGAGGAGCCTGGTGAGAAGACCCCCGGAGCTGGCTAATAAATTACTTTGAAAACCTGTGTTGTGTGTTTTTTTTATTGACACTTTTTTCCCCAGGTGAATGGGTAGGGTGCCCCCCTTCCCCAAAGCACCCACCCCCCGTGTTGAGGGCATGCGGCCTGGTACGGCTCAGGAGGGGGGGGGGGGGCGCTCGCTTGTCCCCACCCCATTTCCTGACCAACCGGGCTGTGTGCTCCGATAAGGGTCTGGTATGGATTTTGGGGGGACCCCCATGCCGTTTTTTTGGCATAGGGGGGTTCCCCTTAAAATCCCTACCAGACCTAAGGGCCTGGTATGCCCCTGAAGGCATGCAGGTCTTATTAGAGAGGCGACATTATTGCTTATTTCTCGCTCTCGCTGCTATAGGAAAATGTGACATTTTCCTATTGCAGCCAGCGCGAGAACCAGCGTGACGGGATCTCGCTGGTTCAAGAAGCCTGTCGCTGAGAACCAGCATGACGGGATCGCGCTGGAAACACAATATCAGCAGGACCTACTGTATATATCTTCACATAGAGGAGTTTGTGGATTTGTTTTTTGTTTATCACAGGCTTATCGTCATCTTGATCAACTTGTGTCGTATGACTATATGTACTCTAAGTACTTGTTTGTGCCATGTACAGTTCAACCATCATCGTTCATGCACTTGAAACTTTTAGTGTATTTTTCTACATTTGTATCACTTCCTATCACTTATTATTTATTAATTGAATACTCACCAATCAGATGACCCTTGGGGTGCTTGTATTCCCTTAGCACTGCATTTTTTATTATTCATTCTATACACAATTTGTTACATTGTTGAAGCTAGCTGCTGATTTCTAGTAATTTTGCTTGTGTCACTAGTAGTGCAACTTTTTTCACATATTGTTTGCTCCTTGACTATGCTTCTGCTTCATCCAAACTGCAACCACTTGTCACAGACCTTTGGCTTGTTTACTGACTACATCTGCTTAATTCCTACCTGCTTACATCTGCTATTGGACCCTGGCTTTCTCACCTGCTGATGTGGCTATCCTGAGGACCAGGATCTGGTACTAACATGCAGAGAAACCTATCTCCATAGCTACTGGCCTCCGAGCCTGACACTTCATTGTAACACCATACTTGATTGGTCATTGATATCACCCTACCACTTTGTTTACTATCAGTTGTGGGGCCTGGGAGCTGCCATACGCAGTGAGCAGGCTTTAATGTCAGACAAACTGGCATGTTTTTTTTTCCAGTGGTTGTCATTTATTGCGATTGACATGGATTTACATCACTGAATTAGGTAATCTTTGGGTGGGGGTTTATTTTAAATAAGACTTATCAAAGTGTTTGGAGTGTTTATTTACATATGTACCCCTTAATGATTTACATTTAAAGGGGTCTTTAAGATTCGTATAAGCACCCTGCTCTGTGTGCCTCCTGAATCCTGACTGCCAGACTGCATTGGCATGGATTGTTTTTGCACATAGTCCCTCTTAACAGCCATACCAGACTCTAATCAAAATAAGTGTTGGGTGTGTATCTTTATTTTTTATTTTATTTATTTTATTACTTTATTTATGTAGTTTTGCTTTGCATAGGGGTCACCCTTTGATATCCATACTAGGACCCTATCAAGGTTTAAAAGGACTGTTGGATCTGTTCAAATCACAGTTAGCAGTGATTAGCAGTTAGCAGTTAGCACAGTCTCCCTAACCCCACAAACTGCAATTTACTGCAACATATCAGCAATGAATATCGTACTATATATAGCATCATTGTATTGCTTTGTAGAAGCACACTGCACTAACAAACTCTCTCTCCCTAAAAAGCACTGTCAGCTTTCCCTCATTCTCACTAAACTCCAACACCAACATACAAAGGTTTGTCAAGAAGAGCAGTTTTTTTGGCTTGACACTTTGGCTTACAACCATTAACCAAAGCCATGCAGATGACCAATGATGGTGCTTTGCAGTGTATTGTGAGAAGTTCAAATGAAAAAAATCATGCCAAAAATCCCAAAAGTTCATATTGATTACAAAACACTGAACAGGTAAAATTTGGTCTGAACCAGAGTTCGGATTGAACCTAGAGCTCAGCCCTTATCACAAATACATAAGTACATACAAACTAAACATACAATTAACAACCATAAATACACACCAACAAAATTACTTTCATCAAGCTAAAGATTTTCACTGTATTTTAAAAACAGTACTTCCAGTAAGCACTGTAACACAACATTGGCCACTGTTACAACTTCTAAAAGCTCCTTGATTCTTTATGTTTTTGGAGACAAAATTCTTCCTGATATATTGTCATTCCTCCTGCCTCAATTTTCAATCTTTGTCATGGCTGACTGAGTATCTCTATGGTTCATTACAATAGTCCTGTAATACAATACCAATCAATTCAAACATTCCTAGTACCATAGACCATTGCACTTTACTCGGTTATTAATCACGGCATTGTGCTCAAGCCTAAAATGTCCAAAGAACAATGATAAATTGGTCCATGGTACATGGTTTGAAATTTACTATAGAAATATCCCACTTTACATATGAATTCATCAAGTATAGATTGATCATAGCTTGATGCCTGCTGATGAGACTGCACAAAGTGAGAATAAGGACCATTCTATTTAAGTGACTTCATGTCACCGAATTTGTCTTGCATATCTAAAATAATAATTAAAATGCTGTATTAAAGGAAACATTTATTGTTTGCTACCAACAAAACATGTATTTTTAATGTCAGGAAAAACAACTTTTTTAATGAGGCATGTTAACAGAAAACACTTTCATCAAAAATGGAAAAACTGCGCTGTTCATCTAAACCATACCATAACAGATTTTGCAGCAGCAGCTATCCTGTGAAACACACACAGTACTAAATCACTTTTCAAATAAAGCTGCGCTTAATGTGACAAAAATAAAAATTAGGAAATGTAAAAATTGTGCAAGAAAAGTCAATAGAGTGACAAAGTCCATCCACTGATAAGTCCTCCATCCATCCCCAAAATTGTGTGATCCTGGATGTAAACCTCCACCATATAAAATGCCTGCTTACCGGAACGTGTTGACCTGCTATTACAGAAAGTCAATCTCGCTTGCGGCTCATAAGCCAGCTAAGGCCTTTGTCCTTCCAGGAAACTAAATGGAAATTCACCTCTTATGGGTACTTGGTCATAGACCCTCCCCATGTAAAAGTAATAAAACTCGCCATGGCATAAAATCCTTGATGCATTTATTGCAAAATATCCTTTCATCAAATGCTAAGGAACAAGCATATATAAAAAGCCGACCAGCCCAAACACAGCAGCCGTTCTTCTGGGAATTGCGTATGCAGTGACTTCAGCACGTCGCTTCACCCCATCACAATATGACGTCATTCTGGGGCACAGGTAGGACTGAGACTCACAGCTATATATAGGAAACACAGAATGACACAACCTTGGTCTGAGCCTTGGGTAAACTGTGAACTGCGATCGGCCATCTTGGGAAAGGGCATTATATTATCATCAAAAGTAGATAATGTAAATTCCTGGGTAAGCTGTTACACTTCCCTCTTGCAACACGGCATGGAAATTGCTTATAATGGATCTCTTAAACCTAGGGGGACATTATATACTAATGATGTTGATTACAAAGGTGACCCCAAAAAGGTTGTAGCGATACCCCTGAAGGAGCTGCTTTTGCCTTCAGTCCATTACTCTGCCTTTCAACCCTAATAACAGCCTCAGCCCCCTCTGGCACACCTGGCAATAGTGTAACTGCAATGACCAATGAGAAACACACACATTATGATAAAACACAGAAATTGTCTTTACTGCAATATTTGTGTGGAAGAATAACAGGCAGTAACAGTATATATTCAAGTAATCAACTATAGAGCAGTAACTGAGATTTAAGAGCAGTATAGCTCTCAATACTATATTGAAGCTGCATTCAGGGGATTCCAAACCTGAGAATGTGCCTAAGAGCAGAGGCACACTTAAATGGTAAATAAAGCACAATATGACACTTTAAATTGGATTGGTTACCTTTACTCAGGTTGGTTCTATGAGTCCAGGCAGGAGGAGAGCAGAGGGATGACCCTCTTTGTGTTAGGCGTCTCTCTTCTGTCCCCTGACACCACAGGCCCAACAGCTAGAAACCTTTGTTGGTGCACTTAAACTGCTGGATAGCAGGCCCAAACAACACAACTGGCCAAGATGATCAAGTGGCAGGATCTTTCTCAGCAAAGTGAAAGGACAATGATGTCTGTATACAGCGTCCCCATAAATGGATGGTCTTACCCTTTATCCCTGTGGCACTACAAGTGTCAGCAAGATGACTACCAGCAACTCCTTCTGATTCCTGCAAATGGCCAAAAGCCCTCTCACCAAATCCTGTGGCCAGGGCCCAAACAAAACGTCTTGGAACAAGCAGGCTCTGCTGGCAATCTTACTGGTCACCAAACACTGGAACGTTTCACCGTCAGTGCAGATGAACCTTGATGTGTACCTGGGATCTCCCTCTCTCAGGCTGGATGTCCCAACTGGTGGCGGTGGCCTGAATTGCATGGTAAAAATCACCTGAGAGGTTTTGATCTCTTCTTCCACCTTGTGCTGACTGAATTCTTTTCAGAAAATCAAAATGGAGTCGCTCCTTTCCTGCCAGCAGAGCATGCTGGACAGGAACTTCTTTAAGGCCCTGCCTAGCGCAGTTCATGGTGTGCAGGCAGTGAGGCGATGATGTGCTGTAACCTCTAGCAACCAATCAGTGAGCAGTATTGATGTACAGTAATCTCTAGCAACCAATCAACAAGCAGAAATCATGTGCTGTAACCTCTAGCAACTAATCAGTGAGCCGTAATGTATGCTGTAACCTCTAGCAACCAGAAAGTGAGCGGTAATGATACACTGTAACCTCTGGCAATCAATCACAATAGCTGCCTGATCTGATTCAGTAAACGGATTTTAACTCTAGCTGCTATTTATTGTATGTCTCAGAGCAGGTGGAGAGCGAAACTGCATGGAGGGGGGTGGGGGGGGGGGAAGAAAATTTTCGCCCAGGGTCCAATCAATATTAACCACTTGACCACTGGGCACTTAAACACCCTTAATAACCAGACCAATTTTCAGCTTTTGGTGCTCTCACATTTTGAATGACAATTACTCAGTCATGCAACACTGGACCTATATGAAATTTTTGTCCTTTTTTTCACACAAATAGAGCTTTCTTTTGGTGGTATTTAATCACCGCTCGGTTTTTTATTTTTTATGCTATAAAAGAAGAATTACTGAAAATTCTGTAAACAAATGAAATTTTCTTTGTTTCTGTTATAAAATTTAGCAGTACTGACGGCCTATTTCAATTCTTGAGACCCTAACATGCCAGAAAAGTACAAATACCCCCCATATGACCCCTTTTTGGAAAGAAGACATTCCAATGTATTTAGTAAGAGGCATGATGAGTTTTTTGAAGTTGTCATTTTTTCCCACAATTCTTTGCAAAATCAAGATTTTTTTTACTTTTTTTTCACAAAATTGTCATATTATCAGTTTATTTCTCACACACACAGCATATGCATACCACAAATTACACCCCAAAACACATTCTGCTATTACTCCCGAGTACGGCGATACCACATGTGTGAGACTTTTTACACAGCCTGGACATATACAGAGGCCTAACATGCAGGGAGCGCCATCAGGCGTTCTGGAGCATCCAGGACAATTCTGACATTTCTCTCCTACATGTAAAAATCATCATTTATTTGCTAGAAAATTACATAGAATCCCAAAACATTATATATTTTTTTTTAGCAAACACCCTGGCGAATGGTAAACGCCCACGATGAGGGGCTGTTTACCGTGATCCGTGATGCGCAGGGTCCTGTGGATGCTCTCGAGTGCGCGCCCCAGGGGGACGTCCTTCCAGAGTTAAACAACCGCCCTGTAGCCGTCATTCGGCTATGGGCCGGTTGTTAAGTGGTTAAAGATGGCCCTGATGCTGAGATTTGTAATCCTGCCTCTTTAAAGGTCAGTGAGGCCCCTATGTACTGAGACTTCATATTCCAGAGTCCTTTGCATCTGCTTCCTGTAGCTTAGTACATTCCATCCTATTGGCTGCTGTGAATATGCCTTTAATTGGCTCCTCTTTGGCCAATAGGAGCACATGGGAGGAAGGCAGAGAGTGGGCAGATGCCTATGTTAACATGTAGTAAGTGAAGAGAAAGGGGGGGGGAATCCCTCTCTCTCAGAAACTGACAGGCAGCTTTCCCTCTGTGAAAAGCTTGTGTACTCGCGACAGCCAGCTTGGTGGGGTCATGGGAGAAACAAGACACCAGCTACAGGTTATATCTGGAAACTTTGGAATGCCAAACTAGTGTGACTCTACATATTATTTGTCCCCATGACCTAACACACACAAAAAATTTATTTAAAACAGTCTAAATTTATTCTATATTGGTTTTGGATTAAACTGCAAGCAAGTCCATATACTGCTCTCTCGCACCAATACTAGCTCAAGAATTAAATTTAAAAAAAATCAGGTCTGGTATGGATTTTAAGGGGAACCCTGCACCAAAATGTAAAAAAATGGCATAGGGGTCCCCCTAAAATTCATACCAGACCTTTATCCGAACATGGAACCTGGCAGGCTGCAGGAAAAGAGGGGGTCAAGAGAGCGCAACCTCCTCCTGAATCATACCAGGCCACATGCCCTCAACATGGGGAGGGTGCTTTGGGGTCTGACCCCAAAGCACCTTGTCCCCATGTTGATGGGGAGAAGGGCCTCATCTCCACAACCCTTGCCCAGTGTTTGTAGGGGTATGCAGGCAGGGGGCTTATCAGAATCTGGAAGCCCCCTTTAACAAGGGGACCCCCAGATCTGGGCCCCCTGTGTGAATTGGTAATGGGGCACATTGTACCCCTACTTTTTCACAAAAAAGTGTCAAAAATTGCAAAAAAGACAAAAGACAGCTTGGGGGGTCCTTTATTTAAAAAAAAAAAAAAATGTCCAGCGATGTTCATTCATCTTCAATCACACTGCCGATGACCCAAAATTAGAAAATGCAACACCTCTGCCTCCATGGGAGGCTCCCACCAAGTGATGCTTTCCATTGGTGACAGCTGTTATATAGCTGAGGGCGGGGCCACCCAGTGATGTAAACTGGTGACCCCGTCCACCTCTGAAGCCATGGAGGCTTCCCCGTGGCATCAGAGGGGGGCAGGGTCACCCGTTTATGTCACCGGGTGGCCCCGCCATCAGTTATATAACAGCTGTCACCAATGGGAAGCATCACTCGGCAGGAGCCTCCCATGGAGGCGGAGATGTTGCATTTTTTTTATTTTTTCGGCTTGTCGGTGGCGTGATAGAAGGACATTTTATTTCTTTATCTTTTAATAACGGACTTGTCCCAAGCTGTCTCCTGTCTTTTTTACCATTTTTGACACTTTTTTTGTGAAATGGTAGGGGTACAATACCCCATTACCAATTCACATGGGGGGGCCAGGATCTGGGGGTCCCCTTGTAAAAGGGGGCTTTCAGATTGCGATAAGCCCCCTGCCACATACTTCCACAACCGCCGGGCAAGGGTTGTGAGGATGAGGCCCTTCTCCCCATCAACATGGGGACAAGGTGTTTTGGGGTCAGACCCCAAAGCACTCTCCCCACGTTGAGAGCATGTGGCATGGTAAGGTTCAGGGGGTGGGGATGGGACTGCTCTCTCGTCCCCCCTCTTTTCTAGCGGTCTGCCAGGTTGCATGCTTGAATAAGGGTCTGGTATGGATTTGGGGGGACACCTACGCCATTTTTTTAATTCAGTGCAGGTTTCCCCTTAATATCCGCTAAGGATTTTGGGGAGACCACCATGCAATTTTTAAAAAAAATGTGGTTCAGGGTTCTCCTTAATATTCATACCAGACCCAAAGGGCCTGGTAATGGATGGGGGGGACCCCATGCTGTTTTTTTCAATGAGTTTTACCTATATTGCCAAGACTCGACAATTCAATACAGCTGCGATCAGTTTTAAATGACAATTTTTCCTTTAGAAATGTAATTTTGCTGTTGTACTGTTCTAAACACGGGGAAAATGCACCACTTTGCAGGCATACTATAGACACCACCCAGGCATGATATTTAAAGGAATATTTCATTTTTATTGTTTCACTTTAAGCATTAAAAAAATCACTGCTCCTGAAAAAATGGGCGTAAAAAAAAATGCATTGATACATGTCCCCTGGGGCAGGACCCAGGTCTCCAAACACTTTTTTATGACAATAACTTGCATATAAGCCTTTAAAATGAGTACTTTTGATTTTTCATGGTAGTGTCTCATAGATCGGAGTGTGTGGAACGGTGACCCCTATTGGTCTTGCAACAAATTGCAATTGAGCAGTATTATTTAGATGAAAACTGGCAATTTTTCCCCGAGATTCAAACCCAGTTTACAAAACCCATTTCAATGATATCATATGACAATACGGCACCAAACCTTAGGAATTATCTATGAATGCGTTAACCTCCACATCTACATTACAGCTGTAGGGAAGATAGGATTTATCCCTATGTAACCAAGACATCTCTCTTTTTGAGATTTCCCTAACAAACTGCCTCTCCAATGTGGGATATTATTATTATTATTATTGTAGAGGATTTATATAGCGCCAACAGTTTACACAGCACTTTACAATATAAAAGGGAGACAATACAGTTATAATACAGTACAATACAAGAGGATTAAGAGGGCTCTGCTCAGAAGAGCTTATAATCTAATACGGTGGGGCAGGTGGTACAAAAGGTTATAACTGTGGGGAATGAGCTGATAGAATTGGCCAAAGATTAGTTAGAGACGTGATAGGTTTTCCTGAAGAGATGTGTTTTCAGGGATCGCCTGAAGGTAGCAAGAGTAGGGGATAGCCGGACAGGTGGAAGTAACACTTTCCAGAGGATGGGAGAGGCTCTGGAGAAATCCTGGAGACGACCATGAGGGGAAAAGTAGGAGGTCTTGAGAAGAGCGGAGAGGATGATTTGGGTGATATTTGGAGACAAGATTGGTGATGTAGCTTGGGGCAGAGTTGTGAATGGCTTTGTATGTTGTGGTTAGTATTTTGAATTTAATTCTCTGTATGTTTGGGAGCCAGTGTAGGGATTGGAGGAAAGGGTTGGCAGACGCTGAGTGGTTGGTAAGGTGGATAAGTCTGGCAGCAGCATTCATGATAAACTGAAGAGGAGATAGTCTATGGAGAGGTAGGCCAATGAGAAGGGAGTTGCAATAGTCAAGGAAAGAGATAATAAGGGAGTGAATGAGGAGCTTGGTGGTTTCGTTTGTTAAAAAAGGGCAAATTTTAGAGATGTTATGAAGGTGAATTCTACACATTTTTGACAACGATTGGATTTGAGGCTGAAACGACAGTCAATGAAAAGTCAGAGTCTAGGATTACACCTAGTATCCTGGCGTGAGGAGAGGGACTGATGGTTGCATTGTTGATTTTGATGGAAAAGTCATAGAGGGGGGCACGGGAGGGGGATAATATTAATAACTTAATTTTAGAGAGATTTGGTTTAAGGAAGTGGTACGACATCCATGCTGATATGTCAGTTAGTAAGTTATATTTATCTATACCCATAAAGATGGTATTTTCAGGATTTCTATTATGGAAAGTCGCATAGTGTTTGGACACAGAGTGGTGCTTAACCACTACAATACAGGGCACTTTCACCCCCTTCCTTCCCAGCCCAATTTTCAGCTTTCATCGCTCTAGCGCTTTCAGTGACAATTGCGCGGCCATGCTACACTGTACCCAAATGAAATTGTTATCATTTTGTTCGCACAAATAGAGCTTTATTTTGGTGTTATTTATTCACGACTCCGTTTTTTTTTTTTGCGATATAAGCGCAAAAAAAGCGGAAATTTGGAAAAAAAAACAATATTTTCTTTTTTCTATTTGAAAAGAAATCCAATAAAATCAAATTTTGTCATAAATTTAAGCCAAAAGGCATTCTGCTACATGTTTTTGGTAAAAAAAATTCTGTTAAGTGTATAATAATTGGTTTGTGTGATCAGGGACATATGTACGCAAATGATCATGTACATATGTGTGCAGGCGATCACGTACATATGTCTGCAGATAATCATTGGGACATGTGATTTTAGTGGGACATATGTGGGGGACATGTTTTTATTATTAGGTACATGTGTTTTTATTATTTGGGGACATGTATGTTTTGGGGACATGTGTGTTTTGGGGACATGTGTGGGGACTGTGTTTGTACTGTGTGGTGTGTTGTGTGTTGACACTAGACTGATGATCAGTGAGTAAAAAGCTGTAAAAAGCAGCCCATACTCACTGATCATCAGCCGGCTGCAGCGTTCTGCTCTCCTCTCCTCAGCGATGACTTCCGTGTGAGGAGAGGAGAGCCGATTGCCTAGCAACCGGCTGTTTGTTTACATCACATGACGGCCGTGATTGGACACGGCCGTCATGTGATCAGGAGGGCCAATCACAGAGCCCTTCTGCCGATCTGAGATGTGCCGTGTCCGGGTGACACGAGCACATCGGGATTCTTTGATCAGTTAACTGGCTTCTACAAATGTGGAAGATGTAGAGTCTGTTCCTTAAACTCAAGCCCATGTAGACGTACTACTTCATTCGTTAGTACAGTCACAGGGCTGAACCATGTCATCAAACCTTGCATCACATGTTCTACCACTGGGGTAGTTTATATGTTACAGTGCCCCTGTGGATTGCAGTATGTGGGACGGACCAAGCACCCATTACAGGTGCGCTTGAACGAGCACATTACCAACACATTGATAGGGTTCCCCAAACACTCCATGTCCAAGCATTACCTGGAGGCGCATAACAAGGATCCTTTGAATACCCTATTTTTGGGAATAGATAAATTTATGCCCCATTGGCGCGGTAGTTCTTTGGTGATAGGGATTTCAAGACTTGAGATGTCCTGGATCCACCTTTTAAAATCATATACCCCACACGGATTGAATATTGATACCGATATTAATGCCTTCATAGACAATTCCTGAATCTGTTTCTTTTACCAGTTATGCTAGTTCTGTTTACCATTAAATGCGATATGGGTTTGTTTGATTTTACTATATCTGTGTAAACCTGCTCTGTGATATGGGCTTGTTTAATGCTACTGTGTCTATGTAAACCCGCTCTGAGATGCGAGATAGGCCTAAAACACCATCAAAATGTGTGGACTAATGATTGTACACACATTTTGTGGGTTATTAATATTTCACCTTAATTTTATGTATACATATTATTTAATTTAACCACTTAACAACCGCCCATTGCCGATTAACGGCTTCAGGGCGGTTGTTTAACTCTGAGAGGCCGTTAATTAACGGCCTCCCAGAATTCTGCTCTCGCGCGCACCCTGGGGCGCGCACACGAGATCATCTGTGACCGCCGGGTCCATTGGACCCGGCGCATCACGGATCACGGTAAACGGCCGCTCGTCGCAGCCGTTTACCACGTGATCGCTCCATCAAATGACAGAGTGATCACTTGTAAACAAACCGGCGTCATGTTATGACGCCGGTTCCTCCCTCCCCCTCTCTGTACCGATCGGTACAGCGGAGGGGAAAGAGATCGGTGTTAGCAGCGATGTGGGCTGCATTCACAGTGCCCACATCGCTGCTCACCGAATTTAACCCCTCAGTTCCCTGCAAATACACTGCAATACCCTGCAAATACTCTGCAATACCAGACATTACTCTGCAGTACCCCCCATTACTCTGCAATACCCTGCCATTACTCTGCAGTACCCCCCATTACTCTGCAATACCCTGCCATTACTCTGCAGTACCTGCCATTACTCTGCAGTACCCCCCATTACTCTGCAATACCCTGCCATTACTCTGCAATACCCTGCCATTACTCTGCAATACCTGCCATTACTCTGCAGTACCCCCCAATACTCTGCAGTACCCTGCCATTACTCTGCAGTACCCCCCAATACTCTGCAGTACCCCCCAATACTCGGCAATACCCCCCAATACTCGGCAATACCCCCCAATACTCGGCAATACCCCCCAATACTCCGCCAATACCCGCCAATACCTGCCAATACCCCGACAATACTCTGCAATACCCTGCCATAAATTGCCATACCCAGCCATACTTGGAGATACCCTGCAATAACCAGCCATACTCGGAGATACCCAGCCATACTCGGTGATACCCTGCAATACCCAGCCATAGACGCCCCCCCTCACCGCCCTCCGGTGCTTCTACCAACTCGCCAATACAATCAAAGCCAGAATCTTTTTTTATTTTTTTATTTCAGGCTTCCCAGCCTAGAGGTGAGATGTGGGGTCATATTGACCCCCAGATTTCACTGTAAAGAGGACCTGTCATCCCATATTCCTATTACAAGGGATATTTACATTCCTTGTAATAGGAATAAAAGTGATCAAAAATTTTTTTGGGGGGAAAAAAATGTCAAACTAAAATAAATAAAGTAAAATGAACAATAAAATTTTTTTTTTTTTAAAGCGCCCCTGTCCCCATGTGCTCGCATGCAGGAGCGAACGCATACGTAAGCCCAGCCCACATATGAAAACGGTGTTCAAACCACACATGTGAGGTATCGCCGTGAACGTTAGAGCGAGAACAATAATTCTAGCTCTAGACCTCCTCTGTAACTCAAAACATGTAACCAGTAAAAAAAATTTAAAGCGTCGCCTATGGGGATTTTTAAGTAGTGACTAGGGATGAGCCGAACACCCCCCGGTTCGGTTCGCACCAGAACTTGCGAACGACCCCCGCGTTCGGTACGAACGTTAGAACCCCATTGAAGTCTATGGGACTCGAACGTTCGAATTGGAAAGTGCTCATTTTAATGGCTAATATGCAAGATAGTGTCCTAAAAAGGGTTTGGCGACCTGCCTCCTGCCTCAGGGGACATGGGTCACTGCAAAAAAAAGTTTTAAAAACTACCGTTTTGGCGGGAGCACTGATTTTAATGACGATTAAAGTGAAAAAAAAAAAGTGAAATATTCCTTTAAATATGGTGCCTGCGGGGTGTCTGTAGTATGCCTGTGAAGTGCCACGTGTTTCCCGTGTTTAGAACAGTCCCTGCACAAAATTACATTAAACGGAAATAACACCATTTAAAACTGCTTGCGGTTTTAATGTTATATCTGGTTCCTGCAATATGGTTGAAAATCATTGAGAAACATGGCATGGGTAGCCCTCCCTGCCCATTACCAGCCTATTTGGGTCTTGTACGCATATTAAGGGGAACCCCGTACCCATATTAAAAAAAGGAAATGCGTGTGGCCCCCAGGCCCTATATACTCAGAACAGCAGTATACAGGCGGTGCAAACAAGACAGGGACTGTGTAGGTTTGTTGTGTTAAGTTGAATCTGTTTGTCATTTTCAACCGGTACATTTTTAAAGTGTAGCTCCAGTCAAAAAAACTATCTTTAAGCTTTTTGGAAAACATAGAGAAGGGTTATCACCCCTGTATAATTTGTTTTGTCGTCCATCTTTTTTCATCTCACTTGCTGCTGTCTCCTTGCGTTTGCAAGTAGGAGATGTTTGTAAGTTGGATGTTTGAAAGTAGGGGCCTGCCCTATATTATAGCGGTATGTACTGGGTACAGAGCACGCAGACAGCACGCACTATCTCCTAACACTACTGACTGCAAGCTCTATTATTAACCACTTGTTAGCCCAATGTTTGCATAAAGTGAAAGATGAAGTTATGCTGAGTAAATAGATATCAAACATGTCACTCTTCAAAATTGCACATGCCCGTGGAATGGCGCCAAACGTCGCTACTTAAAAAATCCCCATAGGCGACGCTTTAAATATTTTTTTACTGGTTACATGTTTTGAGTTGCAGAGGAGGTCTAGGACTAGAATTATTGCTCTCGCTCTAACATTCTCGGCGATACCTCACATGTGTGGCACATGCGAGCACATGGGGACATGGGCGCTTTAATTTTTATTTTATTTTTTTATTGTTCATTTTACTTTATTTATTTTAGTTTGACATTTTTTTTCCCAAAAATATATTTTTGATCACTTTTATTCCTATTACAAGAAATGTAAACATCCCTTGTAATAGGAATATGGGGTGACAGGTCCTCTTTACAGTGAAATCTGGGGGGTCAATATGACCCCACATCTCACCTCTAGGCTGGGAAGCCTGAAATAAAAAATAAAAAAAAGATTCTGGCTTTGATCGTACTGGCGAGTTGGTAGAAGCACCGGAGGGCGGTGAGGGGTGGGGGGCGTCTATGGCTGGGTATTTCAGGGTATCACCGAGTATGGCTGGGTATCTCTGAGTATGGCTGGGTATGGAAATTTATGGCAGGGTATTACAGAGTATTGGCGGGGTATTGGCGGGGTACTACAGAGTAATAGCAGGGTACTGCAGAGTATTGGGGGTACTGCAGAGTAATGGCGGGTACTGCAGAGTATTGGGGGGTACTGCAGAGTAATGGGGGTTACTGCAGAGTAATGGGGGGTACTGCAGAGTAATGGCAGGGTACTGCACTGCAGAGTAATGGCGGGGTACTGCACTGCAGAGTAATGGCGGGGTACTGCAGAGTAATGGCGGGGTACTGCAGAGTAATGGCAGGGTACTGCACTGCAGAGTAATGGCAGGGTACTGCACTGCAGAGTAATGGCGGGGTACTGCACTGCAGAGTAATGGCGGGGTACTGCAGAGTAATGGCGGGGTACTGCAGAGTAATGGCAGGGTACTGCAGAGTATGCACTGGTATTGCAGAGTATTGGCAGGGAATTGAGGGGTTAAATTCGGTGAGCAGCGATGTGGGCACTGCAGATGCAGCCCACATCGCTGCTGACACCGATCTCTTTCCCCTCCGCTGTACCGATCGGTACAGAAAGGGGAGGGAGGAACAGGCGTCATAACATGACGCCGGTTTGTTTCCAAGTGATCACTCCGTCATTTGGACTGGTCCTATGGACCCGGCGGTCACGGATGCTCTCGAGTGCGCACACCTCGGGGCACGCGAGAGCAGAATTCTGGGAGGCCGTTAATTAACGGCCTCTCTGAGTTAAACAACCGCCCTGAAGCCGTTAATCGGCAATGGGCAGTTGTTAAGTGGTTAAAGCTAGATCACTAGCTTTATAGGTGAGGTGAATATAGTGGTGTATACTGCAGTCAGGGCACAGACAACAACCACTACACAGCAGCAAGATAGGAAATCAGCCAAAAACGATTGGTGTGTACTGTGTTGAAGGTACACAGAACACCCACTGCTTCAGATGCAAAGTAACACACTACAGGAGGCCGCCTTAAAGGCGGCCTTATATAGTGTGGGGCGTGCACTACACAGCCTGAGCTATGATTGGCCACAGGCAGGATGCCTGTGGCCAATCATGGCTCTCCTCGCTGCCGGCGCTGCGATTGGCCAAGCATGCGGGGTCACAGTGCATGCTTGGCCAATCATCGGGCAGCAATGCACTGCGCCAACGCAGTGCATTGTGGTCCGCGCGCGTGTCACTCGAATTTTGACGCGAACGGCCAAAACGTTCGGAATTCGCCGAACGGCCGAACAGCCAATGTTCGAGTCGAACGTACGTTCGACTCGAACACGAAGCTCATCCCTAGTAGTGACGTTTGGCGCCATTCCACGGGCATGTGCAATTTTGAAGAGTGACATGTTCGATATCTATTTACTCAGCATAACTTCATCTTTCACATTATGCAAAAATTGGGCTAACTTTACTGTTTTTTTTTGTAAGCACAAAACTGTTTTTTCCCCCAAAAAAACGCGTTCGAAAAATTGCTGCGCAAATACCGTGTGAGATAAAAATTTGCAACGACTAACATTGTATTCTCCAGGGTCTTTGCTAAAAAAAAATATATAATGTTTTGGGGTTCTTTGTAATTTTCTAGCAAATAAATGATGATTTTTACATGTAGGAGAGAAATGTCAGAATTGTCCTGGGTGCTCCAGAACGCCTGATGGCGCTCCCTGCATTTTGGGCCTCTGTATGTGGCCACACTGTGTAAAAGTCTCACACATGTGGTATCGCCGTACTCGGGAGTAATAGCAGAATGTGTTTTGGGGTGTCATTTGGGGTATGCATATGCTGTGTGTGAGAAATAACCTGATAATATGACAATTTTGTGGGGAAAAAAAAAAGGATAAAAAATCTTGATTTTGCAAAGAATTGTGGGAAAAAATGAAAACTTTAAAAAACTCATCATGCCTCTTACTAAATACCTTGGAATGTCTTCTTTCCAAAAAGGGGTAATTTGGGGGGTATTTGTACTTTTCTGGCATGTTAGGGTCTCAAGAATTGAAATAGGCCATCAGTACTTCAGGTGTGATCAATTTTCAGATATTGGCGCCATAGCTTGTGGACTCTATAACTTTCACAAAGACCAAATAATATCCACCAATTTGTACTTATTTTTACCAAAGATATGTAGTAGTATAAATTTTGGCCAAAATTTATGAAGAAAAAATTACTAATCTGCTAAATTTTATAACAGAAACGAAGAAAAATTAATTTTTTCACAGAATTTTCGGTCTTTTTTCTTTTATAGCACAAAAAATAAAAAACTGAGAGGTGATTAAATACCACCAAAAGAAAGCTCTATTTGTGTGAAAAAAAGGACAAAAATGTCATATGGGTACAGTGTTGCATGATTGAGTAATTGTCATTTAAAATGTGAGAGCACCAAAAGCTGAAAATTGGTCTGGTTATTAAGGGTGTTTAAGTGCCCAGTGGTCAAGTGGTTAAGGTATGAGTATATTTACACATTTTTACATTATTATTTTACATTATTATTTTTTCATTTAATATATATAAATTTTTATATTTAAAATTTTTATATATAGTATTATTAAGTTTATGATAGGATATTAAGTTATCTTTCACATATGCACATCTTTACACTATATTTAAGTTCGGTTAATTTTTATTAATTTTCTCACCTTAATTCTATATATACACACTATTTAATTTAAGGTATGAGTATATTCACACATTCTTATATTATTATTATTTTTTCATTTAATACATATATATATATTTTTTTTTTTATTATATATTGAAATTTTTTTTTTATATATAATATTATTAAGTTTATATAAGGATAAAGTTATCTTTCACTTATGCACATTTTTACACTATATTTAAGTTCTATTAATTTTTTACATATATTTTTTTTTATATAGAGGATACTATATATATATATATATATATATATATATATATATATATATATATACATATATATATATATATATATATATACATATATATATATATATATATATATATATATATATATATACACCGAGTTATTTCATATTTAGTACCACCGGTTTTAGATTTTTATTTGAGACATGGCTTATCTATTGTCAAAGTTATTATGATCTCCTCTGTGTTTCTTATCACAGTTTCAATCGGAGGTTGTGAATCTGTCATTGTGAGCCATGTTATAATATGTCCTTTTTTGTTTATCTTTTTTTCTCTTCTTCAATATGGAATTATTAGTTTTTCGCCATCAGTTAAGATGGCGGTGTAGGCCGGACCTTGCATCTCAGAATGAGGTCTGGGTATAAATGGTGGTGCGTCGCTGCGTTGCCCGTTCCCCATTGATAACGTCACCTATGACGAAACGCGTCTGGAAAGGTACGCGGTGACGCCACCGCGCTTTACGAGGGGAGGACGGGACGCTTTTTCGAATGCCGGCTGGCTTTTTTTGATCTGATGCTGTTTTAAGAATTTCTTATGTAAGTGCGATATTTAAATCTTTAATAAATTATGTGAATGGTTTTACGCTATGGAGGCATCTTTTTCTTTCTGGGGTTGACGCTGGAGATACACCCGATTGCTGACTGTCAGAGTTTTTTAGTGCTGTGATGCTGCCATATACCGGTGATAGTGGAATCGTGATGAGATCATAATCTGTCTTGGCTAAATATCATTAAGGCTATTATTTAACCTGCATCTGGTAAGCGCATCAAAATTCTGGTGACGGGCACTCGTTTGCAGTTCTGTTTGGATTCACTGCGGTGACCTGATAAGCACGGATATATTGGACTTTATTTCTCAGTCCCAGCTTTCTGCAAGCTGCTACATGTTATTTTTACACCTTTCACAATTTCTTGCAGTTGTATTTGTGTAATGTTAATGTGAAATAATTTTTTTTGGGCAACACATATTCACTTTCTGTGTGTGCTATTAATTCCTTATTTATATTTCTTTGTGTTTTTTAATATTGAATAGGACCATTGGCGCAGCTTTCCAAATTTTCTTATACTGTAGTAAGTATACCACTCCTGTCATGGGAAATTTAATGAAGGGCTTGATATCAACGTTAGCTGAAGTGCTAGTAGAGATGAAATCATTCATTCATCTATTCTTACACCCATTAAAGAGGAAGTAAACTCTTCCACTCTGCTGCTTTATTATCAAACTATAGCCATTGTAATCCAGCCCAAATACCATCTTACTTACTTACTCTCCCTCACCTCCTGTACACAGCAGTTCAGTGTTGTCTATTGCTGAGCGCTATGTGGGGGGGGGGGGGGGGGGGCGAATATGACAACACTACCAGTGACAGGGTGAGTGTGAGCGGGGACTGACTGGGAGTGTTTTACCTGTGTGCATGGAGTGTGCAGGGCCTAGTGGGGCACTAATTTAATCTGTGGGGGGCTACCTTCATCTGTGGAAGGGGGCTACCTCCATCTGTGGGAGGGGGCTACCTCCATCTGTGGGTGGGGGCTACCTTCTTCTGTGGGGGCACTGCCTTCATCTGTGGTGGCCTTACTACATCTGGATGGACTGGTGTCTTTATTCAATCTTTTTTTTTATTTTTTATTTTTTTTCCATAAAAAAATTATTTTCAAAAAGAAGTAGAGGATAACAATACATGTTGCGAACAGAATGTAGGCAAAGTCGAACAAGGTAATTCCAAATCTTTTGACAAAGAAATAACATACTCTAAGTATATTCATGGATATCATTCTTCATGACGGTACCTGTAGCATTTAGAGAAAATCCCTGGTATCGTAAAACCTCTGAACAAAGTGAAACATATTGATATCTAAGAGGGGACTCCTCAGGAGTCCATCGTGGGGTGTTAGAGGAGTATTAGCTCGTGTCTGTGGTGTCACGGATTTCCATGAGCGTGTAAGTAGTCATCTAATCATGAGGAGGTGTTTCCCTGGCGTCCAGAACAGGGAAGCGGGTAAAGAGTATGTGGCATTCCGTAGGAACTGGCAAGTGTTGAGGGTCTAGAAGAACCAAGTCCGTCAGGGTCGTAAGGGGAGATAGGTAGGCTAAAGAGAGGGGATATCCAGGGGTGAAGGGAGGAGGGGGGGTAGGATGAGGATGGACAGGTAAGGGTATGGGGGTTTGGGAGAATGGGGGGGAGAGGGATGAGGAAAAGAGGAGCTAAAAAGAGAAGAGAGAGAGGGGAGATAAGGAAAGGTGAGAAAAGGGAAATAGAGAGGGGAGGGTCTCTTCGGTCTCCACCGCGGCCTCCTAGGGGGCGTAACGATCGCCCCCTCTCTGACGTGTGAACTCCGACACGTGAGTCGAGGTGGCGCTGTGGGATGTATCTTTAGCTTTCAGCTATTGGTTACCATGCTCAATAGTTTTATGAGAGCGAAGGGGTCCTTAAAAAAAGTGATATGTCTGAGAATGGGAGTATCAAGGGTTCCGTTAGTAATTTGAGGGGTTTGGGGGGGTTAACCCCATGAGGACTCTATATCTTTCTGAAGATCTGAACTGTATCCATTTATCCCAAGTTCGGGCAAATCTATGGGGGTGTCTTTTGCAATCTGAATAAGCTCCTCCATTTCAGCTATTTTTTCTACTCTAGAGAGCCATTCAGATATGGAAGGGACGTCAGGGGAACCCCAATGGGTGGGTAGACAGTTTGGCCGCGTTGAGTAAGCAGATATCCAACGATTTACGGTACAAGTGAGCAGGTATGGGGGAGTGGTGTAAGAGAAGCTGGGCCGGGGTAAATGCTAGGGGGCGACCGGTAATTTGAGAGGTGATCTCGTGTACCTGAGCCCAAAAAGTTTGAATGCTAGGACATGACCACCAGATGTGTAAGAAGGTTCCCTGACTAATTCCGCATCTCCAACAAGTATCTGGTACGTCAGCGTTGAATTTATGTAGACGGTCTGGGGTGCGGTACCATCTGTAAATAATTTTATAGTTATTCTCCTGAATACAAACGTTAAGGGATCCTTTGTGAGCGATTACAAGACTTCTTTCCCATTCTGCATCTGTGAAAGAGATTTGTAGGTCTCTTTCCCATGAGGGGCAAGCTTTTCCTTCTTTCGAGGAGATTGGCGTAAGTAGCAAGGAGTGTGTATGTGAGATGAGGTGCTGTTGCGGCGTAGATTGGGAGCAAAGCTTTTCGAAAGGGGTCAAGTGTCTCGAGTATTCAATCTTACTATGTAACTATGGTGACAGGCGACATGACAAGTGACACGCTCAGAGCTCCCACTGATTCTGCATTAGGGTGAGTTGAACAATTTCATTTAATACTACAATGTAATAACAGTAATAAAGAAATAATGCACTGAAAAATCGCTTACCCCTCGCGTGCCATCCCCAACCTCCGCCACCCCAGGCCTTGCCACAATTTTTTTCCACGCAGCCGGTCCCTGGTGCCAAAAAGGTTGGGGACCACTACTCTAAACTATAACCCTTTTCCAAAAACCTCTTGGTCAAAATATTAGCCTGGGATCTGAACTTTTCAAATTCTGTGCAATTGTGTCTCAATTTTTTATAAATTGGCTTTTAGGTACCGACCTAATCCATGGGGACAACTGTCCAGAGGAATGTATGCGTTTCTGTTAGTGGGCTTAAAAAAAGTGGCAGTTGAATCACCCTTAAGCCGCGTACACACGTAGCCGTCTGTCCGACGTACTTAGTCTGGCGGACTTCCCGCCAGACTGTCCGTCGGACTTTCCGAATGGGCTACTTGCCCACACACGGCACTTTTTCAGCGGACTAATACGGCGTACTAAGTTCACCGTACTATCCACCCTACTTTTTAAATGAACGGACTCGCCCACACACGCGGAGGAAAGTCCGCTCATTTTGAGCGCGTCTCCAGGTAGGCGGGGCCCGCGAAGGAGACGTCGCTGGCCCCGCCGCCTGGTATGGACTTAAAGGGGAACGCCAACGCTGACAAAAATCGGGGACATGGGGACAAGGTGCTTTGGGGTGGGGGGGCCGCGCGCCCCCCCCTTCCCCAAGGCACCCCCCATGTTGAGGGCACGCGGCCTGGTACGGCTCAGGAGGGGGGGGCGCTAGCTCGCCCCTCCTTTCCTGGCTGGCCGGGTAGCGTGCTCAGACAAGGGTCTGTTGTGGACTTGGGGGGACCCCCACGCCGATTTTTTTCGGTGTTGGGGTTCCCCTTTAAGTCCATACCAGGCGGCGGGCCAGCGACGTCTCCCTCGCGGGCCCCGCCTACCTGGAGACCCGCTCGTCATGAGCGGACTTTTCTCCGGGCGGAAAAAGTCAGTTCATTTCAAAAGTACGGAGGACTGGCATACACACGGCCAGATTGTCCGCCGAAATGCGAGTCCGGCAGGAAGATTGGAGTGTAAAACTCCATTCTAAGTCCGCCGTACTTTCGGGTCCAAAAGGTATGCCGGAGGCTACACACGGGGGGATTGTTTGGCGGACTTGAGTTTGCCGGACTTTTCCACCCGCTTGTTTGATCGTGTGTACGCGCCATTAATTGAAATTTTGAGATCAAGAGAATTGATTTCTTCTAAACTCGCCACATAATTTATATGTATCCCTCTATTATTGTTATTAAAAGAAGCCATATAAAGGTCTAAATTTGGACCACTACCATCTCATAGGAGGAGGATGTCTTCTATATACCTGGTCCACAAGATCACCTAAGGTCTTCATTGGGCATAGACGACATCTTCCTTCCATTTTTGCCATAAAAGAGTTTGGCAAGGCTAGGGGCATACTTCTTCCCCATAGCCACTCCTCTGTTCTGGCAAAAGAATTGTTTGTTAAACCAAAAGCAGTTATGCGTTGCAGCAAAAACTCCAAAATTTCCATGATGTAGGTCGCATGATTAGTTGGTAAGCCTGAATCTCACTCCAAATAGTGTTCAAGCACCGATAAGCTCAAGTCATGGGATATGACAGTGTACAGCGATTTAAAATCTGCTGTCACTAACCCCATCCCTTCTTTAGGAGTATATTCTGATAAAAGATGAATGACATATCTAGTGTCCTCAATGTAAGAAACCGACCTGGCTCCGCCCCGCCCCCTCTCCCCTGATTGGCGGGAAGTCTGTTGGAAGATTGAGATGATGCCGATGAGGCTGATTGGGGGCTTTAAGGGTGCCCACTCGTCTTTGGGTTTGACCTTGGGCCTGGGGCTCGGATGCTGGAGGGATCCTACCAAAACACACAGTGGAAGCCCTTCCTGGAGCACAGGAACAAAGAGAGAGGACAGTGGGAGCAGGCCAGCATGCCTGGGAGATCTCCTGAGAGTCAGCTGGGTGTGCTGGTAAATGTGAGTCTGGAGGACTGAGAGGAGAAGATAGCCTGGAGGGATAGTAAAAGAGGCAGCTGCAGCCAGGTGGGTTGGCAGTGCCTGAAGATGTGGTGCTGGAATCAGTAGCCACAGGAGTGATGCAAGCTGGATACTGACATTTTGCTATTTTTCTGTCTGTAATGGGCCATTGCTCTAATCTGATTGAGTGACTGTTAGATATTCAGTGTGTTCCAGTGGTGTTCTGCAAGCGAGTGCAGGAGGAAGAAATGGAGCTGTATATAGAAACTGTATATAGGAAGAAATGTCGTTGAAGTCAAGTGGCCATCCCATAACCTCTTATCCCTATCCAAGTTATTACCCTCACTAAATAGCAAAACCAAAGTCACGGACTGTTCTTTGTCTCAATTCAATTGAATTGTTCAATTGCCTGTGAAAATTTGGTTTTCCTGGCTGTGCAGGGTGGGGGATCCCAGTTTACTTGCGCCTCCTTAGGGGGTGTGTTATATTGTTACATTAGTTTGGTTTCCCTTCTCTGCAATTTCTTCAGTACCTCAATATCCCTTTTGTGAACTGGTGCCCAAAACTGAACTACATATTCCAAATAAGGTCTTACTATTAATATGCACAGGAGTAAAATGATATCTCTCTCTGGAGTCCATACCTCTCTTAAAGCGGAGTTCCATCAAGAAATGGAACTTCCTTATCGTACCCCCCCCCCCCCCCCCCCGTGTCACATTTGGCACCTTTCAGGGCGGAGGGGGAGCAGATACCTGTCAAATCCAGGTATTTGCTTCCACTTCCGGGCACAGATCGCCACACTTTCTGTGGTGAACTATGCCATGGCAGGCCCCACCTCCTTTCCCCTGCTGTCTTCTGGGAGACACACAGGTCCCAGAAGACAGCAGGGACCATTCAGAATGTGAAGCATGACGCATGCACAGTAGGGAACCAGCAGTGAAACTGAAAGTCTTCACTTCCTGGTTCCCTTACCAGGAATGGCGGTGGCAGCACCCGTGAGTCGATCCGAAGATTGCAAGCTTGCAGGCTCCCTGGACAGATAAGTATCCATATATTAAAAGTCAGCAGCTGCAGTATTTGTAGCTGCTGACTTTTATTTACCCCATAAAAGGGGTATAGGGGTTTAGGTACTGCTCTGGGGGACATGTATCAATTAAAAAAAAAATTAAAACAATCATTTTTTTTCAGGAGCAGGGATTTTAATGATGCTTAAAATGTAACAATAAAATTGAAAAATCAAAAAATTCCTTTAAATACAGTGCCTGGGGGGTCTCCTTAATGTGTCTGTAAAGTGGCACACCTCTAGTGGCACACCTCTAGCATCCATCGAACATGCTGCAGCAAAAATGAAATTTCTAAAGAAAAAAAAAGAGTCAAATCACATTTACTGTAAATTGACTTGCAGTTGCACCTGGCTATTACAAAAATAGAAAGACAAAAGAATAAAAAGACCCCCCCTCCCCCCCCAATATTTAAACAATGATAGTGTTCCATCATTTTCATATTTTTTAAAAGCTCTTTTCATA
The DNA here is from genome assembly GCF_037356315.1 of Lithobates pipiens. Taxonomy (NCBI): domain Eukaryota; kingdom Metazoa; phylum Chordata; class Amphibia; order Anura; family Ranidae; genus Lithobates; species Lithobates pipiens. The sequence continues at coordinate 461,803,552 of NW_027507748.1, forward strand.
TTAATTTATAGCTTTTTTTAACTTGGCAGTGAGCCACATAAGTTTTATTTTTAGCCTTTTAAACTTATTGTCCATGGGAATATATTTTGCAGGGCATTCACATTCAGTCTTTTTAAAGAATTCCCATTTCTGTTCTATGTTTATCGATGCCAATATCCCCCTGTCCCACCCAGTGTAAGACTTAGAGAGCAGCCCTCATCCTTGGAAAATTTGCTCTCTTAAAGCAGGAGTAAACCCAGTTTCAAAAAACACTTACATTCCCGACATGCCGGAAATGCTAACTTTCACATTGGTTGTGCTCTCAACCAAACTTTAAAACCATTTAATGTCTGGTTTCATAACTGATCACATGTGCAGCATTATGGCAGTTGAAGAATCATTAGAGGCCAAGATGGCAGCTTCCTTGACTGAAAACGATAGAAGGGTTTACTTCCACTTTAAAGTTAAGTGTTTTTATCTTTCCCATATGTGTTTGTTGCTTACAGATAACATTAAATTAAATTATGTTATGGTCACTGCTACCCAGATGTTCTTTTATATGAATATTGGTAATAAGCTCTGCATGATTTGAAATTACCAGGTCCAGCAGAGCGTCATTTCTAGTCGGAGCCTTAATAAACTGGACCATAACATTTTCTTGTAATAGGTTTATAAATGTTTGCCCTTACTTTCAGTCACATCTGGGTAGTTAAATTTCCCCATTATTATCACTGTCCCAGCCCTTGCAGCCCTTTCCATCTGTGCAAGGAGCTGAGTCTCCACCTCCTCATCAACACTGGGAGGTCTATACCAAACTCCAATGATAACCTTTGTAGTGCGCACATCCATGTACATTTCCACCCATAATGCTTCAGACTCATCACACTCTCCATCAACTAGGTCCTCTTTCACACTCACTTTGAGATCATTCCTCACATGGAGACAGACATCACCACCCCTTCATTTTACCCTGTCATTCCAGAAGACAACATTAATAGCCCTGTCATGTGAGGAATGAAGCCAAGATTCAGCAATACCAATTAAATCATAGTTCTCTTCATGCACCAAAGCTTCCAACTCACTATGGACCAGGGAGCAGGGAGCGTGTGACTGCGGCCTGGTTGGCGTGGAGCGGAATTGTGAGGCCTCTACAGAGTTCCAGAGCACAGCTGTGCTGGAACCAACGTGTAGACGGATCGGAGGACCAGACATAGACCAAAGGTTCCTGCATTACAGTCGCTGGTCATCTGATGGAGCAGTGCCAGCTTGGAGCTGGACCGAACCACCTGAAGCAGAATAAGACAAACATCTGGGCCCTGTGTGTGATGAGAGGGCTCTTGCCCAAAATCATAACACTTTATTGCCACACAAACTAGATTCAGAAGGCTGGTGGGACCTGTAGTCTCACAGGGAGGTTTTCACTTGATTAGACTGTGTACATCGAGGCTTCAGAGTTTGTTTTACTCTTAACACCAAGTGAATGCGGTGTTGATCCCTTCAGTATACAGAGGAGTTCCACCAGTACCTTAGATAATCAAGCACCCAATTACCTATATATAATCTTTACTGGATTACAAATACTGCAGTTTAAAGGCAAGCTGAAGAAAGAAGACCAAAGACTTTACTATTCACCATAAAGCACTTCTTACTTTTCCTTGTGCACTCTGAGGACTGCAGTGCAACCTAGGGGGAGCCCTTGAGCATATGACATAAATATATGTGTTATATTACACTGCTGTATTGTACTTTATAGCATATTGCAGGTTCCGGTGTGTGTGTATGCTCTGAGGTGGAAGTGGAATGTGCTCAATAGAAAGGATCTACCATACTGAGATCAGATTACACTCTTAGCCCTTGTACACACGGTCGGAGATTCCGTCGGAATGTGTCCGATCGGAGCGTTTTGTCGGATATTCCGACTGTGTGTGGTATGCATCGGACTGTTTCTGTTGGAATATCCGTCGGACCAAATTTTCCAACTTGCCGGAAATATTTTCCGACAAACTGCTCCGATCAGACATATTCCGATCATGTGTAGAGAATTCCGATCGGACAAAGTGCATGCTCAGATCAAATTCCTACATCAAAGCTATTGGCTACTAGCCTGAACGTAGTCCCATCATAACGAAATTACGTCATCACATTCTGAAAGATCGGATTTTCCGACAACTTTGTCCGACCGTGTGTATGCAACAGTTTCGGACAAGATCCGTCCGGCAAAATCCAACGGATTTGGTTGTCGGAATGTAAAAAAAAATGTTCAAAAAATAGTTTATTGAGATATTAATGAAAGAGTAACAACAAATATCCCACGCAGGGGAGTAGCATAAAGAAACAAAACACCAAACTAGAAGTTCTGACAGAAGTTTCCATATTTCAATCTGGTCTTGAGGGAAGGATCTGAATGTGTTGCAGACCCCTCACCCTCTCCATAAACCTATGATAGCGAGAGAACTGTAACTACGGACGCCCCTAGACCCCTGCACCCCAAATGGGTTCAGACTGTGTTGTCTGCATATACTTTCAAGTGAATACTGAGTTTGGCCGTTTACATACATTTTGATTATTATTTTTATTATTGCTGTCAATTCTTTAATCAGAATTACCACTGTTACTAGCGTGTTTAACCAAGTTACACCAGTAAACTGTTTATGTGGTTAAATTACAACCTGTGTGAGACTCTATCTTTTATCACAGCCAGGGAAGTGGAGGATTCCTGGGTAACGGTAAATTGCAGTATATTGTGTTACAATTGTGTTGCTCTTTATCATAGGGTCTCACACAAACATTACCACACAGTTATGCCTAGGGGGTCGAGTTTACATTCTGGGGTTGCCAGGCAGAGTGCAGACCCAAAACAAATATCAGCAGCTCCTTAGGGGGTCAGTGCTACATATGCATATAATTTTTATATGCCTTGTTCAGTTGTTTACCTCAGTTTCATTAAGGCTGAGTTCACATATATGCAAATTAGATGCAGTTTCGTATGACAGGCGAGTGTGAATGGCTCTCAATAAAGCCGGCTCACACAAGTCCGGGGTAACTGCAGTCCAGATTGCAGAAGGGTCCTGTGCGTGTTTGGGTCTGGTTCAGGTGCAAATTCAGATAAAAATTCGGACCTGAATCACACCTGAACCAGTAAACAGACACGCACCGAAACCACGGGCACGAACCTGTGGCCGCAGATATGTGAACTCGGCCTCAAGGATTATTTTGGCAATTTGCCCAATAACGTTAAAGTGTATATTTAGGCAAAACTTTTTTTTTAATTTTTGGCAGATTGACGGGGGAAGTAACAGAGCAACAGCCTGTGAAATCCTGAGCAGCCCTAAGCAATACACCCCTGCTCCACTGATTACAGTGGAGCTAAACTAAATTTGCCTTGTAGCCTGCTCTAAACTAGGAGGGCACTACACATCAAAACTGCATCAGTGTGAACTGGCCCTAAATATCATTATTGCTGTTGTCGGGTGTATACATTGCACAAATGCGCCCCTTCACAGTCAGGATCAGGGTATCCCCCGGGCATGTTTTGCATTTTTAATGTTTCACTTTTAGTATTACTAAAATCGCTGCTCCCCACAAATTGATTTTTTTTTCTTTAGCTTTGGTACATGCCCCTCAAGGCAATGCCCAGCCCCGTATGTCATTATTTTTTTAATATTCAGCTCACATTGACTTTAGCTATGTTTGCAGATCTCTGCTTGAACAGAGCCCAGGTACATATAACTCTTTGCCGATCTTATTCAGAGAGGTAGAAGCCTAGAATCTGAACCAGGTCAACACACATCACACTTTTATTCCCCCTCCAAGTACAAGACACCCTCTTTTGCATTTTCACTAAGACCAATTCCTAATTTCTACTAGTCCAGCGATACTGCATACTTAAACGTTTTAAATGCTGCCTGTGACAACAGTAGGTTTACCCACTTTATATCTATAAGAAGTACATTTTCGAGTTGAACAAAAGTAGACAGGAAATCTTCCAATAGGGACACCTGTTTCATAAATACCTTTCTAAAAAGGGTTTTCCCCTTACATTGTAAAGATGTTCTCTCACTTCATGCTGTTTTCCCAGGACAGAAAGTAAAGAACAATCTCTAATGAGACGCAGCACAGACAGCAAAAAGGGCAAGTGGGCTGTTCACTTTGCAAGGACATTTTGCTTTAGCTTAGTGAATGTGGTAAAAGTTCAATTTGCAAAGAATATCTAATCAAGTGCAAGGACATAAAAAAAATTGATTTGATGATGGAAATCAGCAAAGCTTTACCTCATAAGCTAAGGGAAAATTCACTTACAAAGTGAAATTTCTCTGCATAACACATAGCCTATTTGTCTTTAGTAAGTCAACCTCATTGAAAGTTAACAGTTCAGCATTTGTTTAGAAAGAAATTTATAGACATGCTGAGCTATTGGCATTAGTTACTTCTGAGCCACTAGTTGGGGACCAGTATAGTGATACGTATTTTGCGTCCTTACAAGCTGGATTAAGCAAGTGTTATAAGATTTTGCAGCTATAAAATCTAAAGCTTTTATATAATGAATATAATGATTGTGACTACAATTATTATGAATAAGATTCATAAAAATAATAATAAGGCATGCGTACAAAAACGAAAGATGACATCAGTTAGCTTACATCATTACCCAGCATCAAAGATGAAAGGATACAAACTTATAAAGCTCTTCGTAAAGAAATTGCTCTGCCACTTTGAAAAGTTGTTTGCTAATCACAGCTAGCAACTCTATGATTCAGCTAATGTAGGCCAACTCAGTACATTTAAATCTGTTTTGGATTAGCAAACCTGTTTGTACAGCTTGTTATCTTTAAAAATCATTAAATTGCAGAGACCTAAGTACAAAAAGTCCAAGCATGAATCAAAACAACAGCCTTTATTTGTGTAGCGAGACTGTAACTAATGGCTGTGACACCAGCATTTTCATCTTTTTTCCCTTTCAATCATGTTGTTCTGCTAAATTTAAGCTTGTACGTAGAATTTTTTTTTTTAAATTGTAGTCTGGTTTCCTGAAAGTGTATTTTAATAAACTGCCTTAGAATGCAGTTATTAATACTAGCAAAACTGTCAGATCGAATGCTATCATGTAAATAATGCTTGTTTTACATTTTTTTTAAACAAAACTACATTTACTAACCCAAGGAATGAAGACATGCAGTGTACGTTTCTGAGCACCAATGTTACATAGTTACATAGTAGGCGAGGTTGGAAAAAGACACAAGTCCATCAAGTCCAACCTATGTGTGTGATTATATGTCAGCATTACATTGTATATCCCTGTATGTTGCAGTCGTTCAGGTGCTTATCTTGAAACTATTAATGCCCCCCACTGAGACCACCGCCTGTGCAAGGGAATTCCACATCCTTGCCGCTCTTACAGTAAGGAACCCTCTATGTAGTTTAAGGTTGACCCTTTTTTCTTCTAATTTTAATGAGTGGCCAGGAGTTTTGTTAAACTCCCTTTTGTTAAAAAGTTTATCCCTATTGTGGGGTCACCAGTATGGTTCTGTATGTTGAAATTATATCCCCTCTCAAGCGTCTCTTCTCCAGAGAGAATAAGTTCAGTGCGCGCAACCTTTCCTCATAACTAATATCCTGCAGACCATTAGCTTTGTTGCCCTTCTTTGTACTCGCTCCATTTCCAGTACATCCTTCCTGAGGACTGGTGCCCAGAACTGGACAACATACTCCAGGTGCGGCCAGACAAGAGTCTTTTAGAGCAGGAGAATTATCGTTTTATCTCTGGAGTTGGTCCCCTTTTTAATGCATGCTAATATTCTGTTTTCTTTGTTAGCAGTAGCTTGGCATTGCATGCCATTACTGAGCCTATCATCTACTAGGACCCCCGGGTCCTTTTCCATCCTAAATTCCCCCAGAGGTTCTCCCCCCTAGTGTATAGATTACATTCATATTTTTGGCACCCAAATGCATTATTTTACATTTTTCTACATTGAACCTCATTTGCCATGTAGTTGCCCACCCCATTAATTTGTTCAGATCTTTTTGCAAGGTTTCCACATCCTGTGGAGAAGTTATTGCCCTGCTTAGCTTAGTATTGTCTACAAATACAGAGATTGAACTGTTTACCCCATCCTCCAGGTCGTTTATGAACAAATTAAAATAAGATTGGTCCCAGCACAGAACCCTGGGGGACCCCACTACCCACCCCTGACCATTGCGAGTACTCCCCATTTATCACCACCCTCTGAACTCGCCCATGTAGCCAGTTTTCAATCCATGTACTCACCCTATGGTCTATGCCAACGGACCTTATTTTGTACAGTAAACGTTTATAGGGAACTATGTCAAATGCTTTTGCAAAATCCAGATACACCACGTCTACGGACCTTCCTTTATCTAGATGGCAATTCACCTCCTCAAAGAAGGTTAGTAGATTGGTTTGGCTAGAATGATTCTTCATGAATCCATGTTTATTACTGCTAATGATACCGTTGTCATTATTAAAATCTTGTATATAGTCCCTTATCATCCCCTCCAAGAGTTTACATACTATTGATGTTAGGCTAACTGATCTGTAATTCCCAGGGATGTATTTTGGGCCCTTTTTAAATATTGGTGCTACATTGGCTTTTCTCCAATCAGCTGATACCATTCCAGTCAGTAGACTGTCAGTAAAAATTAGGAACAATGGTCTGGCAATTACTTTACCGAGTTCCCTAAATACCCTCAGGTGCAAGCTATCTGGTCCCAGTGATTTATTAATGTTAAGTTTCCCAAGTCTAATTTTAATTCTGTCCTCTGTTAGGTGCTTCCTGTGATGTGTCATGAGGATAAACATTGCAATATTGGTTACTGAAGCCCCCCGTTTCCTACGTGAAGAGTGAGGAGAAGAATAAGGAGAAGAAGAAGTGAGTGAGAGTGAAGAGTGAGGAGAAGAATAAATACAATACCTTCGCCATCTCCCCATCCTTTGTAACCAGATGTCCTTACTCATTCTTTATGGTCTGTCCTCCCTTTTTTTACTGTTTACATACTTAAAATGCTAATGATGATCCCTCAATCTTATATTTTTTGAAGGCCTTCTGCTTTGCTTTTATATGCATTTTTACATTGGAGTTAAGCCTTCCAGGACTTTTGTTCGCTCTTTTCAATTTATTACCCAATGGGATGCACTGGCTAATGCCCTTATTTAATATGTTCTTAAAGCAAACCCATCTCTCCTCTGCGTTCTTTGTTCCTAAGATATCCCAATGTATGCCTTCTAGTAAGGTTTGTATTTTAGGGAAGTTGGCTCTTTTGAAATTCAGTGTCTTTGTATTCCCCCTTAAGTTTCCTTTTGTGTGATTTATTCGGAAGCCAAATGACCTGTGGTTGCTGTTCCCTAAATTGCCCCATATTTCCACATCCGCCATCAGGTCTGTATTGTTGGTAATCAGTAGATCCAGTAACGCTTTATTTCTAGTTGGTGCATCTACCATCTGACCCATTTAGGAACTGGCGAGCCTTGGATGAATGCGCGGTTCCTTCCACCCAGTCTACGTCTGGAAAATTAAAATCCCCCATTATGATGACACTTCCCATCCTTGCTGCTAATCCAAATTGTGATAGGAGATCTGTCTCCCCTGCCTCCCTCAGGTTGGGGGGTCTATAGCATACTCCCAGTATTATTTTCCCCTTAGCTTCATCCCTTTGGAGCTCTACCCATAAGGATTCCACCTCCTCCCTAGCTCCCTTAGTGATGTCATCTCTCACATTCACTTGTACATTATTCTTGATATATAGACATACCCCTCCCCCTTTTTTACCCTCTCTAGCCTTGCGATAAAGGGTATACCCTTGAATGTTTACCAGCCAATCATGAGAGCTGTTGAACCAGGTCTCTGAAATTCCCACAAAATCCAAATCCTTCTCGAACAATATTATCTCTAGTTCACCCATCTTGTCGCATATTATCCTCTTATTGGGTGTTCCGAGATTGCAACTAGCTACTATACCTACTTTGGGTTTATGTGCTTTGGTCAACCTACCACTAATGCCCCCAATACTACCCTCTGGAATATGTTCCACAGTGACTATCTCCTCACCTCATCACCTAGTTTATTCATGAGTAAAACAACATGTCCGCATCCAACAGCTACAATTGCTGTTACTGGATATACACTTGGAAAAAGTCAAACGAATTTCACCATTCCAAAACTTAACCTACACAGAAGTAGGAACCCTTATACCATATTTTGTATTAAATCCCTCTGTTTGACTGTAGAAGACATCACTTTTAATGCGTATTGTGGTTTTTCTATTTATAAGCATGCCAATCTTGTCATGGCAACACCTGGCCATAGCCCAGTCTAGTGCTGGGTGCCCTGTGTCCCAACACTGTCTGTGACCGCCCACCATTTTTTCTATTCTGCCACCTATCAGACCTGCAGAACAAACCGATAGGAGTGCTCTGAAACTCCTCCTCAGCTTTGTGCTGCAACTCTCATAGGAGCTCACAGCTGAGTATATCCACTAAAGCCTAGTACACTAAAGCTGAATGTCAGGGGGTATTGGCCGTTTCAATAGAAACCAGTCCACATTTGGCCCTTGTGTGCTGGAGTCAGTTATACAGAAGGTAATTGAACTTTTGACGTAGGGGCATGACCGGAAAAGGTCTGAGAGCGCTGCCCGGAGTGTTCTGGCTGGGAGGACACATCATTCTTGCTTAAGCAAGAACTTAGGTGGGACTACATTAAAAAATAAGAATCAAACAATTCCCCCCCAAAAAAGAAACCAAACACTCTGTTTGTCATGTGCCTGGTTGGAGGCTGAGGAGGCACGAGGGCTTCCCTTGCAGCTAAAGCTATCACTCCTAGAGGAGTTTCTAGGGAGTGCAAGGCTCAAAGAAGCACAGGTGCCATTAAGGTAGGTTGGCCAAGAGCTGATTCAGGAAATGTTCGGCTAAATGATTCTTGGTTAGGTAGGCAGTCAGGAGTGATGGCAGGTACACAAGGAACAGGCCCAGTGCAGCAGCAAGTGATGTGGTGAAGGTTATGCACAGGAATCAAGGGGAGAAGGCAGCAGAATGGTCAGGAAACAAGCCAGTGTCATACATCCGGGGTAAAAAAAAGCCTTTCCACAAGCCAGGGTCACAACAAGAGGTAAGGCAGAGGAAAGCTCAGGAGCAGGCCAAGTTGGTAAAGCGGACTCAAGGTAATGCAGAGTACACAGGAACAAGGAGCAAGTGTAAACTAAAGATTATCCAGAAGTCCTCTGTCAAAGGTTGTGCCATGGGGTATACTGGCAGATGTGCCAGGCCTGAGTCTTTGCACATGTGCACCTCTGTTCTGGATAGTGCCCTGACACAGATTTTCAGCTAGTGGAGGGGGGCCAAGCCAGAGAATTAAAGCCCCTTTGCAGAGTGAAGTCAGCTTTCCGATAGACAGACAAAGTAATAGCATTTTGTGTGCAGTTAAGCTGTAATCCAAGAGTTTATTTCTTTAAGAACGATCCTTTGTGCTGAGGTTTATGCATGCCTATGTATGCCTTGTTGGTCTGCATTACCTATTCCTGAACCCTGCATGCTGTGCGTTACTTATTTCTGAACCCCTGCACTATGTGTATTACATACTTCTGACCCCTGAAGATTACTTACTCCTGAGCTCTGCATCTTTGTTACTGAGGTTTGTGTATTACTTTGAGACTTTCACTTGTAGCAGAGTAATGAGGAGGAGTATTTTGTGAGTATAAGGACTATGGCATATGTGGGCATTGTTGGCCCGTGGTTACTACTCCTGACCTCTGCACTCTGCGCATTATTACTTACTCCTGACTTCTGCACTCTGTGCAGAACTTACACCTGCAGTCTATGAGATACTTAGTCTTAACCATTGCACTCTGTTACTTAGTCATGACCACTGCACACTGTTCATTACTTACTCCTGAGCCCGGCATTCTATTCATTACTTACTTCTGACATCTGCGCTTTGAGCATTACTTACTCTGAGTACTCAGCTGAGTAGGATGATTTTTTTTTTTTTTTTCAACCATTCCCTTTCATCCCCTCCCACTGTTGCTTTCCTTAGAGTGCCCATAGAGCTTTCACACATCTAGTTTTGCCCTGTTGTTTTCCATATAACACATACAAGATACCTACTGTAGTTAGAAGACAGTTGTCTGTAATAAATCCTTTTAAAGAGGGGCCCAGATAAGCACAATGAAAAAAGTTTCCAACTTCATCATAACCATCTACCTGTCTCATGGCTGCCCTGTAATTTTGAGCCTATAGCACACACTGCACAGGCAGCATCTCCACCCCTGCTACAGACAACGCTAATAATAGGCAATATTCCCCCCATCCCCTCTACCCCACCCCAAGAAAAAGCATTAGCACATTTTATGTGTATTTTAAATGTTGATCTTGAAAGAACACTGTTATGTTTTCATTGCTGTTGCCTATATCATTTGTTGTAAGGGAATTTTGCCAAAAAACATGAAAACTGTAACCCACTTTCTGACTACTCTGTCTTCCTCCTATCAACTAGCATGCCCCATGCAGAAAGCAATAGATTATGGTGGTCTTGGATCAGATGTCACAGAAAAAAAGATTCCAGCAGCTTTTCAGGGTTGTGATGACAAGGTGACAATGAGGCAGAAATAATGGAGTACATTCTATAGAGGAAAAATAATAGTCAATGTTTTTTTTGTTTTTTTTTCAAAAGCTTATATTAAGCAAAACTGATTTGTATTTTGTACTTACTAATGTTGATGACCATTAGCCATTTTTCCACAACAGCCATAACGAATCAATGAGAGGTTTCTCACCTCCTTATGTACACTTGTTCACAGTAATACAACAGTAATGGAGACTTTATCAGTAATGCCACGTACACACAATCGGAATTTTGAATTTTGGTCGGAAAGAGCTCTGATAATTTTCCCGATGGAATTCCGACAGGATTTTGCTCCAGCTGTCTTGCATAAACACGGTCTCACCAAATTCCTACCGACAAGAACGTGGTAAAGTACAACACATATGATGGGACTAGAAAAAGGAAGTTCAATAGCCAGTAGCCAATAGCTTCTGTCTCGTAGTTGAATCTGAGCATGCGTGAGTTTTTGCGCATTGGAATTGCATACACATGAATGCATTTTCGGATAGGAACTTTTTCCAACCGAAAAATTGAGAACATGCTCTCAATCTTTTGCTGGCAAAAATTCAGCCAGCAAAAGTCAGATGGAGCATACATAAGCATTTTCTGACCAAAAGGTCTCATCTGTCTTTTGCTGGCCGAATTTGCGATCGTTTGTACGCGGCATAAGTGTGAAAGTCCCTTATAAAGGAAGAGGCAGGTGGTAGGAAATAATGCCACAAGAGTAAAACAAAAGTTGGAGAGTAAATCAAATCACTAGCAATGTATATATATATATATATATATATATATATATATATATATATATATATCAGATTTAGATGCACATAGATTTTTAAGAAATGCATTTAATTTCAGACAAACTTTTCACATAAACACTTTAGAAGATAAAATTTAAAACCCCACTCTGGAGTACTTTAAACATTAGTTCTTTACTTACTGTCCCTAGATACATTACCAATGTGTAGGGATGGGCTATCTGTTCGAATCGAACATTGGCTATTCGCCAGTTCGGCGAACAGCGAACAATTTGGGGTGTTCCCAACAAATTCGAAAATCCGTGGAACACCCTTTAAAAGTCTATGGGAGAAATCTAGAGAGCTAATTTTAAAGGTTAATATGCAAGTTATTGTCATAAAAAGTGTTTGGAGACCTGGGTCCTGCCCCAGGGGACATGTATCAATGCAAAAAAAAGTTTTAAAAACTGCAGTTTTTTCAGGAGCAGTAATTTTAATAATGCTTAACGTGAAACAATAAAAATGAAATATTCCTTTAAATTTCGTACCTGGGGGGTGTCTATAGTATGCCTGTAAAGCGGCGTTTAGAACAGTCCGAGAGCAAAATGACAATTTATAGTACTGGCATTAGTGCCCGCTATTAATGAATTGTTGGTCCCAACAATTCACATAAAAGTCATTGAAAGTCATTGAAAAATAAAAAATAAAAATGGCGTGGGGTCCCCCCCAAAAATCCATATCATGAGAGCGACCCCCCTCCTGAACCGTACCAGGCCACATGCCCTCAACATGGGGAGGATGTCCCCATGTTGATGGGGACAAGGGCCTCATCCCCACAACCCTTGCCCGGTGGTTGTGGGGGTCTGTGTAACGGTGTTCGCATGTTCGAACTAATTTTTTGCCTGTTCGCATGTTCTGCTGTGAACCGAACAGGGGGGTGTTCTGCTCATCCCTACCAATGTGTATTAAAAAAAAAAATAGATAGTTTTTCAGTAAATTACCTTTTTTTAAATTCAGTACATCAAACCACAGCTAAGTCTTGGCACCGACAGAAGGTATCAAGGGAATGCCTGATGTAATTTCCTCTGTGTGGTGCTGCTACAATTTCTATCATATCATGGACAATTGTGGCTATCAATGGGAGTAAATGTGGGCAGGATTATCGATGAGATTGTAGGCAGGTTTGTTTGGATTGGCCAGCATGAATGGAAATGACAGACAAGGAGTCTTCTGGCCTGCCAATAACGGTGATATGTTGTGATGGACAGGACAGGAATCTCTTGGGTTGTCAATCAAATTTGTATATATTAGTGGGCAGGACAGATCAGAAATCTGAGATACCTGGGTCCTCCGACTACAGCCAGCAGTGATGTAATTACATTGCCGCTGGTAAACAATAAACTGCAATACTGGTTGTCTGGGGAAGGAGTCCTTATTATGCATAATTCAAGAAGATTATTTTTGTGGAGGCAGAACAATATGATTTATAAGGGTTAACATATTAAAGGTAAGAAATGACCTTTCCAAAAATGTTTAAAATGTTCTGCCTAGAGTTTAGCTTTAAAACTTTGATGAATCAAGGATAGTCATAAAATGATAGGGGACTTTGTTTTTTTTATTAGAGTATAGACAACACATTACCTATATTTAATGTGTGTTTTTTTACATATATCAGACACTGATGTGAAGTTAAGTCATCATTTTAACAGCAAGCACTGAAAATGACTTGAAAAGATAAATGTTAAAACACATAATGCGCACAAGCTTTACATTTGATTTATGTATAAATTATGTTGTACTGCAATCATAACTCTTCATTCCCAAAGGTACAATATGCAAATGCAAGTGTTTCCTTGAGGGGGAACATGCAAAAAAAAATCATATAATCTTGATTTAATAAGCCCATGATTTTTTATATGAACCATAGCGTATAGCGGCTTTATTTCATTTGCAAACATAACGGCAAATTAATTCAAAAACACAACATTTTCAACACATGTAATGCACAGTGTTTCCAACTGAACATTGTATAACTTCAAGTTGTTCAAAATAATTCACATAAAAAAAATCCCTCTTATTAGGTTGTTCAAACAGGAAAAAATTACCAAAGTTCTGCACCTTTTTCAATATGAGAGTTATCCACTTCGCAAACAACAATTACACATTGTTTACATGCAAAATATCTTTTTTTTAATCCACACGCATAAAAATATGAACAAAGGTGTTTTGCATTTCATGCTATTTGCAGCACTTTTGCAAGGAGGGGCTTTGGCTTCAGTAATTGGATGCATCTATATAACTACACTCTCTCATTTTTTCAAGCAGTCTCTGATTTGTACATATTATACGCAAGCGGTCAACAAAAATTGCATGTAGATTCCGCTAAGGCCTTGTTCAGGTGAGCACACTTAAACATATACCCATGAGAGGGCAGGGCTGGTGCAACCATTTTTGACACCCTAGGCTAAACCTCATTTACTGCCCCCATTGGCTCCACCCCCTTTGCCCCGCCCATATGACAGAAGGTGCTGCTATACAAGAAGTATTGGCTCTGCTTCCTCTAGCGCTGGCTACAGTGCTGTGCTGCACCTCTAATTACACTACTGGTTGGACTGAGTTAGTTACATGCTGCAGCATGCAGAGCATGCAAACCCGGAGGAAAACCAGCGGCCGGGCGCCCCTAGTCAGCAGTGCGCCCTAGGCGGCTGCCTAGTTTGCTTACTGGTAGCACCGGCCCTGTGTGAGGGCTTTGTTTTACCCTATATGAGTTGCACAGGTGTTTCATGCATCAATGTACAGGCGGCCTATTCATGTGAATTGCGGCTGCACAGACACTGGTCCCAATTTGCCATTCATGTGGGTGTGTGTCTCCAAACTCACACTGTTTGCACTCAAGGACATGCACCCACACCCACATGGCTGTCATCTGCAGCCGCTACAACCCAATTGACGTGAATGGGACTACCTGCACGCAAATACATGGAACACTTTTGCATCCTGTGCTGACAAAATACAACCCTCCTATGGGTCTGTGCTTAAACACAATTGTGTGAACATGGCCTTGCAATGAATTATAACAAAAGCATTAAATGAGCATGTACAATTTTGTTCAAATGCTATTGTATTATCAAAATAAGCAAACTGCAAAGTGGTTCATTATTAATCCTTTGAAAATTGTGGTGGTACCCCGCTACTAAGTGATGTTGCCTACCTGTCACTGCCTGGCCTGGCATTCACTTCCCAGACACTCCAAGATAATGAACAGTCCGTTGCTTTGTTTGTGTTGTTTTATTTGGGGGATTCAACTTGGATGGGGTGTGAGAAATATGGGATGCCCATTAGAATTATAGTAAAATTGCTAGGGACAACTATATACATACTTTGTACACGCCTTCAAACTCCTCCTGCACAACTCTTGCTGGCAGACTATTACTCTCTCTCTTTAGGAGCAGCTAGCACATGGTTTGGCCTAACATTAGCTCAGCCAGGACTTAGGAATTTCCCTTTGCAGGCAGGGACCTCAGGTCCCTATAGTCTAGCAGAAAATATGTAAGTCCTGTTAGTGCAAGCTGTCCTTCTGGTGGACTACGATTCCCAGTCAGTCCTCTTCATGACCTGCTAGTCCTCCTGGCTGCAGCTGCCTGACTTCACTGCCCTTGACATTGCAATCTTCTGACTGTTTCCTCTCAGTCCTCTCTGGTATACCTCTGCAGTTCTCCTGACTGCCCATGTCACTCACCAGCCCTCCTGGCTGTAATCGATGGTTCCCTCCTAAAGACTTGCAGAGCAGTACTAACTCCTGCTGTCCTCTCTGACTCTTCTTGTGCCTCCTGTCCAGATCCTTCATGTTTTCTTGAAGGGCTCCATCCTGCACCCAAGTCCCAGGCCCAAGGTCACCCCACCCCCCCCCTCAAGACTGGGGCGCTCCCTCAAAGGTCCCGACAGCCTAGTACTCCATCCTCAGTTCTTCCACCCGACAACTCCTCCCCAGCTGGGCTGACCCTGGGTATTTCAAGGAGGCCTGTCCCCTGCCCATCCTAGTTTGGGATTGGTCAGGGCTTCCCGAGACACCCCAGACAGCACACCTCTCTCCCCCCATTCTTCTAGAATCCTCTGGAAGAAAGAGGGAGGTGGCAGTGGAGTGATGCTGTCTGTGAGTCACAGCTGCTGCTCTGAGCCATTCCTAGCCCACATAGATCAAAACAAACAGCTTCCAGCTAGACCTGCCTAGCACCTACCTAAGTAGAGGGTGCAATATTATATTTTCATGATAATAAAGAGTATAGCCAAAATGTGTTTTATTTTTAGTGTTGGATCGAATGCAAATCCTTAGAAGCCCTCCCACAATTGTTTTTGCTGTCTGTGTCCCATACTGGGGAGATTCACCCACTCTATTTGTGCTCATGACTATGTCTCCGAGAGTGAAAGTCACCAGAACAAGAAGTGAGGGGAAATTTTCCATTGGGTACAGCTGCCTAAGAGGGGATTTTTATTTACATTGGGGAGATTTAAGCCGGCCATAAATTAATCGAAATTTGGCCATTTCAGCAGGAACCAGCCGAATTTCCATACAATCTGTGAGCAGGCTGGTTGTACTGAACTCAATCTATTGACTGAGTTCAGTACAACCAGCCTGTTGCGTTTTTTCTGCAATCGCTGCCAGTGGCTATAGCCTCCAGCAGTGATCAAAAAAACCTTCTATGCAAGCCCCTCAAGCAGGGAAGGGGTGCTTGTCCTAGTTCAGTGCTGTGAGCGTTAGTTGGGGAGGGAGCTCATCTCAGCTCCAAACATCAATATGTATAAATGTGGATGTTGCTACAGCCGCACATCAAAGTAAACCAGCACATGGTGGTATGCGTCTCCGATGGTGGTATGTGGGGATGATTAAACTCTGAGGGGCAAAGCAAAACAAGTTGGGGGCATTGCCTGGCAGGAGTCTAGGCTGAGGGTGCCACATACTACCACGATCAGGTTTGCTTCAATGGGTGGCTATAGGGACATCCACATTTGTAGAGCTGTGATCATTGCATTCCAATGGTGAAGAAACCTTCAGCTGTTAGAATACAATAGCCCAGCTGAGTGTGTTGATGTCTTAATTGAGCAAGGGAATGAAAAACACTAGTCTCACTTCCTATTTTGTCTCCAGGATAGACGGTAAGGGTAAATCTCCTTGAAATGATACTAACAGCCAAAAATGAACTGACAAGGTTTTAAACAGTTCCTACTTATTCCAAAACGAAATAAAAAAGGTTTGCCCATACATAAACTTTAATAGTGGTGGTGTATTTTTAAAAAGGAAGTAGAAGACCTACAGTGGACTTGTGTATTGCATTGTAATATTACATTTTTTTAGTTTAGGCTGAAAGTACTTGACAGCTTGCTTTGGGAGTAAGCAGAAGCTAAAATACTGGGTACCTTTTCACAAAAAGAAATTACTAGGTAAGACCTGTTGTAATGCTGATCTTTTAAAAAGAGGTTGTTTGGCATATATCCAAAATGAAATACTTTTTTTGAAAAAGGATATTACGTGGGCTGAGAATTTGTTGGATCTGCACCATGACTATGCCTTTTTTTTTCATTATTCATTCATTAATTTAGAGAGTTAACTATGTTAAAATTGAATGAAATGCATCTTTATTCTGTAACACAAAAACAACTTAAACTACTACTTGTATCAAAAATTATGTCGGAAAATATATGCTCATATGTAAACCTCCAACACTTGAATATATTATAACATTATAACATATCCATGTCAGCTAATTACCAAGAATTTTCCCAAAAGTATAAGTACAGTTCAGTTCAGAGGTTCCAATCTGTATTCTGTAATGAGCAATCCATCAAATGAAATGTAAGCAATCATCCAGAGTACCCAGATGTGTCCTCTTCACATCAGCCGCGGTAATGCCCATGCATGGAGGATTACGACAGGAATTAGGAATTCAGCATATTCTAATCACTTTCCTAGGTAAACAGTCTCTCAGTTGCAGAACACATGCAGAGGGACACCAAAGTAACAGTGCAGACCAGAGGAAAGAGGTACAGAGGCAATTGAACTGGCTCTGTACTATGTGATTGCTGTAATCAGGCACAACTGTAAACAATGTCTTTGATTGCACCTGACAATGGACAAGTTACAGGTCCCAGGCAGAAATTCAGAGCCAATGAGAATGTCTCTGTACCTTGTGATTAGACTACAGCCAGTGCCTGATTAGAGCCAGCGCCTGATTACAGCCAGCTCCAGTGTTTCCAGTTTGTGGATCACAACCAGTGCCAGTGTTTCCAGTGTTGCTGATTGCAGCCAGTGTTTACCTTTTCACTTTGAGGTGTCTGCCTTCCAAAAATGTGATCGTTGGCCAGGAAATCAGATATATAGTTGATACCCTTGAAAGCCTAAAAGTGCTCCTTGGATTTTGGGCCCCACTATATGACTAGGCTGCTAAAAAGTCTCACACATGTTTATTTGTGAGCTTTGTACCTACAGAGGTACAGTGGTAACTATATTATCACAACTCTTTTATATACCAACACATTTCTATTCAGTCCAGGGCAGTTTTAAGGCCCAGCACATCTTTCTTCCCAGGCAGCCACCTGTGCCAACTTTACAGAGCCCTGGCGTGGCTTATTTCTTTGCCTGCCCCTCAAGCCTCCTGTGGCCCTTCCCTGGCGTAGTCTGTTCTGACATCCTTGTAACATTTTTGAAACAGAAGACATGAGGTCCAACAGAGAGAACTTAGCATTGATGCACCCAAAAACATAAGGGGCTAGTAAGGGATTCTAATTGCTGGCACAAGTGTTTTTTTTATAATAAATAGCACAGAGATAAGGGTAAATGCCTGCATGTGTGTAATTGGAAGAGATAGCATTGCCAATCCGATGAAAAGACAGATGGTCGGGACCTTTTTCAAGAGACAGAAGCTTGCTGTTATATAGAGGCCATACTGAGCAAATAGAAATTGAACATAATCCAGCTAATGAGATATAATCTAAGGCCGCGTACACACGGGCGGACTGTTCGCCCAACTTTGTTCGTCAAACAATCCGACAAACAGTCCGCTCAAAATTTGCATGAACGGACTTGACCACACACGATGAACGAACAGTCCACTGAAAGCGTGCGTGATGACGTGAACGGCACGTACGACGGGACGAGAAATACGACGTCCAATACACTGCAATGCAACCTTCGCCGTGTAAATCCTTTCTGAGCATGCGCGAAACTTAGTTTGTCGAACAAGCCTACACACGAGCGGACTGTCCGCTGAAACCAAGTTTCAGCGGACTGTCTTACGGAAATTCCGAAAAACTTTGTTCGTCAGACTGTCCGCTGAAACTGTCCGCTGAAGCCCACACACGAGCGGACTGTCCGCTGAAACACTGTTCAGCGGACAAAGTTGGGCGAACAGTCCGCCCGTGTGTACGCGGCCTCAGAGTAACAAATTAGAACTGGCAGAGGTTCTACGGTTTGTGTGATACTGGTGTATCGAACGAGTGACCAGCTAAATCCCATTGGTAGCTATATATGCTCTGTAAATTAAATCCATGTTTTTTTTGTTTTTGTTTTTAAGTGATTTAGAAAGAACTATGTAAATCAAAGCAGGGAGACAGAGACTGCACTGAGCAACTGCCTGGCCCCTGCTATTGAATGATGTGTCAACAAGTCAAGAAGAACGATGCCAGAAAGACAAAGAGGAATTTAGGCTATGTGAACTGTTCTGTATTTATTGTTGGAACTTCACTAAAATCTAAAAGCTAATGGTTGCTAAAATAACCTTGTTTAAAGTATAACTTTGCAAGTAGAACACAAAAGGTAAAAATGTATCAAATAATTTGTACTAATTGAAAACATATTTGCAAAACTTTTTATTTGAGAGTGTGTTGCAAAACAGTATACAAATGCTGTTATTGCATAATTATTTAGAAATCTTAATCCCTAAAAAAGATATATGATGTAGCCAACCAGCGACATACTCATACATCGCTGGAATTCAAATGGTTATACTGGGATGATGCCTGCAGCTGCGACGGTTGGGTGTCTTGTAAAAGCAATCCTAGCAGCTAACTAGCCACTAGATTGCTTTTACAAGGTGCGGGAGGGGCTTTCCCCCACTCTCGCCTCCTTCCACGGCTTTCTTGGCCACCTCCGTCCACCGGGAGACTCGAGCCACCAGCCAGCGCTTCCACCGGCTGATCAGGGAGCCGAACAAACACCAGATCAGCTTTGTTCGGCTCCCAGTTAGGTTGACCCAGAAGCGATGACCTAACATCACTTCTGGTTTACCTGGATATCAACAGAGCCATTTTCAAAACTATTTGAAAACACTGATCTTGGTGTGATTGAATAATTATAAGGGCAGAGGAGGGATTTGGGGTCTTATAAACCCCAGATCTCTCCATAAGGAGTATCTGTCACATGCCTGTTGTCGTCAAGGAATGTTTACATTGACACAGGGACAGCAATAAAAGTGATAAAAAAATGAAAATGAAAGTGTAAAAATAAATAAATCTAAAATTTAAACGTGCCCCCGCCCCCCCTGTGCTCGTGCACAAAGTTGAACGCAGGTGTCAGTCTTGTATGCATGCAAACAGCGATCATCCCACACATGTGAGGTATTACCTCGAAAGTCAGATCTTGGAGAGTAGTCTAGTGCCAGAGCTCCTGTGTAAATCTAAAGTGGTAACTTGTAAAGGCTTTTAAAGCGCTGTCTATGGATAGTAAAATTTAAGTTGTTTGTTGCTGTTGCACAGTCACATACAATTTTAAACCCTGACATGTTTGGTATCTCTTTACTCGGGGTAACATCTTCTTTTATATTACCAAAAAATTGGGATATGTATTGTGTTCTTGTATTAAAATTCAAAAAAGTGTATTTTTTCCTCATAAAATTGCGTTTGGAAAACCACTGTGCAAATACCGTGTGACATAAAAAATTGAAAAACCCACCATTTTATTTTAGGGCAGTGATGGTGAACCTTGGCACCCCAAAAGTTTTAGAACTACATTTCCCACAATGCTGCATAGTGCATGAGCATCATGGGAAATGTAGTTCCAAAACATCAGAGGTACCAAGTTTACCATCACTGCTCTAGGGCCTCTGCTTTAAAAAAAAAAAATATATATATATATATATATATATATATATATATATATATATATATATATAATGTTTGGGGGGTTCTAACTAATTTTATAGCAAAAAATACAGATTTTTACACGTAAACAAAAGTGTCAGAAAAAGGCCTGGTCTGCAAGTGATTATAATACAGAAGGAATATTGAAACATGGATAGTTCCAATATATTCCCAATGTACTATAGTTATAATGCAATACAGGTTTATTTACCTCCCATTATATTATATTCCCATTCTGTCTCATAGTCTCATAACGACTATACTATCCTAGGAGATAATCTGCCAATATAGCATATTATGAGGTCAAAGCAAGTTCACAATATATTCATTTGTGACTATCCAAGCTTTCCATTGACAAAAGTTCCACTATACTTGAGTATGATTACATCATAATTGAAGACATTTCTTATACATTTAGAGGATTAAAAGAGGATTATTTTCAAGAACGACATTTGCACTACTGTTCACGTCAGAGTGGCAACATGATATGGGAATTAAGGACAGTTTTCTATCAAAACATTGCACATGAATAAGCACACAGTTCCTAGAAGAGAACAATGAAGTAGCACAAGTTTACAACTGGAAAATAAACAATGTGTTCTACTTTCCTAACATTTGGGTGTTCTTTTTCAGATTCCTACTGACAGCAAATAGTTAACATTGACCTACAATACTATACTGTTTAATTGTTTCCAGCCTAAAAATAAAAAAACAAAAACTACTGATCACCCGATTCCAATCAGGGATCTCCAAACTACGGCCCTCCAGTTGTTCAGGAACTACAATTCCCATCATGCCTACTCATGTCTGTGAATGTCAGGGTTTTACAATGTCTCATGGGACGTGTAATTCCGCAAAAGCTGGAGGGCCATAGTTTGGAGATCCCTAGACTGACTAACTGCAGCTATTGCTTTACAGGCATCCAATAACTTTGGATGCCTTTAGATCTTGTCTCAGAACAAATTATTATATATTTATCTTTGCATTTGCAGACCTGTCTTGATACCTTTATTACCACTAGACATGTGCAATTCGTTTCAATCTGAATACAAATTCAGACAAATTTTTGATTATTCACAGTCTGAATCACAAAGACACAGTTGTCTTTGTACTCCTCACCTGGTTGCCCCCACACACGCTTGACACCATCTGAACCAGATAAGTTTATCTTGGTCTCATCAGACCACAGGACATGGTTCCTGTAATCCATGTCCTTAGTCTGTTTGTCTACAGCAAACTGCAGGCTTTCTTGTGTATCATCTTCAGGAGAGGTTTCCTTCTGGGACGACAGCCATGCAGACCAATTTTATGCAGTGCGCAGCGTATGGTCTGAGCACTGACAGGCTGACCCCTTACCCCTTCAACCTCTGCAGTAATGCTGGCAGCACTCATATGTCTATTACCCAAAGACAACCTCAGGATATGACGCTGAGCACGTGCACTCAACTTCTTGGGTCGACCATGGCGAGGCCTGTTCTGAGTGGAACCTGTCCTGTTAAACCGCTGTATGGTCTTGGCCACCATGCTGCAGCTCAGTAAGAAAAGGGGGGGGTATATGTGGCGCTACCCAGGGAAAACACTATACTAAATGCCCAAAAAAATATATATAGCAATCAAAGTAGGCTATTTAAAATATACAAGTGCATCAAATATATATATATATATACAATATATTTTCCACACAAAATTGAATGTGCAAATACGCAATAGTGCAAAATAAGGTCAAATTAATAATATACCCATAGGATGACCTTAACGAATAGTGCAATATTCCTATAAAGTGCAAAGTGCAAAAAATTCATCCAAATTTTTTTTTTAAAAATATAAAATAATGTGCAATAAAGTTCCACAGTTCAAATATCCATGCAGTGCAACAACAAAAAACACATCAAGTGCCGCTCCACCGATGATCAAACTTCAGTGCTCCAAGTGCACCCCTTGTTTCTCCCAGCCTCTCACCTCTAGGATAGGTCACACAGGACCATATGATGCTATTTGTATATTCAGCTGCTGTCTCCTGTCTCCTTTAATTCATATACTCTGAGCCGCCAGCATAATAAACATCAGCATCCCATAAGATGGCCCATAAGGCCAAAACAAGGGGTGCACTTGGAGCACTGAAGTTTGATCATCGGTGTAGTGGCACTTGATGTGTTTTTCGTTGTTGCACTGCATGGACATTTGAACTGTGGGACTTTATTGCACATTGTTTTATATTATTATTAAAAAAAATTGATGAATTTTTTGCACTTTGCACTTTATAGGAATATTGCACTATTTGTTAAGGTCATCCTATGGGTATATTATTAATTTGACCTTATTTTGCACTATTGTGTATATATATATATATATATATATATATATATATATATATATATATATATATATATATATATATATATATATATATATATATATATATATATATATATATTTGATGCACTTGTATATTTTAAATCCTACTTTGATTGCTATATATTTTTTTTGGGGCATTTGGGAGTCTAGCTGCGTACGGCACCCCGAAAACCAATCACTGCCTTCATGGTTTCTAAGGGTGCAAATTTTTGATTTCACTCCTCACTACCTATCACAGTTTCGAAGCCCATAAAATGCCAAAATAACACAAAACCCCCCCAAATGACCCCATTTTGGAAAGTAGACACCCCAAGCTATTTACTGAGAGGCATGTTGAGTCCATGAAATATTTTATATTTTGCCACAAGTTGCAAGAATATTAAAAAAAAATTTTTTGCACAAAGTTGTCACTAAATGATATATTGCTCACACATGCTATGGGCATAAGTCAAATTACACCCCAAAATAAATTCTGCTGCTTCTCCCGAGTACGGGGATACCACATGTGGGGGACTTTTTGGGAGCCTAGCCACGTACGGGACCCCGAAAACCAAGCACTGCCTTCCGGATTTAAATTCAAAACGCTACCAAAAAAACTGTTAGCGATCGCAGGGATCAGGCCTGACTCTGCGAACGCTGCAGTTATGTGTTTAGTGTTTTGTAAGTGACAGTGATCGATCGATACTGCACTTGGGTGGGCTGGGCGGAGGGGCAAAACGCAGGTATCTGGGCTGATCCTGCTAACAATGCGTTTTTTTGGAACCCTAAACTGCTGGGGACGCTAGTATAGATCTGATCAGATCAGATATTGATCTGTTCAGATTCTATACCACTACGGGAGGTTTATGCTTTGCGCGTGGGTGTTAGCGGTACTGGCACTAGCCTAGCGCTGCCTGGGGCGACTCAGACCCTGACCCTAAAACCTAATTGATATCACCCGCCGGGTGATCAGGGGGTTAAACCTTTATTGGGTAATAAATGGTGGGTGCCCTGATGCTATAAAAAGCAAACTAACTAACCAGAGTCACCCGTAACACTTATACGGTGATCACTGGTGAAAGGGTTAACTAGGGGCAATCAGGGGGCTCACATTTTTATTAGGTAGTATATGGGGGTCCCTGGCGCTATATAAAAACCTGACGGGGAACCAGAATAACTAACTGGCTAACCAGCGTCACCAGTGACACTTATACGGGGATCGCTGGTGAAAGGGTTAACTAGGGGCAATCAGGGGGTTAAAACCATTATTTGGTAGTATATGGGGGTACCTAGTGCTATAAAAACCTGGCGGTGAACCTAAAAAAATAACTAGCTACTTAGCGGCACCAGTGACACTAATGCAGCGATCAGAAAAATGATCGCTTAGTGACACTGGCAAAAGGGGGTGAAAGGGTTAACTAGGGGCAATCAGGGGGTTAAAACCATTATTGGGTAGTATATCGGGGTACCTAGCACTATAAAAACCTGGCGGTGAACCTAAAAAAATAACTAGCTACCTAGCGACACTAGCGACACTAATGTAGCGATCAGAAAAATGATCGCTTAGTGACACTGGCAAAAGGGGGTGAAAGGGTTAATTAGGGGCAATCAGAGGGTTAAAACCATTATTGTGTAGTATATCGGGGTACCTAGCGCTATAAAAACCTGGCGGTGAACCTAAAAAAATAACTAGCTACTTAGCGGCACCAGTGACACTAATGCAGCGATCAGAAAAATGATCGCTTAGTGACACTGGCAAAAGGGGGTGAAAGGGTTAACTAGGGGCAATCAGGGGGTTAAAACCGTTATTGGGTAGTATATCGGGGTACCTAGAGCTATAAAAACCTGGCGGTGAACCTAAAAAAATAACTAGCTACCTAGCGACACTAGCGACACTAGCGACACTAATGTAGCGATCAGAAAAATGATCGCTTAGTGACACTGGCAAAAGGGGGTGAAAGGGTTAATTAGGGGCAATCAGAGGGTTAAAACCATTATTGTGTAGTATATCGGGGTACCTAGCGCTATAAAAACCTGGCGGTGAACCTAAAAAAATAACTAGCTACCTAGCGACACTGTGATTGGGGGGGGAGGGAGGGGGCGGGGGGGTACGGAGGCGATCGGGGGGGGGGGTGATCGGGGGGGGGGGGTTGTGTGCCTGTGTGTTAGTGTCAGTGTAGTGTTTGGTGCAGACTTACTGTGTCCTCTCCTCGTAGTCAGGTCAATAAGACCGCCCCGAGGAGAATGACATCACTTCCTCCCTGCCTGTGTATACAATACACAGTGGGAGGAAGCTTCTCATTCGCCAGGAGCGATCGAGAAGGGATGGCCAGAAACCAACAGCCATCCCCTCATCCCGGATCGCTCCTGAAGCGAAACAGACCGCCGCATCCAGCAGGAGGGGGTCCGATCGGACCCCCCACCCGCTGGAAGGCAAGCACGTACATGTACGTGCTTGTGCCTGTACATGCCATTGTGATGACGTACAATGGCATGCGGCGGTCGTTAAGTGGTTAAGGATCTGTGGCAAAACTTGAAAATTGCTGTTCACGGATGCTCTCAATTCAATCTAACAGAGCTTGAGCTATTTTGCAAAGAAGAATAGGCAAAAATTTCACTCTCTAGATGTGCAAAGCTGGTAGAGACATCCCCAAAAAGACTTGCAGCTGTAATTGCAGAGAAAGGTGGTTCTACAAAGTATTGACTCAGGGGGCTGAATAGAAATGCACACCACACTTTTCGCATATTTATTTGTAAAAAATTTAGAAAAAAAAACATTTATCATTTTCCTTCCACTTCACAATTATGTGTCACTTTGTGCTGGTCTATCACATAATATCTCAATAAAATACCTTTACGTTTTTGGTTGGAACATGACAAAATGTGGACATTTTCAAGATGAATGAATACTTTTTCAAGGCACTGTATGTATATTACAAGGATTTTAACAGACTTTGTTAAGAAAACAAATACAAATTAAGAAAGTAAGACCAAGAATTTCCACCATTAAAACCACAAATATAAGTTTCCGATGTGTGCTTTTAGTCATTTTTCTTGCTGGAAAAGAAATACATTTTCTACTTCTCATATATTTCTTTGGGATTTCCTGGCAGTTCAAATGGCTTTTCCTAAGGAGGAGGCAATTCAGGCTCATCTTTATTTTTTATTGTAAATAGAAATGATCGCATCTCTCAAATTATTTTGTCAACTTTAGCCATGCTCCTCCTTGATCTTTTTTCTCACAGAAAATAATTCATCTAGATTTATATATTTCCTACTGTGGGCTGTATTGTGTTAAAATATTGTTTCCATTGTTCTCTTTGAAACAGTTACACACTCAAAATAATAAGATTTTTCTTTGGCCACAAAGTAATTTGTGAAGAATTTAAAGTTGTTGTAAAGCCTTACATATACCCAGTAAAATGATTACACAGATTAAACAAATCATCCTACATATATTGTATTTGTTTATCTGCAGTCTTCTCTTCTCCACAGCCATTTAAAGAGCAGAATTTATACAGTTGGTCTATATCAGGGGTGGCCAACCAGTGGCCCAGGGAGCACTTTGATGTGGCCCGCGACCTCCTGCTCTGGAATGGCGGGTTACCACGCCCAGATCGCTGGTTGCGGACCCGTCATACCACAGCATCGATGTTGTGAATGAAGTTTGTGGTAGAGGAAGAAAACAGCTGCAGAGCAGAGCCCATAAGCCGATGCTTTCTGTACAGCGCCGGCTTTTGCCACAGGCAGAGTCTATGGCAAAGTTCAGTTAACCCACAGCACTACCTTGCACCCGCGGTGTGGGTAATCATCAGTGTGAAAGCAGTTTAGGCCCTTTTCACACGATCGACCCTACCCAATCGGACCCTCAATTCGCCTCTACAGAGTGGCAGATGTAAACAGACTTTTGTCCGTTACTCCCACCTGCCTCCAATCCAGTCCTAAAAATCTGATTAAAAAAATAGAAGGGAGTTCGCCCCCTTTCATCTGGGTGGATCGGATCGGAGGACCTATAGAGTAGCCGTGACCTGTCATCCACCCGCTCCACTCATTGCAGCCCGTGACTGGTTTCTTAAGTGGCCCTCGCTCTTAAAAAGGTTTGGCACCCCTGGTCTTTATGATGCAGTCTTTCACTAAACTTTATGCTCTCCTGTGTCCTAGAGTCAGCTTACAGCAGACCATAGCCTGCTGTTGGCTGACATCACAGTGATGCTCCAGGCTGTCAAAGGATCCCAACCATATTGTTGGGTTTCACCCAGCTGCCTGATTGACAGCCCAGACCCTCTCCTGCCTGGCACTCCAGTGAGCACCGGAGGGGTAGAGAGGCAAGTAGTGACTGGCAGTCAGATTTTTTATTTACAAAAAGCCACGCTTAGGTCAAACAATCTCGGTTGCAGCCTCCCCTAAAAAATAAAACTCCCTTCCTGGACTCTTACAAAGAAGAATTTTTTATATACTAGAATGGGGTTGTTGGCGCTACCTGGTATATGGGCCTATATCTTAATATTATACCCCAGATATTTCCGATAAAGAGCAATGGGGCTAAGGATTTATAAAAGATATTCAACAAACCATGTAAGGATCCAAGAACCTATTATACAACATATATATACTTTCTCTAAAAAAGACTTAATTGTATATTTCTAGGAGTAACAAATTTTCAATAACGTGAGCTTAATTCACAGAGAATTACAAATGAACCCTCTGTGAATTTTTAGGGCATCAAATTTACCAGCTTAGCAGGGAACTGCGCATACTAAGCTATACGCTATTAAGCTCTATATCTCCAATAGCGTATAGTGTAGTACCACTTACATGTACTTGCTCCAATAGTGTATAGTGTAGTACCACTTACATATGCTTGCTTGTTTGCAATTATAAAGTGCCTGAAGTGCTCAACCTAAAAAAGAGAGGTGCTCAATCTGAAAAGAAATGTGTACCATATACGTGCTAAACAGTGCAATTAGCAATAGCTAGCATTCGTATGCAGTTATACAGCCTATCTTAAACTCAAAAAATCCAGAGGTTACCTAAAAAACTAAAAACGAATAATCAAGTAGGACCCAAAAAAATATATATGTGTATATATGTGTGCAACAATCTATGTGCAAAATAAAAAAAGAAACCCAATTATTGTCCACAAACGTAGTTCTTAAATGTGCAAAAAGTCCAGCAAAAAATTAATAAAGTGACTTTCGTGCTCGTGCAATCTTCAGGTGACTCAAGTGCTACCCCACAAGGGTCCCCACTCACCAGATATTTATACCCCCTACAGGAGTAATATGCATGTAGATCAGCTCCCTTATAGATGTACCAGCTCAGCTCTCTCAGCTTCAGGCACCATATCATACGATTCCAGGGGTCAGATCCAAAAATATATATCCTTCTTGTTAGTAGCAAGACCAATTATCTCCATTTTAGTCCTCATAGAAAACAAAGAGTGCTGGCAGCACTCATACGTCTATTTCCCAAAGACAACCTCTGAATATGATGCTGAGCATGCGCACTCAACTTCTTTGGTCGACCATGGCAAAGTCTGTTCTGAGTGGAACCTGTCCTGTTAAACCGCTGTATGGTCTTGGCCACCATGCTACAGTTCAGTTTCAGGGTCTTAGCAATCTTCTTATAGCCTTGGCCATCTTTAAGTAGAGCAGCAATTCAGATCCTCAGAGAGTTCTTTGCCATGAGGTGTTATGTTGAACGTCCAGTGACCAGTATTAGAGAGCGAGAGCGATAACACCAAATTTAAACACACCTGCTCCCCATTCACACCTGAGATCTTGTAACACTAATGAGTCACATGAGACCGGGGAGGGAAAATGGCTAGTTGGGCCCAATTTGGACATTTTCACTTAGGGTTCTACTAATTTTTGTTGCCAGCAGATTAGACAATATTGGCTGTTTGTTGAGTTATTTTGAGGAGAGAGCAAATTTACACTGTTATACAATCTGTACACTCACTACTTTACATTGTAGCAAAGTGTAATTTTTTGTGTGTTGTCATATAAAAAGATATAATAAAACATTTTACAAAAATGTGAGTGGTGTATGCATTTTTGTGAGATAGTGTACATTTATAACATCAATAGCATCCTTTGTGATACTAAATTGGAAATTACATTTTGATATATGTGTTACTTGGACCTATCCAAACAAGAGGCTCTTTCAAATGTATTTTTTTGTCTGTACATATATATTGGTGGTATCTTTACCTTACAAAGAACTTTATATTAAAATGACAAATGACAACTGGAAATGTAATACACATTGCAGTATTGTGCTCAACGCCTTGTGATGATGTATCCTTGTGAATACCTGTATCCACACTTTGTAATAAATTACCTTACTCTCTACACTTAGTTTGGCACCTGTGCTTTCTTCTCAGAAATGTGATAAATGTGGTTTTAGATATATTGTAAGGCCGCGTACACACGGGCGGACTGTTCGCCCAACCTTGTTCGGCAAACAGTTTCATCAAACAGTCCGCTCAAAATTTGCATGAGCGGACTTGCCCACACACGAGCAGACTGTTTGACGAACAAGGTTGGGCAAACAGTTCGCTCAACTTTTGAAATGAACGGACTCGCCCACGTAAGGCGGAGGCAAGTCCGCCCATTTCGAGCGCGTGTACAGGTAGGCGGGGCCCGCGAAGGAGACGTCGCGGGCTCCGCCGCCTGGAATGGGCTTAAAGGGGAACCCCAACGCCGAAAAAAATCGGCGTGGGGGTTCCCCCCAAGTCCACACCAGACCCTTGTCCGAGCACGCTACCCGGCCGGCCAGGAAAGGGGGGCGAGCGAGCGCGCCCCCCCTCCTGAGCCGTACCAGGCCGCGTGCCCTCAACATGGGGGGGTGCCTTGGGGAAGGGGGGGGCGGCGCGGCCCCCCCACCCCAAAGCACCTTGTCCCCATGTTGATGAGGACAAGGGCCTCTTCCCGACAACCCTGGCCGTTGGTTGTCGGGGTCTGCTGGCGGGGGGCTTATCGGAATCCGGGAGCCCCCTTTAAGAAGGGGGCCCCCGGATACCGGCCCCCCACCCTATGTGAATGAGTATGGGGTACAATGTACCCCTACCCATTCACCTGTGAAATAAAGTACAAATAAAAACACAACACAGGGGGAAAAAATATTTTATTGCACAGCCGGGGGTCTTCCGTCTTCGGGGGTCTTCTCGCCGGACTCCTCCGCTATGTGTGTGTAGCTCTTTTGCCAGCGGAGGAGTCCGGCTTTCTTCCTCCCCGCCGCCGGCCTCTTCTCCCGACTTCGGGGGTCTTGTCCCCCTCTTCGGTTCTTCTGCCGGGCCACCGCGCCTGGTCCGGTGGCCCGGTCTTCTGTCGCCGTCTTCCGTTCTTCTGTCGCCGCCTTCGGTTCTTCTGCCGGGCCACCGCGCCTTCTTGTAGCTCTTTTACAGGCGGTGGCCCGGTCTTCTGTCGCCGTCGCCGCCTTCCGTTCTTGTTCTTCTTGTTCTTCTCCAGGCGATGTTGACACGTCGCTCCCTCCGGCCGGAATGCCAGAGCCGCCCTGCGCTGTGACTTATATAGTGACAATGGGGCGGGGTCACATGGTATATGTCACATGGGTTGATGTCACATGGTGACCCCGCCCCCTTACGATGTCATAGTCCCCATGTGACATCAACCCATGTGACCAACCCATGTGACATATACCATGTGACCCCGCCCCATTGTCACTATATAAGTGACCGCACAGCGCGTCCCCGGCATTCCGGCCGGAGAGCTCGTCGAGTCAACATCTCCAGGAGAAGAACAAGAAGAACAAGAAGAAGAACACGAACGGAAGGCGGCGACGGCGACAGAAGACCGGGCCACCGCCTGTAAAAGAGCTACAAGAAGGCGCGGTGGCCCGGCAGAAGAACCGAAGGCGGCGACAGAAGAACGGAAGACGGCGACAGAAGACCGGGCCACCGGACCAGGCGCGGTGGCCCGGCAGAAGAACCGAAGAGGGGGACAAGACCCCCGAAGTCGGGAGAAGAGGCCGGCGGCGGGGAGGAAGAAAGCCGGACTCCTCCGCTGGCAAAAGAGCTACACACACATAGCGGAGGAGTCCGGCGAGAAGACCCCCGAAGACGGAAGACCCCCGGCTGTGCAATAAAATATTTTTTCCCCCTGTGTTGTGTTTTTATTTGTACTTTATTTCACAGGTGAATGGGTAGGGGTACATTGTACCCCATACTCATTCACATAGGGTGGGGGGCCGGTATCCGGGGGCCCCCTTCTTAAAGGGGGCTCCCGGATTCCGATAAGCCCCCCGCCCGCAGACCCCGACAACCAACGGCCAGGGTTGTCGGGAAGAGGCCCTTGTCCTCATCAACATGGGGACAAGGTGCTTTGGGGTGGGGGGGCCGCGCGGCCCCCCCCTTCCCCAAGGCACCCCCCATGTTGAGGGCACGCGGCCTGGTACGGCTCAGGAGGGGGGGCGCGCTCGCTCGCCCCCCTTTCCTGGCCGGCCGGGTAGCGTGCTCGGACAAGGGTCTGGTGTGGACTTGGGGGGAACCCCCACGCCGATTTTTTTCGGCGTTGGGGTTCCCCTTTAAGCCCATTCCAGGCGGCGGAGCCCGCGACGTCTCCTTCGCGGGCCCCGCCTACCTGTACACGCGCTCGAAATGGGCGGACTTTCCGAGCGGGAACAGTCCGCTCATTTCAAAAGTACAGCGGACAAGCCCACACACGGGCGGACTGTTCGCTCAAACACAGTTTCAGCGGACAGTTTTTCGGAATTTCCGAAAGACTTTGTCCGTCCAACTGTCCGCTGAAACTGTCCGCTGAAAGCCCACACACGAGCGGACTGTCCGCCCAAACACTGTTCAGCGGACAAGGTTGGGCGAACAGTCCGCCCGTGTGTACGCGGCCTAATTGTTTGTTTCAACAAATGGAATTCTATCAGATTTTCATTTCACAGGGTTAGGAATCTAAAAGCTGTTTGGCCCTAGTAAAGGCTCTATTTACAACGTCTACCAGGTAAACACCTTCTCTAAACTTGGACCAACTCAACTGTATGTGGCAGTTTCAATCAACAGATCTGCAAGACCTGCAAAAACTGTGAAACTGACAGCCTATTGACCAAATGTTCTAGGTGCTAGTGAAAAATATCTTCTCGGTTTAGAGTACAGATTGGTCACCAACAAAGCATACTGTAGCTTTGCTTGAGACAAATTGGTAGTTCTATAGTGCCAACAATCTACATATATTGTATATTCAAATCAGCCCCTGTCTTCAAGGAGCTTACAATCTAAGGTCCCTTTCTCACATAGAGGTTGATTTACTAAAACCGGAGAGTACAAAATCTGGTACAGCTCTGCATGGTAGTCAATAAGCTTCTAACTTCAGCTTGTTCAAAAAAGCCTTGACTAGAAAAGAAAGCTGATTGGTTTCTATGCAGACAGCACCAGATTTTGCACTTTCCACGTTTATTAAATCTACACCATAGTGTACACACACACATACACATAGTAGGACCAATCTGGAAAGGAGCCAATTAACTTACCAGCATATCTTTGCGGTGTGGGAGAAAACCAGAATACCCTGCAGTAAATCTACACAAGCATATGGAGAACATACGAAGTCCATGCAGATAGTGTCATGCTCAGGATTCAAGCATTCCAACAACGTAACAAGCATCAACAATAAAGACTGCTCAAATAAAAATAAAAAAAAGACACAAAATACTGAAATTAAATCGACTGCCTTTCCAAAATGTAATTTTATGATTAATATATGCCATCAGACATGGACAAACTTCATAAATTCTGAACAGTATTTAAATGTAAAATACATTTTTCTTAGCACGATGCCAATAATGAATTTGGATGGAATGTTCATTTCTGTGGGAGAGGAATTTACCCTTAGATGGTCCCAAATCATTAGCAATGTTAGTATATAGTGACAAAAATGCTCTGTTTGCTTTTGTCTTAACAGTGCATGCATGAGAACACACGCATCCATAAAATCATGCAGAATTGACCTTATGCTTTCAAACAATGAGACACACACCAGGAAAAAAGTGTTCTGCAAAATGGTTCTTATATGCATTTTGCACACACCTGCTATCATTCATGTCTCTGCGTGAAGTAGGGTTTAGCCAATTTGCAAATAATGCTGAACATTTTCTTCCTTATAGATGTACACCATTTCTCATCATCGCTCTTTTATTTCTACATATGATTAATATCAAATGAAGTCTGTAGATTTAATGTTGTAGTAGTTACATTGTTCAGTCAAGCCTTTAGAATTAACATATGGAAGGATGGTTAATACCTTGGTTTTATCGCAAGAAATGCTTAGTAAAATAATTCATGCTTGTGATTAGCTTTTCATGCCTTAGCTGTTTCTTGACAGATGTCAGAACTATACAAATTCCCTATGCATATAATAATTTTGTTTTCATTATACTTACAAGATAAATTAAAATTCTGCTTATACTTTCATGGTCTATACCCTCAGTCGGTAATAATATGTGGATATATGGGAATTATATTCCTTATTAATAAAAACAATGTGGCAAATGTTGTACTGATGAAGAACATAGATATGGAAAATTGTATTGTTTAGAATAAAAAAAATGGCAACACAGTACACAACTTTTAATAACCAGCTGTCTGACAGCACTTACCTTCTCTGACCTCATGCTGTTTTAGTGTATGGGACTTTTCCATCTGTCGATGTAAATAAAAAACTCTATTTGTTCTAACCAAGGCTAAGGTTCTTAAACTAAACTTATGCTGCATAGATACAATTTAATTACAAATTCCACACAGGACACCAATATATAATTGTAGGGATCTACTCTCTACTGTCTGTACTTGTAAGTGTCTGTACTTCTCACGGTCATAGAGTTATTTATGTACATCATTTCATGTCCCTACTAGCTGGGTCAGAAACTCCAGAATGATGGACTTTCATATCTTTATACATGGGAATTTCAAGGAAGTAAACTGCAAGAGAATGGGGCCACATGTCCTGTCCATGGAGTTGCTTCTGTTGTACTTTCACCCAGATCAGAAGAGACTATTGTAAACTACTAGGGAGGGACTAAAGCGCAGAGTAGATAGGCTGCCTCTGAGTTCCAGTGCCACATCACATCTCCTGCTGGTGAGAAGTCCCATTCCAGGCTGGCCAAACAGCAGTTGAAGGATACACCCGTGACCACTGATCTGGTCTTCAGGTCTCCAACACAAAGACAAATGCCGCACCACCATCATCCACAGGGTCCCCTACAACTGGACTTTGCTGTAACATTCATCCTAAGGTATCTCTAATAAGAACTATATATACACGGTTATAATGTGCACAATTCTACCAGGACTCCTATTGGCCCTTTGGTGATAATACCTGTTGTGAAAATATGTACTGTTATTAATCTCTTCTTATTTAACCTCCCTGGTAGTATTCCCGAGTCTGGCTCGGGGTGGAGATTTTATACCAAAAGCGGTAACCCCGAGCCAGACATGGGACCGCATCGCTGAATGCAGGAAGAGGTGACTTACCTTGTCCCCTGGATCCAGCGATGTCCCCCCGCTGTACAAGCGAGCCGTGTCTCGCTCGATCTATCACGGAGCCGATCTCCGTTCCCTGCGAGCGTTGCGACGCACAGGGATGGAGAACGGCGCCAAATTCAAAAAGTGAAACACACACATTACATACAGTATAATGTAATCTTACAGATTACATTGCTGTATGTAATTATTTCACATCCCTTTTGTCCCTAGTGGTCTGCCCAGTGTCCTGCATGTAGTTTTATAATATAAAAACTGTTCTTTCTGCCTGGAAACTGGAGATTGTCCATAGCAACCAAAACTGTCCCTTTAATTCAAAAATTATTTTAAACCAGCTAGAAAACAGCGATAATAAATTGGAATCACTCACAGGAATCGAGGGATAGCGATTTGTGGGGAGATCCGTCATCAAATAATGAAAAGTAATGACAGTGAAAATTCTACAACTGAGCAAATTTCAGTGTTTTTGATTTGATTACATTAATTTTTATTATTGTTATATTATTATTTGGTAAAATTATTTATAGTTATTTATTATATTATAATTTATGATTTCATACTTTATTATACCCGGGATGTCTGCTAGACTCTGGTTTGGACAGATTTAAGTGAGTTACAGGACTACAAAAACGCCAAATTTCCATGCAAAATAATTGTACCGCTTTCACCACCTAAAATCTGAAATAATCATACTGCCAGGGAGGTTAAAGCTTATATTCATTATATACTGGTGTGCATCTGTATACTTATGGTTAACATTGTATGCTGGTTTCAGTAGTTCTTCTACTCTCAATTACTTTGTTTAGATTATTAATTCACCAGGAAGGGAATCCCCTCTGCTTACAGAGGTCCTGTCCTGGGTGAAGGCACTGCCAACTTTACTTTATTATCAAACCCACTCTTCCACTTAGAAAAGGTTCTGGTTCTCTTATTTACATACACATTTGGCGCAATATCCTCTTCAGGGAAGACTGTTTCTCATAACCCCCCTCCCCTAAAAGAGAACTTACAGCATCTCACAAAAGTGAGTACACCCCTCACATTATTGTAAATATTTTATTATATCTTTTCATGTGACAACACTGAAGAAATTACACTTTGCTACAATGTAAAGTAGTGAGTGTACAGCTTGTATAACAGTATAAATTTGCTGTCACCTCAAAATAACTCAACACACAGCCATTAATGTTTAAAGCACTGGCAACAAAAGTGAGCACACCCCTAAGTGAAAATGTCCAAATTGGGCCCAAAGTGTTAACATTTTGTGTGGCCACCATTATTTTCTAGCACTGCCTTAACCCTCTTGGGCATGGAGTTCACGAGAGGTTCACAGGTTGCCACTGGAGTTCTCTTCATCCTCTGACGACATCATGGAGCTGGTGGATGTTAGAGAACTTGCACTCCTCCACCTTCCATTTGAGGATGCCCCACAGATGCTCAATAGGGTTTAGGTCTGGAGATATTCTTGGCCAGTCCGTCACCTTTACCCTCAGCTTCTTTAGCAAGGCAGTGGTCAACTTGGAGGTCTGTTTGGGGTCATTATGTTGGAATACTGCCCTGCGGCCCAGTCTCTGAAGGGAAGGGATCATGCTCTGCTTCAGTATGTCACAATACATATTGGCATTCATGGTTCCCTCAATGAACTGTAGCTCCCCAGTATCAGCAGCACTCATGCAGCCCCAGACCATGACACTCCCACTACCATGCTTGACTGTAGGCAAGACCCCCTTTTCTTTTTACTCCTCACCTGGTTGTTGCCACACATGCTTGACACCATCTGAACCAAATAAATGTATCTTGGTCTCATCAGATCACAGGGCATGGTTCCAGTAATCCATGTCCTTAGTCTGCTTGTCTTCAGCAAACTGTTTGCGGGCTTTCTTGTGCATAATTTTTAGAAGAGGCTTCCTTCTGGGATGACAGCCATGCAGACTAATTTGATGCATCATGCAGTGTATGGTCTGACAGGCTGTCCCCCCACCCCTTCAACCTCTGCAGCAATGCTGGCAGCACTCATACGTCTATTTCCCAAAGACAACCTCTGGATATAACGTTGAGCATGTGCACTCAACTTCTTTGGTCGACCATGATG
Source organism: Lithobates pipiens (assembly GCF_037356315.1). Lineage (NCBI taxonomy): Eukaryota > Metazoa > Chordata > Amphibia > Anura > Ranidae > Lithobates > Lithobates pipiens. The sequence goes on from NW_027507748.1 coordinate 461,839,945, forward strand.
AGGCCTGTTCTGAGTGGAACCTGTCCTGTTAACCTCTGTATGGTCTTGACCACCATGCTGTAGCTCAGTTTCAAGGTCTTGGCAAACTTCTTATAGCCTAAGTCATCTTTATGTGGAGCAACAATTCTTTTTCAGATCCGCAGAGAGTTCTTTGCCATGAGGTGCCATGTTGAACTTCCAGTGACCAGTATGAGCGAGTGAGAACGATAACACCAAATTTAACACACTTGCTCCACATTCACACTGGAGACCTTGTAACACTAACGATTCAAATGACATTGGGGAGGGAAAATGGCTAATTGGGCCCAATGTGGACATTTTCACTTCAGCTCCTGGGATGGACCACCCCTATGCACATATATAGAGCCATAATAGATCCTCTTTATACTCCTATACACATGTATAGAGCCATGACAGATCCTTTTTATTCTCCTATATACATGTATAGTGCCATGACAGGTTCTTTTTATACTCCTATACGTGTAGACTGCCATGACCGGTCCCCTTTATACTCCCAAATACATGTATAGAGCCATGACAGGTCCTCTTTATACTCCTACATACATGTATAAAGCAATGACAGGTCCTCTTTATACCCCTACATACATCTATAGAGCAATGACAGGTCCTCTTTATACTCCTACATACATGTATAGAGCAATGACAGGTCCTCTTTAACCACTTCCCGCCGAGCGTACGCAAATGTGCGTACTCGGCTTCCGGGGGGTATACCGGGATGATGCCCGCACCTGCAGGCATCATCCCGGTACCGTTTTTTTCAGCGGGCGATTGGCTATCCAGCCATAACAACTGAAGCGGCTAAAAGCCGCTCGGCTGTTATGCCGGAGGAGCGGGAGGGGACATCCCCCCTCCCGCCGCCTCCCGCCGCTGTTACCGGTGCTCCCGCTCGATCGGGAGCACCGATTCAAGATCCGGCGCCTCCGGCTCCTGGGGAGGAACTGGAACAAAGCTGTAATCGGCTTCGTTACAGTATCCTAATCGTAAACATGGAAGCGACATCATGACGTCACTTCCCGTTTACTTGGCTGCATATGGCGCTGGTTTTAAAAAAACATACGGTATTCATAATCTGCGTTTTCGGCGATCTGAATACACTGAAGTGTAATGGAGGGGTGGGGGGTCTTTTAGACCCCCGATCCCTCCATAAAGAGTACCTGTCACCACCTATTACTGTCACAAGGGATGTTTACATTCCTTGTGACAGCAATAAAAGTGATCAAATTTTTTATTTTTTTTTAAAAACAATTTAGTCATTTTAATATAAATTAAATAAATAAAAAAAAAATTTAAAGCGCCCGCCATCCTCGTGAGCTCGCAAAGCAAAGAAAACGCATACGGAAGTCGCGCCCGCATATGTAAACAGTGTTCAAATCACACATGTGAGGTATCGCCGCGATCGTCAGAGCGAGAGCAATAATTCTAGCACTAGACCTCCTCTCTATCGCTAACCTGGTAACCGTAAAAAAATTTAAAGCGTCGCCTATTGAGATTTTTAGGTACCGTACTTTGTCGTCAATCCACGAGTGCTTGCAATTATAAAGTGTGACATGTTTGGTATCTATTTACTCAGCGTAACATTATCTTTTACATTATGAAATAATAAATAAATAAATAAAATTGGGCTAATTTTACTGTTTTGTTTTGTTTTTATTCATGAAAGTGTCCCTTTCCAAAAAGGTTGCGTTTAAAACACCGCTGCGCAAATACCGTGTGACATAAAATATTGCAACAATCGCCGTTTTATTCTCAAGAGTCTCTGCTAAAAAAATATATATAATGTTTGGGGGTTCCAAGTAATTTTCTAGCAAAAAATATGGATTTTAACTTGTAAACACCAAATGCCAAAAATAGGCTTAGTCATTAAAATGGGATTTTTATATACAGCTTACCTGTAAAATCCTTTTCTTGAGAGTACATCACGGGACACAGGAGCTTCATTACATAGTGGGTTATATAGGCACCTCTGGTGATTGGACACTGGTTGACCCCAATTAAGGAGAATTCCTCCCCTATATAACCCCTCCCATCTGGGAGGCACCTCAGTTTTGTAGCAAAGCAATAAGAAACCACGTAAAACCCAAAAGGGGCGGGAGCCCTGTGTCCCGTGATGTACTCTCAAGAAAAGGATTTTACAGGTAAGCTGTATATAAAAATCCCATTTTATTGATCATACATCACGGGACTCAGGAACTTCATTACATAGTGGGATGTCCCATAGCAATGCTCAGATTGAGGGGAGGGAGACACAGATCATGAATATAGGCCGCCAGGGACCGGAGGACCTAAACTGCAGCCTGCAGTACACTGCGCCCGAAGGCGATATCCTCTTGCCCTCTGACATCCACCTGATAGAATCTGGTGAATGTGTGGACTGATGACCAAGTCGCAGCCTTACAGATCTGAGCCAGGGAGGCCTGGTGATGCACTGCCCAAGAAGCACTAACAGCCCTAGTAGAGTGCGCTTTCACCCGAAAAGGAGGAATCTTCCCCTTTAAACCATAGGCCTGAGAGATAACTTGCCTGATCCACCTTGAGAGAGTGGATTTTGGCGCCGCCTGGCCCTTTCTAGGGCCTTCCGGCAGAATAAATAAACAATCAGTTTTCCTTATCTGAGAAGTTGCTTGAAGATAAATACTGATTGCTCTAACCACATCCAAAGTGTGTAAAGATTCTTCTTCTGTGGATTGAGGATCCGGAAAAAGGATGGTAGGATTACATCCTGATTCAAATGGAAACCCGAAACCACCTTAGGTAGAAAGGACCTGTTGGGACGCATGACCACCCGGTCCTTATGGATAATTAAATACGGCTCCTTACTGGAAAGAGCTGCCAACTCTGATACTCTTCTAGCCATAGATATGGCTACTAAGAAGACTAGCTTTTTAGTCAGGAGAGCTAAAGAAGCCAGGTGCAAAGGTTCAAATGGTTGCCCCTGTAAGGCCGAGAGAACCAAGTTTAGATCCCATGGGCATACCGGAGGTTTAACTGGCGGTTTTGTCCGCATAGCCCCCTGGATAAAAGCCCGTACTAGGGAATGTGATGCAAGCGGTTTGTGAAAAAATACCGACAGGGCCGAAATCTGCACCTTGATAGTGCTTATGGCCAAATTCATTTCTAGGCATGACTGGAGAAAGGCCAAGATTCTGTTAATGACATACTTTCTAGGATGCCATTTCCTGAGTTCACACCAGGAAACATATGTCCTCCAGATCTTGTAATAAACAAGTCTGGAGGCCGGCTTTCTGGCATTGACCAGAGTAGAAAGGACTGGCCCCGAAAGGCCACGGTCTCTCAGAATGTGGGTCTCAGCAGCCAAACCGTCAAATTCAGACTGCGTAAAGCAGGATGGTAGATTGGACCCTGTGAGAGCAGATCTGGCTGGAGAGGGAGGGTCCATGGCCTGCCTACTGCCAACTTCATGATTTCTGCGTACCATGGTCGCCTGGGCCAAGCCGAGGCCACCAAAAGGACCGACTTTGTCTCCCTCTTGACTCTTCCCAGGAATCGCGACAGAAGCGGGCTCGGGGGGAAGGCAGAGATAAGATTGTACTGATCCCAGGGAACTGTCAGAGCATCTGACCCCTGGGCAAGTGCATCTCTTGTCTTTGACACAAACTTGTCCAGCTTCCTGTTGAACCTGAAAGCAAACAGATCTACGTCTGGAGTACCCCACCTGTGACATATGTTCTGAAACACGTCGGGGTGCAGAGCCCATTCTCCTGGGCACAACTGCTGGCGGCTGAGAAAATCCGCCTGCCAATTCTCCACTCCTGGGATGAAGACTGCAGAAAGACATGGAACATGCTTTTCTGCCCAGGCAAGTATGCGATTCACCTCTTTTTGGGCCACCAGACTTCTGGTACCGCCCTGGTGATTGATATAAGCCACTGCGGTGGCATTGTCGGACTGAATCCGAACTGGGAAACCTCGCAGTCTGTAAGACCACTCTATGAGTGCCATGTAAATTGCCCGGATCTCTAAGATATTTATGGGCAGTAGATTCTCGGTCGCAGACCATTTCCCCTGCGAGCATGTTTCCTCCAATACAGCTCCCCAGCCTGTCAGGCTGGCATCTGTTGTGATAATCTTCCATGAGAGAGGAAGAAAGGTCTTGCCCTTCAGCAAATTCTTGGTTTGTAACCACCAGACAAGACTCTTGCGTGTCCCTAGGGATAGACGCATAGGAAGATCCAGAGATTGGGGCTTCCTGTTCCAAGCCGCAAGGATGCATCCTTGTAGAGTCCTTGAATGTAACTGGGCGAATGGGACGGCCTCGAAGGAAGCGACCATCTTCCCTAACAGTCTCATGCACAACCAAATGGAGGAAGATCTTCTGTCCAGAATCAGGCGCACCAGATCCCCAATGGCCAAGGCTTTTAGCCTTGGAAGAAACACCCTGCCCTGAGCGGTGTCGATGATCATACCTAGGTATTCCAACCTGGTAGTCGGTTGTAGGGACAACTTTTCTAGGTTTATAATCCAACCTAGGCGTTCTAGGTGTTCTGTTTTGGTGACGCTGCGACTTAGGAACGCTGCAGTTTTCTCCCTGAGAAGCAAGTTGTCTAGATAAGCCATGACGGCTATGCCCTGAGCTCTTAAGATTGCTAAGAGAGGGTCTAGAATCTTTGTGAAGACTCGAGGGGCTGTAGTAAGCCCGAACGGCAAGGCCACAAATTGAAAATGGCGCCGCTCTACCGCGAACCTTCGAAATTTTTGGTGTGCGGGAAAAATTGGCACATGGAGATATGCATCCTTGATATCTATTGATGCCATGAATTCTCCTCCTTGCAGGGAAGAGACCACAGTGCGGATTGACTGCATTCGGAAGGACCGGATGTGTACAAACCGGTTCAGGTCTTTCAGATCCAAGATAGGTCTGACACTTCCACTTGGTTTTGGAACGGTGAAGAGATTTGAGTAAAACCCCGAACCGTGATCTTTCGGGTTCACCTCTACTATCACACCCCTGGATAGTAACTGATCTAAGGCCAGAAATAGCGGTTTTTGCTTTACTGGATCCCTGGGGATCCTTGACCTTAGGAAACGAGAAGGTGGAATCTCCTGAAACTCTAGCTTGTAGCCCAGAGATACTGAAGAGATCACCCACTTGTCCTGGATCTCTTCCCGCCAGGCGCCTGCAAACTGCAGGAGCCTTCCCCCCCACTCTGCCGAGCGGGGGGCGCCCCTTCACAAGGAAGTTTTTGGGCTCTGCTTGGCAGGCTTTCGCCCCCAAGTCTTTTTCTGTCCCTGGGCTTGGCCTTGAGCCTTTCTAGTAGAGGAGGACTGAGAAGGCCGTCGCCACTGTTTAGAGCTTGATGCTTCGGGAGAGAGAGCACGCCTGAATGAAGGACGCTTGCTCTTTTTGACTGGAAGGAGAGTAGATTTTCCTCCTGAAATATTTTGGACGAACTTATCTAGTTCTTCTCCAAACAAACGCTCCCCTTTAAACGGGAACCCAGTCAAATGCTTCTTGCATGACAGCTCAGCTGCCCAATTCTTTAGCCATAGGGCCCTTCGCATGTGAACCAACATGAGAGACAAACGTGATGCTTGTTGGACGGAATCCAAAATCGCATCAATTATGAAACACAGAATGTGAGGCAATTCTGTATAATTTTCTACTTCCTCACTGGGAAGGAGCCCAAGCATCTGTTTAACCTGTTCCTTGAGGAACTGACACAACCCCACGGCTGCGACTGTAGGTTGCACCACAGTGCCAGCCATGGAAAGGGAGGCTTTTAATAAGGTTTCCAGCTTTTTATCAGTTGGATCCTTGAATACCTGCGCATTATCCAAAGGACAAGTTAGGTTCTTATTCACACAAGAAACAGCCGCATCGACAGATGGGACCCCCCACTTCTTGGTGAAACTTTCCTCCACAGGATATTGCATAGAAAACCTTTTAGGAGGAGCAAACAGTTTATCGGGATGTCCCCAATCCTCATACATCAATTTATCCATTAAAGGATGAATTGGGAAGGAATAGGCAGTCTGTGGGGCTTTCCTGACTCCCAGGGAAGAGACAGAGGATGTAGCGACTTCAGCAGCAGGCATTCTGAATGTGGTACGCACCAATTCAGTATAATACTGCACCTGCTTTCTGAGTGCCTGGGAGGAGGGGACTATCTCCTCTTCCTCTGACTCATCCGACTGCTCATGATCCCTATTCAAAGATAGGGATCCCTCCTCATTTTCAGAAGAATCATCTGAGAGAGGGATATCAGCAGAGGGAGGGGATCTACCCCTTTTCCTGCTATCTTTTAGGGAAGCAGAAATAAAATTCATGATTCTCCCTTCAAAACCCTCCAATGTAGCCCTAAGGGAGTCCTCAGTGACATAAACCGGGGCTGCAACATTAGGAGAGGCTGCAAAACCTGACAGGGGCACTGACTCGTTTTGAGAGGCTGGCTCCAGTCTTGCAGGGGGGGATGGTAATTTACCTCCCCCTGAGACCCTCTTACGAGGAGACATAGTACTAGGCTACTAAGCAGAGGTACTAGTACAAGTGCAATCACTGTTGTGCTTAAAGTCTCACAATAATATATATGCTTAAATTGCACAACCTGATGCTGAGTAGGTGTCTAAGGTTGGCCTGGATCCAATCCCCACGGATGCTTACTGCCCACAGCTCCTGTGTCTCCAATTACAGCCCCCTGATGCTCTGGGCTTTTTAACCCCTTCCCGCCGAGCGTACACAGATCTGCGTACTCGGCTTCCGGGGGGTATACCGGGATAATGCCCGCACCTGCAGGCATCATCCCGGTACCGTTTTGTTCAGCGGGCGATTGGCTATCCAGCCATAACAACCGATGCGGCTAAAAGCCGCTCGGCTGTTATGCCGGAGGAGCGGGAGGGGACGTCCCCCCCTCCCGCCGCCTCCCGCCGCTGTTACCGGTGCTCCCGTTCGATCGGGAGCACCGATTCAACTTGCGCTGCCTCCGGCCGTTGGGGAGGAACTGGAACGAAGCCGTAATCGGCTTCGTTCCAGTCTCCTCATAGTAAACACGGAAGCGACGTCATGACGTCACTTCCCGTTTACTCGGCTGCCAATGGCGCCGGCTTTAAAAAAATATCCGGTATTCAGAATAGCCGTTTTCGGCGATCTGAATACACTGAAGTGTAAAGGAGGGGTGGGGGGTCTTTTAGACCCCCGATCCCTCCATAAAGAGTACCTGTCACCGCCTATTACTGTCACAAGGGATGTTTACATTCCTTGTGACAGCAATAAAAGTGATCAAATTTTTTATTTTTTTAAACAATTTAGTCATTTTAAAATAAATAAAATAAATAAAAAAATGTAAAAAAATTTTTTAAAGCGCCCGCCGTCCCCGCGAGCTCGCAAAGCAAAGAAAACGCATACGGAAGTCACGCCCGCGTATGTAAACGGTGTTCAAATCACACATGTGAGGTATCGCCGTGATCGTCAGAGCGAGAGCAATAATTCTAGCACTAGACCTCCTCTGTAACGCTAACCTGGTAACCGTAAAAAATGTTTAAAGCGTCGCCTATTGAGATTTTTAGGTACCGTACTTTGTCGTCAATCCACAAGTGCGCGCAATTATAAAGTGTGACATGTTTGGTATCTATTTACTCGGCGTAACATTATCTTTCACATTATGCAAAAAAAATGGGATCATTTTACTGTTTTGTTTTTTTTTAATTCATGAAAGTGTCCCTTTTCCCAAAAAGTTGCATTTAAAACACCGCTGCGCAAATACCGTGTGACATAAAATATTGCAACAATCGCCGTTTTATTCTCTAGAGTCCCTGTTAAAAAAATATATATAATGTTTGGGGGTTCCAAGTAATTTTCTAGTAGAAAATATGGATTTTAACTTGTAAACACCAAATTCCAAAAATAGGCTTAGTCATGAAAGGGTTAAAACTGCCGCCTGGCGCCTGCGCAGTACAGCGCTGTGCACACTGACATGCACGGCTCGCAACCACACCCCCCCTCCTCCATTAGGCCGGGAGCGCGCCCGCGCGCGTGCACGAGGACCGCGGAATCCAGGGGGGGAAGGAGAACCCAAAAACGGAGCTGCGTGGGACCCCTGAAGTGTTTACCTTATTTGTGGCAGGGACTGCAATGGAGACGTGAGTTAGCTGGAGAATCAGGCTTTCACTGAGCGTGTGTATTGAAAAGGCATGTAAGTATGCATCAGGCTGCTCTTACTCCCTCTAGTGGTGGAAACCAGGTAAGACATACAACTACTCACAATGAAGAAATCCATTCATATAATTAAATATACAGGATAACTTCCCTTACCTGTCCCCGCCTCAGGAATTGCTGAACCAGACAAATTCCAGCCTTCACCCATCACGGCGGGTATTGTTAGCCAACCTTCAGGTATATCTGGGGTTCCTTCTCGGAAGAACCTCCCACCTGGGCCATGTAGAAAGCTCTGCCAGAAACTTTCGTGCGCTCTGTATAAACAGTACACCAAGTCTGGTTTTCCCAGAGCCCAGTCTTCCAATGGAGAGGCCTTACAGGCAAAACCTCGCTTCTTCGGTTGACGAGGCCCGGGTACCATACCATCTTGGGAGTCAAATATCGGCCCGAGGTATGGATCCGGTTTGTTGTAGCCCTTAGGCCCTCGCAGGGACCTGCATAGAGCTGAAGTTTTACGTGACCATCACCATAGACACTGGCGAAAAAACTGAGGTGCCTCCCAGATGGGAGGGGTTATATAGGGGAGGAATTCTCCTTAATTGGGGTCAACCAGTGTCCAATCACCAGAGGTGCCTATATAACCCACTATGTAATGAAGCTCCTGTGTCCCGTGATGTATGATCAAGAAAGGGTTATACTCCTACATACATGTATAGAGCAATGACAGGTCCTCTTTATACTCCTACATGCATATATAGAGCAATGACAAGTCCTCTTTATACTCCTACATGAATGTATAGAGCAATGACAGGTCCTCTTTATACTCCTACATACATGAAATTAGCCATGACAGGTCCTCTTTATACTCCTATACATGTAAACAACAATGACAGGTCCTGTTTATACTCCTGCATAGAGCCATGATGGATCCCCTTTAGTTGATATTTTTTTTTGGGGGGGGGGGGCAGAATTTCATTCTTGGTTCCAGGCAGCACAATGTCTTGGACCAGCCCTGAGTACATATAGTATATTATGCATAGCAGAATAAAAGCTATTCTAGTCCTTCATGACTCTATCCAAACTCTCTCCCGGACCACACTTTACATTTAGTAAGCTAAAATATCGCTAAAATATCAACTAAATTAATGCCATGTGACCTTTAGCAGTGCTAGGTACTGCTAAAAGTCACAAGGCCTCCTTGTTTTTCTTTTTTACATTGCTGAATTGTATTTTTACATTGTTGGACTATGCTGCTACTGCAAACCATTTTGGCTTGCAGTTGCAGAGTGGCACCATTGAAATCAATGGATGAGTTTGACAGGCGGTGCTGCCTGTCAAACTCTGCAGGCTGAATTAAAGATGCTGCAGCTAAAGAAATAAAAAAAAAATTGCAGCTGTGAAGTAAAGCATCACAGTAGCACCTCATGAACGCCTATCAGCTGCTGCTGTACCACTCATTGAAAAGCAATCCACCACAGATCACTTTTCAGAGGGTAGTAAGCATTACCGCAAATGTGAAAGAAACTTGAAACACATCATCCATTTCACACTCACCACCAACCAGGTCACTCCCCAGCCACTTCCCATGTTAGCCACCTCCCTTCAACTTATATCACAGGTGATCATTTCCCAACCTGTAGATGACAGACCCTACTCCAAAAGATATCACTCCCAGTTACTCCCCCCAACCGTTGATTGATATCCCTCCATGACTACCTCACAACCCCCTGCTGACAGACCTCTCTCCCCAGCCTGTCCCCAAACACCCTCTCACCTGCTGACCTGTGGATGGGGTAATCACTCCCGCAGTGTTATTGTGTTCTGCCAGTGGGGAGCCTTCCCTACCCACAGAATACAATGATCAGTCTTGCTAACTATAGCTGGAAGCACTGATTGTATTAGGAAAAACCTGACAGGCTGGTTTTACTCTAATCAATTAATAGATTTACTTGTGTAAAACCAGATAGCCCATACATAGACCGACTAGATCAACTAAGGCTGGTCTCTGCTTAATTGGCTTAATTTCAATCCATGTATGGCCCAGTTAACCACTACGCAATCCCTAAATATCCTTCCACAAACCTTTAAATTTTTCTTTCCTAGATTGTTTAATCCTCCTCACCTGTACATACTGCTCGCTGTCATACCCACCACACTCCTCTCCTATACATAGTGCCCACTGTCATACCCTCCACACTTCTCTCCTGTACATACTGCTCACTGTCATACCCTTCACACTCCTCTACTCTACGTACTGCTCACTGTCATACCCATCACACTCCTCTACTCTACTCTACGTACTGCTCACTGTCATACACTTCTCTCCTGTACATACATAGTGCCGCTGTCATACCCCCCACAATCCTCTCCTGTACATACTGCTCACTGGCAGACCCTCCACACTCCTCTCCTGTACATACTGCTCACTGTCATACATTTCTTTCCTGTACATACTGCCCAAAGTCATACCCCCCACAATCCTCTCCTGTACATACTGCCCACTATCATATCCTCCACACTCCTCTCCTGTACATATTGTTCACTGTCATTCCCTCCACACTCGTCTCCTGTACATACTGCTCAGTATCATACCCTCCACACTGCTCTGCTGTATATACTGCCCACTTTCATAAACTCCTCTACTGTACATACTGCCCGCTGACATACCCTCCACACTCCCCTCCTGTACAAACTGTCAACTGTCATGTCTTCCACACTCCTCTCCTGTACATACTGCCCCCATCATACCCTGAACGCTCCTCTCCTGTACATACTGCCCACTGTCATCGCCTCCACACTCCTCTCCTGTACATACTGTCCACTGTCATACCCTGCACACTCCCCTCCTGTAGAAACTGCCGACTTCCATGTCTTCCACACTCCTCTCCTGTACATACTTCCCCCATCATACCCTCCACACTCCTCTCCTGTACATACTGCTCACTGTCATCCCATTCACACTCCTCTCCTGTACATACTGTCCACTGTCATACCCTTCACACTCCCCTCCTGTACAAACTGCCAACTGTCATGTCTTCCACACTCCTCTCCTGTACATACTGCCCCCATCATACCCTCCACACTCCTCTCCTGTACATACTGCCCACTGTCATCCCCTTCACTCTCCTCTCTTGTACATACTGCCCACTGTCAACCCTCCACACTCCTCTTCTGTGCATACTGCCCACTGTCGTACTCTGCATACTCATCTCCTGTACATAGTGCCCACTGTTATACCCTCCACATTTCTCTTCCTCATCTGCACATAGTTCCCACTTTTATACCATCCATACTCCTCCCCTAGGACTTTTACCCACAGAAACAGTTCTTTAAAATTATATTGCATATCCCCAATGTTACCAGCTCTAGAATATGCACACTTTTGTTAGTTTAATTAAAGAAAATCCTCATATTTGTTCTGCCCATTATTAGTACTCATTTAATTTTGTGATTACTACTGTATTACATAGGGGTGTCAGTTACTCTAAGTATACCACTGTTAGAAAAAAGCGTCCCTGAAAATATTTTTGAAATGTTGGCAATTATGCCCTAGGGCACTGCCCAAGGGCCACGGGTCAGTAGGGGCCCCATAAGAGGCTCCTGGGATCCTGTGATATTAAAGCGGTAATAAACTTTGCTAACATTACAACTTTTTAGAGGCCCTGAGGTAGGTTATGCCATAATGTACAAGTATGCACAGCATATTATCACATTAGGGTACACTTACCTGTCAGACTGAGCTCTCCAGTGCTGCACTGTGATCAATCCAGCAGGTCCCGGCGCTTCCATGTTCATCCAGTCTTCCTTCTGTGTTCTATTTCTTCGGTCACTTGCCTTAGCTGGGCTGCATTGATGTCACTCCCATGCATGCTCATGCGCATCCTCTCTCTCTCATCCCCCCTCTCTCTCATACTCCCCTTCCTTACCCCTCACCTCTCTCTCTAATCCCCATTCTATCTCTCTCTAATCCTTCTTCTCCCATCACTGCTTATATACTCGGGGTGAATGGCAGGAGTAGGTTTGTCAGATAACCTTAAAAGCGAAGTACAGCCAAAGCTCATTTCACTGTAAATCTCCTTCAGATCACAGGAGTACAGTTTGTTCTGCACTCCTGTGACCAGTTTTCAGCAAACAGCACTGTCGGCTGTATGGTCAGGGTTTGCCCATATGCCTGGACCAGCACCCGGCTCAGCCTCTCTGAGAGCATGAGCTGCCCGCTCCCTCCACAGCCCAGCACAAGGGGAGGGGGGGCAGATCAGAGAGCTGGTGACTGACAGTCACCAGCTCTCAGCTCAGGAAGCTCTGAGAACCAAGCAATCAGTGGTGTTTGATTGCTCGGTTCTCAGTGCTAGAGCCAGTGGGGGACAGATGCATCCAGCTAGGTAAATATGATTCTGAAACTACCCAAACCCAATTATTCTCTTTTAAGGTGGGACCTCAAATAAAAGGACCTTGTATCCCACTGTGACTTTCAAATCGCATTGGACTGAAAACTATTTTTATGATTTCTAAAATAAGGATCCTTATCCTGGTGTGTAATGCCCCGTACACACGACCAGACTTTTCAACATCAAAAGTCTGACGGAATGATTCCGGCAGACTATTCGAACATGTGTGGGCTGCAGCAGACTTTTGATTTGCAAAAGTCTGACAGACTTTAGAAAAGGAACATGTTTCAAATTTTTCCAACAGAACTCTGCCGGACCCAGTTCCTACTGAGAAATCCGCTCGTGTGTGTGCTAGTCCCACGGACAAAAACCGACGCTAGGGCAGCTATTGGCTACTGGCTATGAACTTCCTTATTCTTGTCCAGTCGTACGTCATCAAGTTCGAATCCGTCGGACTTTGGTGTGATTGTGTGTGGCCAAGTCCGTTCATTCGGAAAGTCCGTCAGAACTCTGTCAGAACTCCGTCAGAACTCCGTCGAAAGTCTGTCAGACTTAGTCTCTCGAAAAGTCTGGTCATGTGTATGCGGCATTAGATTCACAGGCTATTCCACTGTCTATTGAGATACCTTAGTGTTCAGACAAAGAGGCTTATCACTGGGAAGTAGAATAACAGGAGTTGTGCCAAAGCTGCAACATTGGGTTCAGAAAATCTCTGGTACACAAACATGATGCGGGTCCAGTTATGGGTACAATTAGGTGTCTTAAAGAAAACACCATTAAAAAAAACTGCTACACCTAGAGTTGTCTGTACAAACATGCAATGGCCTCAAATTCCCCACTTGTAAGGCCAAATTCCTGGCTTGTCTAAGTCTTCAGCACTTTCCTGCCTCCTGCACATTACCATTGGTCAGAGAGAAAATGGCAAACTTTTACATAGAAAAAGAAGTAAGAAAAAGATTAGATAAGAGTAATGCAATGGAATGCAGTATTAGAAGTTAGACCTGGCCAAAATGTGTCCATAAAAATAGGGTATTCGAGTCTTCTGCAGGTATATGCAGGTCAGAGTCTCTTTAAGAAATTTGTAATACAGTATTAAACCAACCATACATGGTTAGACAATTGGCTGGTTCAGCAGGAACTAGCCGAACTTCAATCTATTTATGGGCAGGCTGGTTGTACAGAAGTCTTTTGGATTTTCCCTGCTTGATTATCACCGCAGGCTATAGCTGGCAGCACTGTTCAGTGTAATCAGTGGGGAAGTCCCTCATCCACATCTAATGTGTAGATGGGGAATCAAGTCCCTTTTTTTTTTTTCGTTCAAGCCTCTGGTTGACTAAAAACAAAAAAAAAAAAAAAAAAAAAGACTAATCTATGGACTGCTCTAGTAAGAATTTTGCCTATTAAATTACATATTCACTATAAATTGTAAAATGATAGGCAGTATTATGAAATTGCAAAAAAAAAATTGCAAAAAAAAAAAGAACCATTTCATAGATTGATGCATGTCACATCAGTAGTACTTCAAAATAGATACATACATATAAATTGAGGAATGTTGAAATGTTGAATCTCTGAACCAAACAAGAGAAATAAAAACCCTTAATGTGAATGCCTTCTTTGATACTACTGATGAATAATATTCCTGTTAATTTAAGGCAAAATTCCATCAAAGTTTTTCCGAAATAAATGTGTACTTTTTTAACATCAAGTACAAACAAAACACAAACAGAACATGTTTGTATAGCATCCACATGTTTCAAATCCGCAGAGTTATATGAAATGTAGTGTACACAGAACACTGCATATTTAGGTTTGTGGCTTGAATTCAAATGGTTTAGATGTAATGCTGCTATTGGTTTTCAGAAGACTTATTAAGGGTACAAAAATGCTAATTCTTTTTCCACACTATATGCTTGGCTGGCAGACTGTCTTGGAGTCCATCTTTTCAACATCTAAGGATTAAATTATTTAACCAGCTCTTTCCACAGCTCTGTTCCACAGCCATTTTCCTGAAATGGAAATAATCTGAATAGTGTAACATGCAAAATAAAATAATACAAAACAATAAAGCATTTGGGATATTTTAATCATCCTCTCCCCCCTGTATATAGAAAATATGTGAGAAACATCACTTGTTAGTACATGAAACCAGAATGTGAACAATCATACTTTGTAATTCCACAGTAATAAGCAATACAAAACTTCACCAGCACTGAATCCAACTAGCCAACATACAGAATTTAAAGCATATCTAAACACAGGAACAAATATATATATATATATATATATATATATATATATATATATATATATATATATATATATATATATATATATATATATATTGCAGCTCAAAGTTTTTTAGATGTGGTAGCTGCCTTGGTTATCTTTTTTTGCTTTTATTTTCACCTAATATTTCTGCCAGTAGCACACTTCCTGTCTAAGCCCTTGTACACATGATCGGAGATTCTGACGGAATGTGTCAGATCGGAGCGTTTTGTCGGATATTCCGACTGTGTGTGGTCTGCATCGGACTATTTCCGTCTGAATATCCATCGGACCAAATTTTCCAACTTGCCGGAAATATTTTCCGACAAAATGCTCCGATCGGACATACTCCGATCATGTGTAGAGAATTCCGATCGGACCAAGTGCCACGCATGCTCAGATCAAATTCCTACATCAAAGCTATTGGCTACTAGCCTGAATGTAGTCCCATCGTAACGAAATTACGTCATCACGTTCTGAACGATCGGATTTTCCGACAACTTTGTCCGACCGTGTGTATGCAACAAGATCCGTCGGACAAAATCCGACGGACAAAATACGACAGATTTGGTTGTTGGAATCTCCGACTGTGTGTACAAGGGCTTAGACTGACGACACTCACTCAATGTACTTTGTCTATGGAGGAGCAGCACGGTCACCCTAGGACAGGAAGTGTTTTAGGACTATAAACATGTTCTTCTATCCTATTCTCCATAGCATAATTGAAAGGTATTCTGTAGTCCATGGAGGGAGCTGGGAACAATGCTTACTGATAACAGTTAGCACAAGCAAAGGAAACAGGAAGTAGCTCACACAATGTTTGGCACACCAAACAGATATTTTTTGCACTTTCTGGACAAATATAAGAAAACATTTTTAATGGAGTATTTAACAGACTAAAAAGGACCATCTCAGAGAAGTTCACATTCATGGGTTACATACATGAACAACCTATCTAAGAGGGTGCCCAAAAGTTAAGATAAAAGAATATTAGTAAATTAGTATTTAGCTCCCCTGTAGCAGTGGAGTGAAAGTTTGATTGTTTTTGGCTATTCTGATTTCTGCTGGTGGCAGGCTAGACTGCTTTCCCCTAAAGTCTGGTAGGTGCCAGAATTTAGTGGGCGGAAGAAGCAGACCCTCACTTGTACATTCATGCCACCACAGCCAATCCTTGGCAGGAAGAATGGCCAGTAATGCGGTGTACACATGACCGGTTTTCACATCGGAATAAACTCTGAAGGTTTTTCCGACAGAGTTTAGACGGAATTCCGCTGAAACTGTCTTGCTTACACACCAAAGTTCGATTGTCAAGAAGGCGGTTACATACAATACGTATGATGGGACTAGAAGGAAGTTCAATAGGCAGGAGCCAATAGCTTCCGTCTCGTACTTGCTTCAGAGCATGCGTCGTTATTGGTCCATTAGAACAGCATACAGGCGATCGGTTTTCCCAATAGGAACTGGTTCCATCGGAAATATATAGAACATGTTCTATTTCTAGGTCCATCAGAATTTTCTAAAAAAATAAGTCAGATGAGGCATACACACAATCAGAATATCCGATAAAAAGCTTCGTCTGACTTTTTCTGTCAGACATTCCGCTCGTGTGTACGCGGCATAAGACCTGAGGTTGGGGCCCGATAGTTAGTTCAGAAGAGCCACATCCAGGGTTCCTGAAAGCAGGAAGTCCACAGAGAATCTGACCTGGAGGCACACACTACAGTGGCTAGCTGGTACTGAAAGTTTGAAGTATCTCAAGGATCATCCCGCACCCTATCCAAGTTAAAGTGGTTTTAAACATCAGTCATGGAATCTGAGCAAAGCACATATATCTGTAGTGTTTACTTGTCGGTCTCCAAAGCTCTAAGTGTTGTTTCTCTCTAATGCTTTGTTCCCCTGTTATTAGCATGTCTCACTTCTGACAAGTTTTCCCAACAAATGAGATACATTTGTGTTGGGAGGAATAAGGAGGGAGAGCTCAGAATGGAGCTTGTCTATTAAGAACACAGTTCTTTTGCTGTGTAAAGGGGGGAGGGGTATGTTTTTTTTTACCTTTTTTTACCTCCAATCAGCTCTCACACACTGTTACTTCAGCCTCTCCACCTCTTCTGTGCTCCTGACAGATGAAGAAAGATTTCTAACACAATCTGCCCTCTTGAAGGGGTGCAGGGAAGAGAAAAATCCAGACAAACAAGTAAAACCTAAGTAGGAGGATTTGTTTCATCTTTGTATATCATCTGAGACTGTTCACTTTACTGAGTATATGTGAGGGTTTACAATGAGCATTACACTGTGAAAAAAAAAAGACATGCATGACCTGCTTCTTGAGCTGATCCAGATAGCAAGCAATTGTGCTGCAGGTTTGAAAATGACTTGCTAAGCTATTGCTAGACTTGCCAGACTTCACACGTTTGTTGCACAATTATATCAAGTCCACATTGCATGACTCCAGATCAAATTTATTTTCAAACATTCTGCAAGTTCTGGTCCAGTTATGTTGTGCAATAGTCATCCCACCATAGGGGTCACTGTGGCTGAATTTTCAAGCTGAAGACTTGCAGAGCTCCTGCTGTAGACTCACCACTGCAACTTTGCTCTTGCTAGAGACTTGACACGCAAATTTGCTACAAATTGGAAAAGCGTCAACTAGAACTTGTGCTTCAAGTGCTCTACAAGTGTAACTTGCTAGTGAAAATGTGCAGCAAGTTAACAAGGCTTAAAATTCAACACTGCCACATATTTGTGGCAAGTTATCCTTGCTATCCAGGAAGAGGCTGTGAACCGCTGTGTGTCTGGCTGCCATGTACCTCACAGTGAATAGAACCTAGTATAAATCAGCCAGCCCAGACCCACATACACTTTTACTAAAATATATTTCTTATATTTTCATTACAAACACAGGACTGGAGATAGGCTTTTCATTATTTTTACATTTAAATGCAGAAACTACTTGAATTTGATTTGGTAATAGCCTACAGTAATCTAATCTTCAGTAGTGCTCAGGCTAGAAGGAGGGTTAGCACCAGGAGACAGTCATACAGTGCCTTGAAAAAGTATTTATACCCCTTGAAATTTCCCACATTTTGTCATGTTACAACCAGATGACCACCCAGGAATCACCATGTAAAGCAAGAGGTAGTTTCTTACTAATACCAGCGACTGTGTATAGGGCTGCAACAATCAGCATGTTAATCCAAGTTACAAAGAGCAGCCAAGTTAAACATTAAAATAGGTGATAGTATATAAAAAACATGCTTGATGGTGTAAAGATCTATAGATATGAATATAAACTCATATGGTTCACCGGGGGAGGAGGAGATACACACCAAGTATCCAGATAATTAAAGGGGGAGAGTAATAGAGAGGAGAAGGGTAGAACAAACAACACCCTTTCACCTGTTTTCGGTCCATAGAAACAGGGGCCTCAACAATAATCCATACTTACCTTTCCAGCAGCCCACACGTTAAAAAGGTGCTGCTTCACTGCTCCCTAGCCACTGTTGGCATTCAACACCCTGGGTTAATGGAATATCTGCTACCCATGCTCTACCCACTGGCTTTTCCCTGCCAGCCTATACCCTCTGTGTATCCTTTGAACTTGCGAAAGGAACCACAGTATGCGGCAGTAGAGCAGGTATTTCACACATCTAGAAATATGGAATGCATGAAACAACCAGCAAGCAGTGAAGCAGTGTTTTTTTCACAAAGGACACCAGTAAGGTATTATTGTTTATGTATAGTCTTCCTTGAATGTAGAAGTGATCCTGTGGTGCCAGGACCACTTTAAAGGGCAACTAAAGTCCAGCTTTCAAAAACTGGGAACAGACAGATGGTCTATTGCAATATCTCTTCTGCAATAAAAGAAACCTTCTTGCCTGCTTGCAGTACTTCTAATGCTGCGTACACACGACCGGACTTTCTGGCAGAAAAGGTCCGACGGTCTTCCCGACAGAACATACTTGCACACACACACGAAAGGAGCAAAGTCAGTTCATTTTCAACGTGATGATGTGAAAAGGAAGTTCAATAGCCAGTAGCCAATAGCTGCCCTTGCGTTGTATTTGGTCCATCGGACCAGCATACAGACAAACGGTTTTCCCAATAAAAATTGATTCCGTCGGACAGATTTGAAACATGTTCTATTTCTAGGTCCATCTGAATTTTTGAATAAAAAAGTCAGATGAAGCCCACACATGATCGTAATATCCGACAGAATGATTTCGTCTGACCTTTTCTGTCGGAAAGTTCGGTCGTGTGTACGTGGCATTAGGATTCCGCCACAGAGCCTGTGCGCTGGGACGACTGCATTCCTGTGCATGCGTAGGAGTGATGTCATTTCACGCTGGCCAATGAAGATGACTGCAGCCCGGCATCCAAAAGAAGTCAACAAGGGACATCGGACCATTGAAGGTCAGGTAAACATTAGAGTGTTTAGCTTTACTTTAAATGTGTCATGCTTCAGGGGGCCTGCTGTACCAAAAGCATATAGTAGAAAGAATGCAGACACCTTACACACACCTTACAACAATCTTATGTTTAAAACAAAAAAAAAAAATTGCCTAACACCCCAATCACCCCAGTTTGTAGTGGATACATACATACATATACAGAAAGTGTTTTATACACTCCATTTTTTTCATGGTCCATTGTTAACAGGTTTCAGCGCTTTTGTGGTATTATCCTACCATTGGCAACAGCTTCCTGAAAATATTTATAGGCCTCTGTTGTGCAGGTGTCAGTGCTACAACTGAGTATATTAAAATAATGTCAGTGTAAACCCTTTGCTCTCCTTTAACCACTTGAGGACCGCCGTATTGCCATTGTACGTCAGCACAATGGCACAGGCAGGCACAATCACGTACATCTACGTGATTGCCTTCCAGCGGGTGGGGGGTCCGATCGGACCCCCTCCCGCTGGTTACGGCGGTCCGATTCGGTCCAGGAGCGCTCCGTGATGAGGGGATGGCCGTTGGTTTTCGGCCACCCCCTCTGGATCGCTCCTGGCCAATGAGAAGCTTCCTCCCCTGTGTATTGTTTACACAGGAAGGAGGAAGTGATGTCATTCTCCTCGGGGCGGTCTTTTTGACCGGACTACGAGGAGAAGAGTAAAAGTAAGTCTGCAGGAACACTACACTGACATGTAGGTACACACAGGCACACAAACCCCCCCCGATCCCCCCCCCCGATCGCCCCCCGATCCCCCCCCGCCCCCCCTCCCCCCCCAGTCACAGTGTCACTGATTGCATTGATCATTTCTTTACTGATCAATGCATTCAGTGTCAGTTGTGACAGTAAAAACTGTCAGGACAGTTAGTGTTAGGTCCAGGGTAGCCCCCTATCACCCCCCAATAAAGATTTAACCCCCTGATTGCCCCTAGAGTTAACCCTTTCACCCCCTTTTGCCAGTGTCACTAAGCGATCATTTTTCTGATCGCTGCATGTGTCGCTAGTGTCGCTAGGTAGCTAGTTATTTTTTTAGGTTCACCGCCAGGTTTTTATATCGCTAGGTACCCCGATATACTACCCAATAATGTTTTTAACCCCCTGATTGCCGCTAGTTAACCCTTTCACCCCCTTTTGCCAGTGTCACTAAGCGATCGTTTTTCTGATCGCTGCATTAGTGTCGCTACAGTCGCTAGGTAGCTAGTTATTTTTTTAGGTTCACCGCCAGGTTTTTATAGCGCTAGGTACCCCGATATACTACCCAATAATGTTTTTAACCCCCTGATTGCCGCTAGTTAACCCTTTCACCCCCTTTTGCCAGTGTCACTAAGCGATCATTTTTCTGATCGCTGCATGTGTCGCTAGGTAGCTAGTTATTTTTTTAGGTTCACCGCCAGGTTTTTATATCGCTAGGTACCCCGATATACTACCCAATAATGTTTTTAACCCCCTGATTGCCGCTAGTTAACCCTTTCACCCCCTTTTGCCAGTGTCACTAAGCGATCGTTTTTCTGATCGCTGCATTAGTGTCGCTACAGTCGCTAGGTAGCTAGTTATTTTTTTAGGTTCACCGCCAGGTTTTTATAGCGCTAGGTACCCCGATATACTACCCAATAATGGTTTTAACCCCCTGATTTCCGCTAGTTAACCCTTTCACCCCCTTTTGCCAGTGTCACTAAGCGATAATTTTTCTGAACGCTGCATCAGTGTCGCTAGTGTCGCTAGGTAGCTAGTTATTTTTTTAGGTTCACCGCCAGGTTTTTATAGCGCTAGGTACCCCGATATACTACCCAATAATGGTTTTAACCCCCTGATTGCTGCTAGTTAACCCTTTCACCCCCTTTCACCAGCGATCACAGTATAAGTGTCACTGGTGACGCTGGTTAGCCAGTTAGTTATTTAGGTTCCCCGTCAGGTTTTTATATAGCGCCAGGGACCCCCATATACTACCTAATAAAAATTTGAACCCCCTGATTGCCCCTAGTTAACCCTTTCACCACTGATCACCGTATAAGTGTTACAGGTGACTCTGGTTAGTTTGTTTTTTATAGCATTTTATATTCAAATCCGGAAGGCAGTGCTTGGTTTTCGGGGTCCCGTACGTGGCTAGGCTCCCAAAAAGTCCCCCACATGTGGTATCCCCATACTCGGGAGAAGCAGCAGAATTTATTTTGGGGTGTAATTTGACTTCTGCCCATAGCATGTGTGAGCAATATATCATTTAGTGACAACTTTGTGCAAAAAAAAAAAAAGTTTGTAATATTCCCGCAACTTTTGGCAAAATATAAAATATTCCATGGACTCAACATGCCTCTCAGTAAATAGCTTGGGGTGTCTACTTTCCAAAATGGGGTCATTTTGGGGGGTTTTGTGCTATTTTGGCATTTTATGGCCTTCGAAACTGTGATAGGTAGTGAGGAGTTAAATCAAAAATTTGCACCCTTAGAAATCCTGAAGGTGGTGATTGGTTTTCGGGGTGCCGTGCGCGACTAGACTCCCAAAAAGTCCCACACATGTGGTATCCCCGTACTCGGGAGAAGCAGCAGAATGTATTTTGGGGTGTCATTTCACATATGCCCATAGCATGTGTGAGCAATATATCATTTAGTGACAACTTTTTTTTTTTTTTTGTCATTATTCAATCCCTTAGGACAAAAAAAAAATAAATATTCAATGGGCTCAACATACCCATCAGCAATTTCCTTGGGGTGTCTACTTTCCAAAATGGGGTCATTTGGGGGGGATTTGTACTGCCCTGCCATTTTAGCACCTCAAGAAATGAGATCGGCAGTCATAAATTAAAAGCTGTGTAAATTCCAGAAAATGTACTCTAGTTTGTAGACGCTATAACTTTTGCGCAAACCAAAAAATATACGCTTATTGACATTTTTTTTACTAAAGACATGTGGCTGAATAAATTTTGCCCTCAATGTATGACTAAAATTTAGTTTATTCGATTTTTCCTATAACAAAAAGAAGAAAATATCTTTTTTTTTCAAAATTTTCGCTCTTTTTCCATTTATATCGCAAAAAAAAAAAATCGCAGAGGCAATCAAATACCATCAAAAGAAAGCTCTATTTGTGGGAAGAAAAGGACGCAAATTTCGTTTGGGTGCAATATTGCATGACCGCGCAATTACCAGTTAAAGCAGCGCAGTGCGAAATTGCAAAAAGACCTCTGGTCCTTAAGGTGTTTATTGGTCCGGAGCTGAAGTGGTTAATTGTCATTTCAAACGTCATCCAATTATTTTTAAATAAACTTATATGATGAGTCGTTACAATTTGCTGCAATAAGTCATCAACCCTTTCTAATGTGGCTAATCACATTTATTCACATTTAGCTAAAGCAACATTTCAGTCTAAATTGAAAAGCGGACAATGAGATATGGTGCATATTGGGAGCACAGCTATTTATTTAATACTGCAGTATTCTAGACATTGTCTTAATACACTATCCACCCCACTTTCTTTTGTTTGTAATCTGGTGATTCTGCAATACATTTGTTGGGGATGCTGCAACACCCTCTTTACTGCTCCCACACACAGAAAGTCTCATATCAAAAAGTCAAATGTTTTTCACTGCCACCAATCAGATTAAAGAGGTTGTAACCCTAGAAAAAGAAAAAAAAAATCCTGTTCCTTAAAGCATGTTAAACCGCATAGTGCTTGTGTGGTGTCATTGGTCCCTTTCTATGTTGTAATATACCTGGTTGATATTGCCTGTTCCTATGTTTCCCTTAGTTTGCTGACCACTGTAATGATGGCTGCTGATCCATGATACTGTGGTCAGTTTACTTGCCTCTGTCACCCTGCTGCTCTCCCTGTCCCCCTCCTCCTGTCCCCCTGCCTGTCATATTGGGAGTCTGTGAGCAATATCCTCAGCCCCACCCGCCGCAGCCAAATTATGCAGCCAAATACCTTTTTTCACATCTCAGATGTACAGTCACGTGACTGTCCTGCTGACGGAGGGAAAACACAGCCCCTGCCAGTGTAGTCCTTAGATTGGGGAAGGAGAGTGGCAGGCGGTCACGTGACCACACAATGGCAATTTCAAAAAAGGTATTTAGCTGCAGAATTTAAAAAACACAAAAACACACACACTGTGTAGTACATCTTGTTATTACAGAGGGGCTGGCAGGAATAACTGACTTTACAACCATTTTAGGAAAAAAGGAAACCCCCATGCTTCGGACTTTAAAGACAACAGCAACACAAGTATAAAGTAAAAAAGCGTTTATTATTACACATAAAATTTGATCAAACAAGCATGTAATGATCAGTTAAAAACAAGACATAACAAAAAAAACAAGAGAACAAAAATGTAACAAAAACATAACAAAATTGCATAGCAACAAACATAGAATTGTATCATAAATACTCTCCGATTATTGAAAAGCTCCGTTACCCGACATGTGTTTCTGGTTCAAGCCCTTTGTCAGGGGTATTGGATAGGAGAATATGTAGTCATAGTTTGCCTAATAAAGAAAATAAAAAAGGGTTTCATAGCAATATGACATGGATTATGGTAGCCATAAAAGAAAAGGACAAAAAGTTGTTCATGGGAAACTTACCATAAGGTACATAAAAGCTGATCTGAAGGAGCATACAGTACTATACGAACAGAAGAAGTGGATAAGACACTACAGAGGATGGCGTCACTGGAAGTCTATTGATATTGCCCCATGGATTCAAACAAATGTCTTGTGGAAGCCCTCCATGAACTGGTTGGTCACAGATCACGGTTGGTATATGAAGTGTAGCAGAGGAATTATGAAACTGCATATATAAAGACAAAGAAAACAGAAAAGAAAAGCAGAAAAGAAAAGGAAAGGAAAGGAAAGATAGGAAAGAAAAAAGAAGAGAGAGAAAGAAAAAAGGGGAGAGAGAAGAGAATAGGAGAAAAAAGGAGAGAAGGTGTAATGCTGTATACACACAACCGGACTTTGACAGCAAATGTCCGAACGAATCCGTCAGACAATTTGATCATGTGTGGGCTCCATGGGACCTTTGCTGTCCAAAAATCTGACGGACTTTAGAAATAGAACATCTTTAAAAAAAATTTACCGGAACTCCGCCAGACCCAGTTCATATTGAGAAATCCGCCCGTGTGTATGCTAGTCCGATGGACAAAAACCAACGCTAGGGCAGCTATTGGCTACTGGCTATGAACTTCCTTATTCTAGTCCGGTCATACCTCATCATGTTAAAATCCATCAGACTTTGATGTGATTTTGTGGGGCCAAGTCCGTTCATTCGGAAAGTCCCTCGGAGCTCCACCAAAAGTCCGTCGGGCAGACCGTCGGACCTAGTCCGTTGAAAAGTCTGGTCGTGTGCATGCAGCATAAGAAGTAGTCTTTTGAGACTACTGCATTTTCCCATACTGACACTTTCACAATTGGAGCGCATGACATTGTCCCCTTAATGTGAGGGGTCCGTGCTATGCGTTCCACACACCACAATTCCACGGCACCATTCACTGCACATATACGATCGCATCAATGAATTGTGCAAGCGTGGGCGTGCCGTCGAACTGCGCATGCGGGGACATCCAGCACCATATTTAAATCCCTGGAGCAGTGCTGTTTCATAGCACTGCCAGAGGAGATGAATGTCAGACGTGCATGAGCAGCACTAACCACAGGTACAGTGAGTACTCCAGCCTCCTTTAAGATGCTGGAGTTGAAATACAGGTGCATACTGGCCACTAAATACTTTATAAGCTATTTTCTATATGGACATTTTCTGGGGAGGGGTGTTTCAAGTGACCCTGAGTGTGCTACAAACAGACCAAGAAAGGCTATATTTGTGGCTTGGATAGCATCACTCAATAATCATCAGATTGACTACCATCCTCTGCAGTGTCTTTATTAACTTCTTCCGTTCGCATAGTACAGTATACTCCTTCAGATCAGCTATTGCTTACCTTATGGTAAGTTTCCCATGAACAACTTTTTGTTCTCTTCTTTTATGGCTGCCATAATCCATGTCATATTGCTATGATACTCTTTTTTTTAATTTTCTTTATTAGACAAACTATGACTACATATTCTCCTATCCAATCCCCCTGACAAAGGACTTGAACCAGAAACGCGTCGAGTACCGAAGATTTTCAATAATCGGAGAGTATTTATGATACAATTCTCTGCTTGCTATGCAATTTTGTTACTTTTTTTGTTATGTTTTTCTTCTCTTGGTTTCTTGTTACGTCATGTTTTTACCTGATCATTACATGCTTGTATGATCACATTTTATGCATAATAATAAATAATTTTTTACTTTATACTTGTGTCGCTGTTGCCTTTAAAATGCCAAGCAAAGGGGTTTCCTTTTTTTCCTATACAACAGGGATGTGGCAACAACACACTGATCTATGACATGGTGAAAACGTATCTATATATTTATAACCACTTTATCTGAAGGGTTACTGGAACAAACCATCAAAGTGAAAGGCCAGTAGCAGTGGCGGCTGGTGCTCAATTGTTTTGGGGGGCAGCAAACAAGCCCCCTGCCAGGTCCGCACTCACACCATCCACGGTCTTGGCTTCCTGGCTTCTCCTCCCGTCTCTAATACGGTCTTAAGATCTGCTTCCTGTCCTGATTGGCCGTGAGGAGAAGCCAGAAGACAATAGTGAATATTGATTCACTAATGTCACAAGCCCAACCTTTTTGATGCCACTTAAAGCCTCAGGCTCTAATCATGTGCTTCCAAAAAAAAACAACTCATAGAAACCTATGAGTCCAGCATCCCACATGTAAATTAGAGGGACGGCACCCCTACACCCCTTATGGACTGTTGGCTGGTAGGAATGTAGAGAATGGAAGAAAAAGGACAAGCTCTGATACAAGCAGACAGTTCTAGATATTTGTCTGTTCAGAATGACCTGGGATTCAGTTTTAGAAGTGCCAATGAAAATTGCTGCAGGTAGGTGCAGACACGTCTAGAAAGTGAATATTCTAACTTTAGCATGGTTGCCATTTTTTATTGGATACAATTGTGGTCTGGCAAAGCACCAGTACTTCCTGGCAGTTACAGACCTTGTCCCACCTTCTCCCGCTGTTCACACATTCCTATTGGTCAGGAATTTAAACCTTCTCCACACTATTTGAAACTAAAATCAGCCTACAAAAATCTTATCTGAAATATTTTTTTTTCTTCTAATTACAGATGCTGAAGTTTCCATTCTAGAGATCACATCTAAAATGAAATATTCATGTCCTTATTAATGACAGACAGTACAAGATACAGAGCTACAAAAACATGCCTGGAAAAAATCATATATTCATTAAATATAATGTAGCTAGGTTATGCTGTAATTAAATGAACTACAGTAAAAGACAGTGTTTACTGGGAAACCTTGATTTCTCACCTCTTGTAGGCACTATGGTTATGCATCTGTACATTAAATGTAATTATACAAGTGGGAGTTCAATGGAGCAGAAAAAACACAAGAGTACATTATTCCACCTTTCAGTCTTATGCTGCTAACTGTAAAGAAGCAATTTCTATGTATTAGCTTAAGGAAAATGATCTCCAAATCCAATCAGCTCTAGAGCTCCTTTTATGGGTGACAAGAATGTTTAAAATAGCTCTTGGCTTGTGTTAGTGAAGCAAGCTATTGTGGAAATTATGACAGAGCACAGGGTTTAATGGAATTATCAGGATAGGAGTAG
This sequence comes from Lithobates pipiens, assembly GCF_037356315.1. Classification (NCBI taxonomy): domain Eukaryota; kingdom Metazoa; phylum Chordata; class Amphibia; order Anura; family Ranidae; genus Lithobates; species Lithobates pipiens. Next base: position 461,866,846 of record NW_027507748.1, read on the forward strand.
TATAAAGAGATCAGAAAATGTTTCAAGAGACACATGGATAACCTTTAGCACACAATTAATGTGCCATAGAATATATACTGTTTTACTCTATTATACTCTTGAATACTATTACCCCATAACCTTTAAAATCAGTTAAACAGCCAGCTTAATTTATTTTAGCCTGTCTTTACAGTAGAAATGTTGTTCATTTCATTCTGTTCATTAGCCTATATGTATTTCACCCTTTCGCTGGCTGCCAGGGCTGTTTTTGAGGGTTTGCATATATGTTAACTGCTTGCCGACCAGGTGCCGCAGTTACACTGTGGCAGGTTGGCTCGGCTGTGCGAATCGCCGTAGCTGTCGGCTCGTACACGGCGATCTGTGGGTGCACACGTGCTGATTAGCCAGTGGGGGAGCCAATCAGCGGGTCTGGCAGATTAGATGTCCGCCGGCCGCCCGCAATCGTTCCCTGCAGTGACAGAACGGGGATCTGCCATAGTAAACAAGGCAGATCTCCGTTCTGACAGAGGATCACACAGAGAGACGGTCTTCCTGCTATGCAGGAAAACTAATCTGTGTGTTGTCCCAAGCAGTCCACCCCCCCCCCCCCACCCCCAGTTAGAAACACACTGAGGGAACACAGTTAACCCCTTGATCGCCCTAGATGTGAACCCCTTCCCTGCCAGTGCCATTAGTACAATGGTAGTGCATATTTTTAGCACTGATGCGTATTAATGTCACTGGTTCCCAAAAAGTGTCAAAAATGTCAGTTAAGTGACCGATCTGTCCACTGGAATGTCGCAGTTCCGCTAAAAATCGCTGATCACTGCCATTACTAGTAAAAAAAAAAAAATATAAAAATGTCATAAATCTACCCCCTATTTTGTAAACTTTCGCGCAAAGTAAAAATAATAAACGCTTTTTGGGATTTTTTTTACTAACAATATGTAGCAGAATACCAATTGGCCTAAATTGATGAAGAAATTCGATTTTTTACATTTTTTTTATTGGGTGTGTTTTATAGCAGAAAAAAAAGTATTGCTTATTTTCAAAATTCTCTGTATTTTTTTGTTTATAGCGCAAAAAATTAAAACCACAGAGGTGATTAAATACCACCAAAAGAAAGCTCTATTTGTGGGAAAAAAAGGACATCAATTTTATTTGGGTACAGCGTCACATGACCGTGCAATTGTCAGCTAAAGTAATGCAGTGCCATATCGCAAAAAAAAATTGCCTGGTCATTAAGGAGGAAAATCCTTCTGGGGCTGAAGTGGTTAAAAGAATAATTTTCAACCTGAGAATTAGTTAACACCCCCAACAGATTATAAGGTTTTAAGTAACTGACCTCTTTTTCTGAATATGCAAATTGCTTGGCTGATTCAATGACCTCGATACTTTTTAAATCTGAGGGTTTCTTGATAGGTAAATAAGTGGTATGGATACATGATGTAAGTTTAAAAATCTTAGGGACCATATTTTAGAACTGATGCTGTATAAATTGTAACCTGAGATTATGTTATATTATCATAGGATATCACCTCCATCTAGCTATCTGTCTCTTGATGAAGTGGACACATGCTCGACGGCATGTATTGAGGCTAGGGATGAGCTCGGTGTTCGACTCAAACGCATGTTCGACTCGAACATCGGCTGTTCGTCTGTTCGCCGAATTCAGAACTTTGTGGACCGATCGCACCAAATTCGTGTGTCACGAATGGCCCACAATGCACTACGTCATCACAGTGCATTGCTGGCTCATGATTGGCCCGCATGCTTGGCCAATCACAGCGCCGGCAGCGAGGAGAGTCATAATTGGCCACAGGCAGGAATTATTATACACTTAACAGTTTTTTTTTACCAAAGACACATAGCAGAATACATTTTGGCTTACATTTATGACAAAATTTAATTTTATTGGATATGTTTTAAAATAGAAAAAGAAAATATTGTTTTTTTTTCCAAATTTCTGCTCTTTTTCCGCTTATATCGCAAAAAAAAAAAACGGAGTCATGAATAAATGCCACCAAAAGAAAGCTCTATTTGTGCGAACAAAATGATAAAAATTTTATTTGGGTACAGTGTAGCATGACCGTTGTCATTGAAAGTGTGACAGTGCTGAAAGTTGAAAATTGGTCTGAGAAGGAAGGGGGTGAAAGTGCACAGTATTGATGTGGTTAAGGTCAGTAAGAATGAGTACCAGTACAGTGGTACCTTTGAGGAGGTGTTTCCATTCTTTCAGGGCTAAAGTGATTGCCAATGGCTCTCTGTTACTAATCTCGTAATTGCACTCTGCAGGTGACAATTTCTTGGAAAAGTAGCCACAAGGATGCATAGCGCACTCAGAGAGGTAGGACGTTGAGACAGAAGGGTGCCAACACCAGTCTCAGAAGTATTAACCTCAAGGATAAAAGGTAACATAGGATCAGGATGTGCCAACACAGGAGCAGAAACAAAGGCAGCCTTGAGACTCTCAAAGGCTATAATGGACTCTGGAGACCAACTCTGTGGGTTACTGTCCTTTCTGGTCATATCAGCCAGGGGCTTGACCAGAGACGAAAAGTTATGAATAAACTTCCGATAATAGTTGGGAAAGCCCAGGAAACGCTGCAGAGAACATAAACCCACATATCGGGGCCACTGTAGGACTGCCGAAAGTTTCTCTGGGTCCATTGAAAAACCAGCAGTGGAAATTACAGGAATTGAACCTGTTCATGATGGAGCTCGCACTTCTCCGGTTTACAATAGAGTTTGTTCTCTCTTCGTTTCTGAAGCACACGACAGAAGTCTGTGTGGTGGCTCTCCAGGGACATGGAAAATATGAGGATATCATCGAGATAAACCACCACACATAACTGCAACAAATCTCAGAGGACATTGAGGTACTCATAATGACCTGTTCTGGTATTAAATGCAGTTTTCCACTCGTCTCCCTCCTTAATCCTCATGAGATTGTATGCATCTCTCTAATCAAGTTTTGTGAAAACAGTTGCTCCCTTGAGATGGTCAAATAACTCTGTAATCAATGGAATCGCATAGGCATTCTTAATCATGAAACGATTGAGAGCCCATAATCAATGCAAGGTCTCATTTCACCACTCTTCTTCACAATTAAGAAACCAGCACCAGCAGCAGATGAGGATTTGCAGATGAAACCTCAAGAAAATGCATCTGCAATATACTCCTCCATGACCTTATCCTCCAAGACTGACAGGGGGTAAAGGTTGAAGGTCCATTGCGCAATCATATGCCCAGTGTGGAGGCAAACTACCGGCTTGAGCTTTGTCAAAGACATCACTAAAATTGCGGTACTCCTCTGGCAGGGAAGAGAGTGAAGAGGTGGACAAAACCTTGGCTACCTTCTGGAAGCATGTCTCACTGCATTGTGGTGACCAGGAGAGAACCTCAACACAAAGCCAAACAAAAGAGGGGTTGTGCCTCTGTAACCAAGGATAACCAATAAGTAGCGGAAAGTTGGGTGATGAAATAACTTGGAATTGGATTATCTCATGGTGAAGAGCCCCTACAGTCATGGACAATGGAACTGTCTCATGAGTCACATGAGCAGGCTGTAAAGGTCTCCTGTCAAGAGCCTCAATGTCAAGTGGAGTGTCACCCAGCTGCAGCACAATCGAGTGCTTTGATACAAAGTCAGCATCAATGAACAGGCCTGCAGCCCCAGAGTCAATTAGAGCCTATATCTCGATGGACGACTCAGCCCAAGAAAGGGCTTATCAGGGGCTTATCCTTCTGGATAACTGGGGATGAAACAATGCTACCTAAGGTCTGTCTGTGAGGTTTGGGCGTTCACTGGACCGATAGGACAATACTTAAAAAGTGACCTGCCTGACCACAATAAAGGCACAATCTTTCCCTCCTCCTAAAGCTTCTCTCATCTGCAGAGAGATGCCTGAAACCCAAGTGCATGGGTTCACCTTCACTGGTGAGGCATGGGAGGTGAGGGAGGCATGGGTGGGACTGCAAAGTTTGGAGACAAACGTACAGGAGGCTTCCACAAGCGCTCCCTAAAAGAGAGTCTTTCTCTGAGTCTGGAGTCAATGAGGATGGCAAATGTGACCAACTTCTACAGCTCAGTGGGTATATCTTGGGCTGCTATCTCATCCTTGATGGTATCCAAGAGACCATGGGAAAAAGCAGCCATGAGGGCCGTATTGTTCCACGCAACTTCTGCTGCCAGAGTAGGGAAATCAATGGCGTAGTCGGCAACAGTTCTTGTTCTCTGTTCGATGGACATGAGGTACTTGGCAGCAGAAGTGGAGCACGCAGCAACATCAAATACCCTTTTAAACAAAGCCACAAACTCAGGGTAACTCAATACAACATGTATTTGTGTCTCCCATAGAGGATTTGCCCAGGCCAAGGCTCTCTCAGAAAGCAAAGATATCACAAAACCTACTTTGCTTCTGTCCGTGGGAAACACCTGGGGCAGCATCTCAAAGTATATCTCAACCTGGTTGAGAAACCCTCTGCATTGGACTGTATCGCCCCCAAATCGCTGGGGAAGAGGAGTGGAACCAGACATACCTCTTATAGAGGTAACACTCAAGGCGGATGCCTGCACAGAGATTGGTGCAGCAGCAGGGTCAGCCTGCAACATAGGTTGTACTGGGTGGCCACAGTGGGAGATTCCAGGTGAGCCGTGTGACTCAGGAGCGTTTGTAACGCCATGGAGAACTGATCCATGTGATGATCCAGTTCATTCAATCTGGAAAAAATATTAAAAACAAGTGGATTGAATGAATGAATGAATAAGTTGTCTGTGATGAAATATGTAGGGGCAAGCATCTCAAGCATACGGAGTGTTTTGTGATCTGACCCGCTGCACCGAACAGTGGATGAGCGGGATAATGAGTGGGTGAGACATTTACAACTGGCGTACTACCCTGCGTCTGCCGTGACCACCATAGATCGCTTCACCAGTGCACAAACTTTCGTGATGTGTCTATCTTTGGCTTGTTTTGGCTTGTTTTGAATTTTACACATGTGAGTGAAATAGTATGGGTTTGTTAAGTTTTAATAAATGTGCTGTACTTTATCCCACTATTTGGAGTGCTTTTTATTTGCATGTGGAACAATCATTACTCGAGGAAAAAGAATTGTGGCAGTTATGTTTGAAATTTGGAGATCCATTTTAACCCCCATTGAGTGTGGGTGGAAGCGAGTTATGCCAAATACAAAAGTGGGAGGCAAATGCAACTGGTCAGTGCAAGTCTTTAAGTGGGAGTGGAATCACAATCACTGAGGTGTGGTGGATGAGCACAAGAACAACACCAAGATTTTATTCTACACCATTCATCGAACTACTGAGTGTTTATGAACTTTATATGGACACATTTTTTTATACATTTATTTTTAAAATTTTTCACAGGGAGTGTTTTTGGTTTTCACAATATGATATGATATGTGGTGCACATATGTTTTTTTTTTGTGAGTTTTGGTAGGTGTAGCAACTTTTTGCAAAGATTATTAGTTGCATATTATTAAGTAGTCATAGTAGTTAATAGTTAGTCACTGCTTATGCAGTTTTATTATTAGTTTGGTTATATTAGAGTGCTGCTATTTATTTCAATTTGTTTAGAGGTTTAAATTCATTTATATATTTGTTATATTGAAAGTGGCAGCTTTAGTTTTTCTTTAGACACTATTATATCACTTATCCAGAAGCACAGTGATGGTAACGCGAGTTGGAGGGCAGAAAACTTGTGGACCATCAGTTTTTGCAAACAAGTGGATTGACTGCATCTTCTGAATTCATGGCCTTCGCCTACTGTCAGAAACCATGAAATCAGACCGAGACAGAAGTACAGTTAAATCACACTTGTTTAATAATAAAAGTAAAAATAACAAACGTAGTCAAAACATAGCCAGAGTTCAGTAACCGGAAGGGATAGTCAGCCAATCCAGAAGTCAGCGATCAAAGTAGTGGAATAGCAAGCAAGATCTGGAGACAGAAGGGATGTCAGCAAAGCCAGTCTTTAACCAGAAACGCAGGAGATGTTTCTTGTGATGTTGACCAAGGTGAAGGCAGAGACCCTCTGGACTGGACAGCTTAAAGTGGAAGTAAACTCCCCTATCGTTTTCAGCCAAGCAAGCTGCCATCTTTGCCTCTGTTTAATCTTCAACTGCCAATGTGCTGCACATGTGATCCATTATGACACCAGCCATTGGATGGTTTGACTGTTTGGTTGAGAACATAACCAATGTGCAGTTAGCATTCCCGGCATGCCAGGAATGTAACTGTTTTTTTAAACTGTTTCAATCGATGGGTTTACTTCCACTTTAAGTAGGCAAGACTGATGAGCAGTATATAAACAACAGTTGAGTAACTGTGGAGAGAGAAGGGAGCTGGCAATTAGCTGACAGCTGAGTGGCCAGCTCAGAGAAGGAAGGGCTGAGCACAGCCCTGACAACTTGTTACTTAGCTGGGTCAATAACACAATAGGGCCTCATGCACATGGGCGGTTTTGTCCATTTACATCAAATCCCAGATTTTTTTGGGTGCCTGAGAGGCACATGTGCAGTGCCCAGCCCTGCTGCCAGCAGACTGTTGAAATCCGGCAGCATTACAACCCTAAATGCAAGTACCACTCAGTACAACATCCAGTGACCAAGTATTTTAGCCTGTTATGGCCCTGTTAGCACACTACCACCCGACATCACTGGATCTGGAAATTGAAGGCATCAATTTTAAAATTCTTGCCTGAACTGTGACTGCAACCAATCAGAGTAATGCACACAGTGCAGAGGTCAAGTGTAAGTAAGTGGGTACAGTAATAAACAACCACAAGCAACACTTTTCTCATATTATACTTGAATATGTGCTCAGTAACAGATTTTACCCAGCTACCAGGGCAGAGTGAATTTAACAATGTACACAATCTCTACAGCTTGCTTCATAACACTGTCTAGAAGTAGTAGTGGATAACTTACTGGAGATACACGCATATGCTGAGCAAGCCAGCTCACACCCACACTATACATTAGCCCAAGTCCAAAGATATGTAGACACAACATTTCTTCTAGGGCTTTGTTATCAGCTGAACTCAGAAGACAAGGCAACTTTAATACAAGCAGATTCTTCAGCAGTACGAGGAGCAAGTGCAAAGTACACTAGACCAAATCAACCAATCAGATTCCAGTGTTCTGCACTCTGGTATCAGTAAAAATCGTGATTAGTTGCTTTTGGTTACTGCACTTCCCTTAGCCATTTATCACTCATCTTCATCATCTTGCATGCACAGCATGACTGACATCTAGCGTAACATCCCCCTCTGACCCTGAGCATGTACAGTGATTGCTTCCCACTCTAATGGCGGCAAAAGGGCAAATAGTTTCTAGGGTTGTGGGTGAGCCAGTTTCTGGAGCGGAGGAAAGGGCACATATGATGGTCATACACAACAGTGTCTACTACAAGTCTATATTCCTTGTTATTCATGTGACTCTTCTCTCACTGTTTGCTTGTAAGCAGGTGTAGTCTATTTTCTCTACTGCAGGTGCCGCTCATCTACTGCGGCAATGCAGGTGGAGGAGGAAGTTGAATGAAACCTAGTTCCTCTATGGTTTCCTTGGTCACTGGTAGGCAGCATCTGATTAGATGCTGGCACCCCATGCGACTTTGGTGGCCATCTTGGGTCAGGCAGAATATATTTAAGACCCTGGCTCCTGGGTGTCACATACCTTACAGCGGAGTCAGACTGTTGAGGATGGCCTCTTGCACGGTTCCGGTCTCCACACCCCTGGAGGTGGTAACAGGGAGCGTGAAGACAGCGAAAGGGTGCAGGTGCCTGCAGGTGGAAGTTGAAGACCTGGAGATGCTGGGTCCTCACGGAGGAAGAGGTGTAGGTTGATCACGGAGGTAGACAGCGGAAGCTCAGCAGGTATACAGGAAACACTGCACGTCTGGAGCAAGCAAGGTCGGCAACTGGCAGGCAATGCGGTACAGGAACGAGAGGCAGGTGCGTAGTCAAGGACGAGCAAGGGTCTGGTAACGTGCTAGCAATGAGGTACAAAATCAGGAAGCAAGCCAAAGTCGTAAGTCCAAGTCGAGGTCAGTGGTAGTCCAGGAGATCGTAACAAGGAGTATCCAAAGGAATGGGTATCAGGAACAAGGTCACAGAAACAAGATCACAGGAACAACGATCAGGTGTCTCAGGAGTAGCTGAAGACGATCCAGCACTGGTATCAGGCCAGGATCCCGTTTATATAGGGAGAAGTGTGCCAGGATTGGTGGAAGTGGCCGTCCGTGCGTGAGTACGTACATACGTTCAGTTTGCGCGGGTGCCTCCGCGTGTTCGGATTGGCGTACGTCCACGTGTTCGGATTAGCGTGCGTCCGTTCGTTCAGGAACTCGTACGCCTCTGACGGGGACACCGCGCATGGCACCCAGAACGAAGATGAACCGCTGCTATACAGGGACGGGCATTCACACGGTGAGTTCCCTGACAGTGCCCCCCCCTTAAGGGCAGCCTCCGGGTGCCCCTTTGAACCAACCTTTGAGAGCGATGAAAAGCCCGTATGAGCCTCTGGGCATGAAGATTCACTTCGGGTTCCCAGGAATTCTCTTCAGGACCAAAGCCTTTCCATTTGATAAAGAATTGGTTTTGTCTTTGACGTTTCCTGTAATCCAAAATGGCTTCGATCTCGAACTCCTCCTCCCCATCTATCAATACAGCTTCTGGAGGGCCTAACTCCCGATCTGGAAAGGAATTGGATACATCAGGCTTAAGTAGAGAAGTATGGAATACAGGATGGATTTTGAATGAGCCGGGAAGTTCAAGTTCATAGGCCACTGAATTAATTTTCTTTTTGATTGGAAAAGGTCCCAAATATCTGGGTCCCAATTTTTTAGAGGGACATGCCAGTTTCAGGTTTGCGGTTGAAAGCCATGCACGATCACCGACCTTTAAGTCCAACCCCCCCCCCCCCCCCCTTCTTTTCTTGTCAAAAAATCTTTTATTGTCTTCCTGTGCCTTGGAAATGGTTTCTTTAAGTACCTGATTGTTGGTAACAAAGAAATTTAGCCTATCCTGGACGGCTGGTACAGGAGAATCCAGTATAGATGTTGGCAGAAAAGAAGGATGAAAACCATAATTAGAATAGAATGGTGACTGGTTTGTGGCAGAGTGAGTAGAATTATTGAATGCAAATTCTGCCAAGGGTAATAATGAGGCCCAATCCTCCTGGGAAAAGGAAGTGAAACAACGTAAGTACTGCTCCAACGTCTGATTAGTACGTTCGGTCTGTCCGTTTGTTTGGGGATGATAGGCTGAAGAAAAATTTAATTTGATACCCAGAGCTTCACACAATGACTTCCAGAATTTTGACGTGAACTGGACTCCACGGTCAGAGACAATATCACTAGGAATTCCATGGAGCCTAACAATTTCTTTAATGAATATTCTGGCTGTCTCAGTTGCAGATGGAGTTCCCTTCATGGGAATGAAGTGTGCCATTTTGGAAAAACGATCCACCACCACAAAACTAGAGGAGAATCCTTCAGATGGAGGGAGCTCAATAATAAAATCCATTGCGATTTTATCCCATGGTCTTTCAGGGATGGGTAATGGTCTCAACAATCCCCAGGCTTTATTTTTGCTACTTTTATTCCGGAGACAGGTTGGACAAGAGCTGACATAGTTCCTACAGTCCTTTGCAAGATTTGGCCACCAGAACTGTCTTTGAACTAAATTCATAGTCTTGTGACCCCCCAAAGTGACCTGCCAAGGGATAGTCATGACAAGCCTGTAGAACAGAGGTGCGGAGATTTTGAGGGATGAATAGTTTATCTCCTTGCCAGAGGAGACCATCTTTCTCTTGGAGGTTAGTATCTGGAGAGACTGATGCTCCTCGGGACGACTGACGAACCTGTAATAGAAAACTAGTTTGTGTTAGTAAAAAGTTTCCAGCTTGCAGAATAGTGTCCGGAGGGGATGAGGCTTCAGTTTCTGTGAACATACGGGATAATGCATCAGGTTTACTGTTCTTGGATCCTGGTCTGTAGGTTATATGGAAACTAAAGCGGGAGAAGAAAAGAGCCCATCTTGCTTGCCGGGGCCTGAGGCGTTTGGCCGTTCTGAGGTATTCCAGATTTTTATGATCTGTGTAGATCAATATTGGATGTGTTGCCCCCTCCAGGAGATACCGCCATTCTTCTAAGGCTGATTTGATTGCCAGAAGTTCCTGATCTCCCACATCATAGTTCCTTTCCGACGCACCTAGTTTTTTGGAAAAGAAAGCTACAGGGTGCATTAATGACTTAGGCCCTTGGCGTTGGGACAGAATGGCGCCTACAGCATTCTCTGAAGCATCCACTTCCAGAGTGTAAGGTAGAGCAGGGTCAGGATGTTTAAGTATTGGGGCAGATGTGAATAGTCCTTTCAGTTTATCGAATGCAGCTTGAGCTGCAACAGTCCATTGAAACCGGTTTTGTTTGCTGGTGAGTTGTGTGATAGGCACTATAACACTGGAAAAGTTTCTGATAAATTTCCTGTAGAAATTGGAGAATCCAATGAAGCATTGTACCCCTTTCTTGTCAGTTGGAGGTGGCCAGGACAAAATGGCTGAAACCTTCTGAGGATCCATTTCTACTCCCTCAGTTGATATCACCAGGCCGAGGAAGTGAATGGTCTGACGTTCGAACTCACACTTCTCGGCTTTAGCATAGAGCCCGTTTTGCCTTAGTCTGAGAAGAACCTGTTTTACATGGTCGCGATGGGGTTCTAGAGAGTTTGAAAATACCAAGATGTCATCCAAATAAACAATTACGAACAAATCCAAAAAGTCCCTGAAAATATCATTAACAAAATGCTGAAAAGTAGCTGGTGCGTTGCAGAGTCCGAATGGCATGACCAGGTACTCAAAGTGGCCAAAGCGTTTCCGAAAAGCCATTTTCCATTCGTCCCCTTCACGGATTCTGATCAAATTATAGGCCCCTCGTAAATCCAGCTTTGTAAATATTTTCGCTGATCGAAGTCTCTGGAATAATTCCAGAATCAATGGAAGGGGATAGCGATTTTTAATCGTCACCTTATTCAAATCCCTGTAATCGACACACGGGCGGAGCGAATGGTCCTTCTTTTCAACAAAGAATATTCCAGCACCAGCTGCATAAGAGGAATGTCGAATAAACCCTTTCTTGAGATTCTCATCAATATATTCTTTGAGGACCAGAAGTTCTGGTTCCGATAAGAGAAATATCCTTCCGAAAAGGAATTTCAGCTCCTGGCAATAATTCGATTGGGCAATCGTAGACCCGATGAGGAGGGAGAGTATCCGCCTTTCGTTTGTCAAAAACGTCTAGGAAACTATGATATGTGGTTGGGACCAGTCTCTGGGCCTCAGATGTAGGGCCTGAACAGGCAATGACTGGGACCAGGTGGTGTGAGATCTTGAAGCAATTCTGGAGGCAGTAAGTGGACTGAAAAACCACCTCACCAGTCACCCAGTTTATTTGGGGATTATGGGCTTGTAACCAGGGCATTCCCAAAATGATTGGGAATAGTGGTGAAGAAATGACATCCAGGCGGAGTAATTCTTGATGATCGGATAGGATGTTGGCGGACAGTGGTTGAGTCTCATGGGTAATGGGGCCCGATCTGATGTTTGATCCATCCGCTAACCGTATGGAGAGTTGACGTTGCTTGGGTATCAATGGAATATTGTGTTGCAGAACGAGAGCATGATCAATGAAGTAGCTACAGGCGCCAGAATCAACTATAGCTTGAACCTGGAGTGTTCCTTCTGGAAGCTGTAAGGAAAGGGGAACAGCAATATGAATTGATTTTGTCAAAGGTAATGTATTGGGTTCAAGAGATGAGTTTTTGAACTTACGGATCTTATTTGGACACGTATTTGCATAATGACCAGCTTCCCCACAATAGAGACAGAGATTGTTCTGGCGTCTGCGTTGCTTTTCTTCCGAAGATAACGGTGAACGAAGCAATCCTATTTGCATTGGCTCTGGAGCTTCGGAAGTGGTAGCCGGTGTGGGAATGGGAGGATGATTCAGGACCTTAGGTAACATCCATGTGGGACGGATCTGGCCAATTCTCTCAGATCTCCTTTCCCTGAGACGGCGATCGATTTGAATTGATACTTGTATTAGGTCCTCCAAAGAACTGGGAACTCCGATACGGGCCAACTCATCTTTTAGTGGCTCGGAAAGTCCAATACGGAACTGGTAACGTAGGGCGGCGTCGTTCCATTGAGTATCAGAACTCCACCGCCTGAAGTCCGTTACATAATCCTCCACGGGTCTGCGACCCTGCTGCAGAGCATGGAGACTGGCCTCACCAGTTGTGGCACGCTGAGGGTCATCATATAATTTAGCCATCTCGTTCAAGAAAGAGTCCATTGTATCAAGCAGAGGGCTGGCCTGTTCTAATAGGCGGTGGGCCCAGGTTTGAGGTTCCCCCTGAAGCAAGGAGACGATGAATCCCACCTTTGTGCTCTCCAAGGAGAAGGTACGAGGCTGTAGCAGAAAATATAATTGCCATGCATTTTGGAAGGCACGGAATTTGCTGCGATCTCCGGAAAACCTCTCTGGAGTGGGAACTCGAGGCTCGGGGGTGGCACCACTACTGCAGGTACAGATGCTGAAGTTGCCGGATTGGCGGACCATGATGCTGTGGCCCCTTGGGAAGCAGTGGTGCTTGGTGTTAATGACTCCACTCTCTGCTCAAGTTGGTGATAACCATCTTGCAGGCCCTGAACTGCCTGGGTAAGGGCAGAGATCTGTTGGCACAAAGCTTCCAAAGGTGAGGCCCCCCTGTCGGACTCAATTTTTCTGGCTGGATCGTACTGTCACGTACCTTACAGTGGAGTCAGACTGTTGAGGCTGGCTTCTTGCACGGTTCCGGTCTCCACACCTCTGGAGGTGGTAACAGGGAGCGTGAAGACAGCGAAAGGGTGCAGGTGCCTGCAGGTGGAAGTTGAAGACCTGGAGACGCTGGGTCCTCACGGAGGAAGAGGTGTAGGTTGATCACGGAGGTAGACAGCGGAAGCTCAGCAGGTATACAGGAAACACTGCACGTCTGGAACAAGCAAGGTCGGCAACTGGCAGGCAATGCGGTACAGGAACGAGAGGCAGGTGCGTAGTTAAGGACGAGCAAGGATCTGGTAACGTGCTAGCAATGAGGTACAAAATCAGGAAGCAAGCCAAAGTCGTAAGTCCAAGTCGAGGTCAGTGGTAGTCCAGGAGATCGTAACAAGGAGTATCCAAAGGAATGGGTATCAGGAACAAGGTCACAGGAACAAGATCACAGGAACAATGATCAGGTGTCTCAGGAGTAGCTGAAGACGATCCAGCACTGGTATCAGGCCAGGATCCCGTTTATATAGGGAGAAGTGTGCCAGGATTGGTGGAAGTGGCCGTCCGTGCGTGAGTACGTACATACGTTCAGTTTGTGCGGGTGCCTCCGCGTGTTCGGATTGGCGTACGTCCACGTGTTCGGATTAGCGTGCGTCCGTTCGTTCAGGAACTCGTACGCCTCTGACAGGGACACCGCGCATGTCGCCTAGAACGAAGATGAACCGCTGCTATACAGGGACGGGTATTCACAGGGTGAGTTCCCTGACACTGGGTTTGGTGCGCAATCTGTAAGTGGCAGTTTAGGGACAGGATACCTGTTTGTCAGGGACAGGGCTTAACATCAGGGAAAGATTCAAGAGGAGAAGAGAAAGTGCAGGGACACGCCATACTTCCTGGAGACCTCTCCATTTGGGTATAAGCCAGCCAAGCCACATCCCACTCCTCAAGACAGATGCTGTTGGCTTCCCCGAGACTTCCATTTCCTGATGCTGTTACATCTTGTGAGTGTTCCCGGTTGCTGATCCTGCCAGGTCTGTTGTGTATTGCTGGACTTTTGTTATATCACATTCTTGTTTTTTGCACCTGGACTCTCAGTGTGTTCTGCCCACCACACACGCTGTACCTACCCACCCGCTGTCTGACTACCATTCCTATAGGTGTCCAGTGTCCATATTTACAAACATTGCCTGAAAAAGCTACTAATAAACCAGCAACTTGATAGTGTTTTATTCCTGCGCTACCACTGGTGATCTATCAAATGTCAGGGGCTGCTGCTACTACCGGAATGGATCACGCCGTAATATTAAACCAGCAACTTGATTGAACAGCTGGCAGTTCTGATGGATTACGGAAAGTGCTCAAGCATGCGCACAACCCACGGAAACACATTTTTATCGGGAACACAATCTGAGGCACTTTTTATTTGGGGACAGCCTCCTGAAACTGGGCACATCTGGTCACCCTACCCTAAAGAAACTCTGTCTCTGTGACAGATATATTAAGTGAAAGAATTTTAGGATGCCCGCAGCAGCTTTCAGTATTTCCTGCTTCCCTCATATGCTGAGTGATAGGTACTTGATAATAGTAGTAATGAAAGTTGTGCATTCATTCCTTTGTCCATTCTCCACCACATTGGCCAATGAGCAGTGAGACAGTCATAAAGAAGAGCCAGTAAGGATGGCATAGGAGGGTGAGGAATGAGGCAGAAAAACTGGGCACGTTCCAAAAGTATTCAGCAGTGTAAGAGCATTGCCTTTCAGAACAACCTCATATATAGGCAAAAAAGAGAGTAATGAATTGCTGCGTGTATGTGAAGGTCCTTCTGGGTGCCTGAAATGTAAACTTGTCACCAACTTTTTGTTTTCTTAAGGTTATTAATAAGTAGAGGATTTAGGATTTATTATTAGTTTGGAGACACATGAAAAAGTGCACCCCAAGGGGGCGAATGAGCGGCTTGTAAGATGGTGGACGCATATTATCTGGGCTCCGGTCCCCGTCTCTCCTTTCGAGGCTCCCGTGCTGCTCTGACTGTACCTTACGCCACGGGAGCTGCACCATTTACCTCCAGAAGAGCCCAGGCATCCCATGGGTAAGATTGGATTTCAAAAACACTTCTACCAGTCTTACACCGAGTCACGGCCTTCACAGCTCATGAAGTGGTTTCTGCTTAGGCTGCAATCCCTGACCTTGGTTACTCGGAACGTACAGACCCCCTAGCACTCACAGATGGGTCATTTACAGGGGGTCCCCTAAAGCCACAAAAAGGGCCCATCACTGTGGGTGCCCTGGATGTAAAGCTGCAGGAACTGCTAAAAGATTTAAAGTGTTTAATAAGGCAAAAGTGTAAATCAGCCCCTCTATTATACTCAGGCATATCAGACTGTGTAAGTTTTTTCTAAAAAACGAGCCATGTAAAAAACTTTTAAGGGTGATCTTTAGGCCGGTCACCTGACTCGCTGCCGCTTTACACCTCTGATATATGGCTCCTGCAGGATTGGGCCGAGATCCCCCTCTGATGTCAGGGATGGCCAGGTGGCTGCTCAGCTACTCCCTCAGAATCCCTGTCTCGGAAATGTCACATGACTGGTCTGAAGATAGCTCTAAAAAAGTATTTACATGCCTCGTTTTTAGAAACAACTTACACAGTGTGGCATGCCTGCCTATAATAGAGGGGCTGATTTATACTTTTGCCTTAATAGGTGGCGGGGACAAAAGACACACAACACGAAGCTGACAGGCAGGGAGGAGGGGGTGAGGGGGAGAGAGGAGAGCAGAGAGGAGAGCTGCAGATGACGGAGGGACGTATGCTGACCATGGTTTCAGCAGCCCTGATTATCGTGGTCAGCACAGAGAGGGGGATACAGGAAGTGGCAGGATCACCCAGGTTTTTTACAGTTTAGAGGGGGGCAGATTAGATAGCACAAGTACTGTGCAGTCTAATCTGCTTTAAGGGAACAGGATCTGTATTTTTTTGTTAGGTTAACAGACACTTTAAAGAGGAAGTAAACCCTTCCAAACAACTTGGACCTATAGGTAAGCCTAGATTAAGGCTTACCTGTAGGTCCAAGCAATATCTCCTAAACCTATATGGTTTAGGAGATATTTGCCCGAAAATGGGCACCGCTGTCTACGGCGCATGCGCCGTAGACAGCGGCGCGCAGGCGCACTAAATGCGGCAAATCCAAGAATGGATTTGCCAAATTTGTCGACTCCCGTGCGCATGCGCGGGAGTGACGTCATCGCGGCTTCGCCGTATGACAGCGGCGGAGCTGCGAGGCGCGACTCCCGTGCGCATGCGCGGGAGTGACGTCATCGCGGTTGCGCCGCTGTGATTCGTCGGAGCTGCGAGACGCCACAAGCAACATGGATGCGGCGGACTACAGGGGACAGCGGCGACTTCGCTGGCTCCTGTGTCAGGTGAGTGACACATAATGAGCTACTATGCGATGCATAGTAGTCCATTATGCTTTACCTTTGCAGGGAAAAAAAGAGGAAGTAAACCCATCAGGGTTTACTTCCTCTTTAACCCACACTATTACCATGGGTGTGGGGAAAATCGCACATGAACTCAGGGGGGGAATTACCCAACTAGGGGAATGCACTGATACCCTTGAACCTAAATTTGATGAACTAGCACAGTATGTACACATTTTGGAAAAAGATAATGCTGCCCTTAAGCATAAAGTCTCCCAAACTCAAATACAGCAAGAAGACCTGGAAAACAGGGAACACCGCCAAAATCTACGGATTTGTGAAGTCCCTGATGCCATAAATGATAACTAGTTACGCTCTTATCTTTTGAGCCTCTTTGTCACCCTGGCACACCACATTCCAGATACTGATTGGCGCCATGATAGGGTTACTGAGCAGGCACATGGGGCCCCATTACAGCCAGACAAATAGGAGTAGCAGTGCGGCAAGGGAGTCAGGCTTAGCGGGCACAGGCAGTCCGACGGGCAGGGCCGCCATCAGGGGGGTACAGAGCCCGTACACTAGTAAGGGGGCCGAGGACCCGAGCATCTAGAAGGGCCCGGCTGTCTGGCGGGGATGGGAGAAGGCATGGGGTGGGTGCAGGAGAGCTCTGTGGCTGCGCTGGCTTTCGGGATATGAGTGTCATTGAGCTCTCACATTGTGCTCTTTGCTACCATCTCTGGTAAATTCCTGCATATGTAACCTTCATGTGTGCTGCACAAGAGCTGGGGCAAGGAACACCACCTGACAGTGTACAGGTGTGAGGGGGACTGAGAACGTACAGGTGTGAGGGGGAGCTGAGAGCGTACAGGTGTGGGGGAGCTGAGAGTGTACAGCTGTGAGGGGACTGAGAGTGTATAGGTGTGTAGGAGGTGCAAACATACAAGTGTGAAAGGGGGCTGAGAGCGTACAGGTGTGATGAGGGCTGAGAGCATACAAGTGTGAAGGGGGGCTGTGAACGTACAAGTGTGAAGGGGGACTGAGAGTGTACAGGTGTAAGGGGGGATGAAAGCATACAGGTGTGAGGGGGGCTGATAGAGCGTACAAGGGTGAGGGGGGCTGCAAATGTACAATGTACAAGTGTGAATGGGGGCTGAGAGTGTACAGGTGTGAAGGGGCTGAGAGAAGGGGCATAACTAGAAATCATAGGGCCCCATAGAAAAATGTTGTATGGGCCCCTCCTCACCCAGGGGCGGATCCAGAGTCTAGTCTCGGGAGGGGCACTGATAGAAAATACTTTTTTGGGGGGCAATTTATTGGGGCAATGGCTGATGTTGGCGCTTCAATTATCATGGCACCATTTGTGTTATGGTGTCAGGATGATTGAAACACATTATTTATATTATTGCATTGTTATAGAAAATTAAATAGTTCAACTCACCATAATGCAGAATCAATGGGAGCCCCGAGTGTGTCACCTGCCACTAGATGCAGATTGTCACTTGTCACAAGTTGCAGATTGTCCACCTGCCACACATTGCGGATTGTCCACTTGTCACATCACCTGCCACCCATTGCCGATTTTGCTCACTTGTCACGTCACCTGTCACCCATTGTGGATTGTCCACTTGCCACGTCACCTGCCACACATTGCGGATTGTCCACTTGCCACATCACCTGCCACCCATTGCGAATTGTCCATTTGCCCCATCACCTGCCACCCATTGCGGTTTGTCCATATGCCACGTCACCTGCCACCCATTGCGGATTGTCCATTTGCCACGTCACCTGCCACTCATTGCGGTTTGTCCACTTGCCATGTGACCTGCCACACATTGCGGATTGCCTATTGCCACGTCACCTGCCACCCATTGCGGATTGTCTATTTGCCGCGTCACCTGCCACACATTGCGAATTGTCCACTTGCCACATCACCTGCCACCCATTGCGGATTGTCCATTTGCCACGTCACCTGCCACACATTGCGGATTGTCCATTTGCCATGTCACCTGCCACACATTGCGGATTGTCCACTTGCCACTTCACCTGCCACCCATTGCGGTTTGTCCATTTACCATGTCACCTGCCACCCATTGCGGATTGTCCATTTGCCACGTCACCTGCCACAAGTTGCGGATTGTCTACTTGCCATATCACCTGCCACAAGTTTCAGATTGTCCACTTGCCACGTCACCTGCTACACATTGCGGATTGTCCACTTGCCACGTCACCTGCCACACATGGCAGATTGTCCACTTGCCACATGACCTGCCACAAGTTGCCTATTGTCACTTTCCTACTAAGGTGGGGAATGGGATTGTCACATCTGTTTGCCAGTCTGAGTCAGGCAGTAGAGAGATGATGTAATCTCTCTGCTGCCTGCACAGTGAGTGAGGGCGGAGCTGGCAGTTTTCAGGGCGGGCGCTGGGCGTTGAGAGATGATGTCATCTCTCTGCCCCGCCACCCGCTGATTGGCCACCCACCGAGCCTCCCCGCTGGCAGCTTCTCTGACAACCACCCCCCCGCCGCCGCCGCAGGGTCACCCGGCTGCGTCCGCTCGTACAGTCAGTGTGACTGTATGAGCGCTGAGCGGACAGGCAGCTTGGCGGCTCACCTGCCGCCCACTCACCGGCCCTCCTCAGCTGCGGGCCCCATAGCGACTGCACGGGTCGCTATGGCGGTAGTTCCGCCACTGACTGAGAGCATACAGGTGTGAGGGGGGCTGAGAGTGTACATGTGTGAGGGGGGTTGCAAACGTACAAGTGTGAAAAGGGGCTGAGAGCGTACAGGTGTGAAGGGGGCCAGCAAACATACAAGTGTGAAGGGGGGCTGTAGAAAATATTGTACTTTAATTCTTAGGAGTAGGTGCGTAAATTGGGAAGGCTTGTAGGGGCCCCATAGCATTACTTTGCCCAGGGGCCCATTATGCTATTAAGATGGCTTTGCCCACAAATCTTTGGCCCTCAAACCACCACCAGGTGCCAATCCCAGGGACATTATCATTTACTTTCACTACTACGAGCTACGAGAGTAAAAAAAAACCTCACTGCAGCCACTCGTAACAGAGGCTGTCTGGACCATAAAGGTACCAAAATTCAAATCTTTAGTGACTTATCACCTATCACTCTGGCTAAATGACTGACCCTGCGACCTGTCACTACCCACCTACAGAACCATCAGGTCGTCTACCGCTGGGGTTTCCCCTTTTGGTTGTCAGCCTCTAAAGACGTGGTACAATACTCAATGTGGGATCTCCATGAAAGTGAAGCCTTCTTACGCAACCTAGGCCTCCCACCACTACCTGAGGATCAGCTCCAACTGCCTCTTCCTGCTTCTTTGCCATTCTCCACCCCTGGAAAGATCTGGACCCCTGTGCAGCTAAGAAAACAGAAAGCATCCTCCAATCCTCAATGGGCAGCTTCATCTAGATACCCCCCCTGATGGCCTCCTACTGAAATCCTTGCTGTCCTGTTTCTACACAGATCGTTTATGATCCATCTACTTGTTTTGATCTTGATGTAAAGATCTGGTTTCTTCACCCAAGGGATTAACACCACAACTACTGACATTTGTTTGGTTATTCACTTTGTTTAACTTTCAAGCTCTTTGGAAAGATGACGGGCCTACTTGTCTGGTTTGGATACCCTCGTCACTCACCAGAGTTGTTGTTTTTCTTTTTTTGTTTTGTATTTTATTTGCTTAAACTTTTTGGTCTTTTGTTCAATGACTCTTTTCTTCTGTACACCATGGACAACATATTTTGTTTGATCTGGTGATGATAGCATTGAGTATATATATATATATATATATATATATATATATATATATATATATATATATAAATATATATACAGTGGTGTGAAAAAGTGTTTGCCCCCTTCCTCATTTCCTGTTCCTTTGCATGTTTGTCACACTTAAGTGTTTCGGAACATCAAACCAATTTAAACAATAGTTAAAGGACAACACAAGTAAACACAAAATGCAATTTGTAAATGAAGGTGTTTATTATTAAAGGTGAAAAAAAATCCAAACCATCATGGCCCTGTGTGAAAAAGTGATTGCCCCCCTTGTTAAAACATACTATAACTGTGGTTGTCCACACCTGAGTTCAATTTCTCTAGCCACACCCAGGCCTGATTATTGCCACACCTGTTCACAATCAAGGCATCACTTAAATAGGAGCTGCTTGACACAGTAAGGTCCACCAGAAGATCCTTAAAAGCTACACATCATGCCGAGCCCCACAGAAATTCAGGAACAATTGAGAAAGAAAGTAATTGAGACCTATCAGTCTGGAAAGGGTTATAAAGCCATTTCCAAAGCTTTGGGAATCCAGCGAACCACAGTGAGAGCCATTATCCACAAATGGCGAAGACATTTGGTGAACCTTCCCAGGAGTGACCGGCCGCCCAAAATTACCCCAAGAGCGCAGCGACGACTCATCCAAGAGGTCACAAAAAGACCCCACAACAACGTCCAAGGAACTGCAGGCCTCACTTGCCTCAGTTAAGGTCAGCATTCATGCCTCCACCATCAGGAAAAGACTGGGCAAAAATGGCCTGCATGGCAGAGTTCCAAGGAGAAAACCACTGCTGAGCAAAAAGAACATCAAAGCTCATCTCAATTTCTCCACAACACATCTTGATGATCCCCAAGACTTTTGGGACAACATTCTGTGGACCGATGAGACAAAAGTGGAACTCTTTGGAAGGTGTGTGTCCAAGTATATCTGGCGTAGAAGGAACACTGCATTTCATAAAAAGAACATTATACCAACAGTAAAATATGGTGGTGGTAGTGTGATGGTCTGGGGCTGTTTTGCTGCTTCAGGACCTGGAAGACTTGCCGTGATAAAAGGAACTATGAATTCTGCTGTCTACCAAGAGATCCTGAAGGAGAATGTCCGACCATCTGTTCGTGTACTCAAGCTGAAACGAACTTGGGTTCTGCAGCAGGACAATGATCCTAAACACACCAGCAAGTCCACCACCGAATGGCTGAAGAAAAACAAAATGAAGACTTTGGAGTGGCCTAGCCAAAGTCCTGACCTGAATCCTATTGAGATGTTGTGGTATGACCTTAAAAAGGCCGTTCATGCTCGAAAACCCTCTAATGTAACTGAATTAGGACAATTCTGCAAAGATGAGTGGGCCAAAATTCCTCCAGGACGCTGTAAAAGCCTCATTGCACGTTATCGCAAACGCTTGGTTGCAGTTGTTGCTGCTAAGGGTGGCCCAACCAGTTATTAGGTTTAGGGGGCAATCACTTTTTCACACAGGGCCATGATGGTTTGGATTTTTTTTCACCTTTAATAATAAACACCTTCATTTACAAATTGCATTTTGTGTTTACTTGTGTTGTCCTTGACTATTGTTTAAATTGGTTTGATGTTCCGAAACACTTAAGTGTGACAAACATGCAAAGGAACAGGAAATGAGGAAGGGGGCAAACACTTTTTCACACCACTGTATATATATATATATATATATATATATATATATATATATATATATATATATATATATATATATATATATATATATATATATAGTCCAATATGGCTTTAAGCATTTTTTCCTGTAATGTTAAAGGTTTAAACTCTATCCATAAGAGATGATTAGCTTTGAAGGAATTCAAATCTTCTAAAGCAGATGTGATCATGGTTAATTTTTAAGCAGAGGGATCCCTTAAGTTTGCCTCTAAACTATTTCCCACCACTTTTGTTGCTTCCGACCCTTCTAGAAATGCTGGTGTAGCAATTTTGATAAAACTTACATGTTCATTGCGGATTGAATCCTCCTTCCTGGACCATCATGGCCGTTTAATTCTCCTGAACTGATCTTACGTGACCACAGCTTTCACCTTGGTTAATATCTATGCACCTAACTTGGGGTAGATAGGGTTTCTTACAGAGGTATTTGAGAAGATGCACAACTTTTTACAACCCTTTATGATCATAGATGGTGATTTTAACATCTGTATGTACCCAACTAAAGATAGATAAACTGTTCAAACCACCCCACCAACCCACACTCAAAGATTGTCCACATCTTTTAGCAAATTTATTAGATCCCATAACCTTTTTGGCTCCTGGCGGGTCAAACATCCCATTCATAAGCAATTTATGTTTTATTCTCCCTCACATAAACTTTACTCCTGCCTAGACCACTTCTTTGTGTCTTCCCCCTTATTAACACATTTGGTATCCTCTGAAATAGATCCCATAACATGGTCGGACCATGCACCCATACTTCTGGATCTCATCTTGTCTGCTCCGACTAAGAAAACATGCCATTGGCATCTCAATGGATCCCTTCTGTGGATTCCTAAAATCAAGGATTGACTCCTACAAAAGCTGTCAGGGTTTTTTAAATTTAATTATGACACAGTGTCGGAGACCTCCACCCTATGGGAAGCCCATAAGGCTTTTTTTAAATAGGAGTCCACTCTTCATAAAATGCTGTTACTTGACCAATTATGCACTATAGAGATGTGCTTGCTCCTCTTCCCTGTGATGGAAAGTCTTTAGCTATGAGTAAGATCTCAAAGTCAATGCTATGGGCTAGAAAAAAATGTTATGAATATGCCAACAAATTCCATAGAATGCTTGTGCAAAGGCTTAAACCCTGCCCTTTTCTCACCATACCTGATTTCCTCCTCCAATCTGATGGCTTTCCGACCTATTACCCTCGTACTAATGTCCAAGATTTTTAGGGAGTTTTACCATAAGCTATACAATTACAATTGTCTTACTGCAGACCCACATTCCCAGTTGACGCAGAGAGAGTTGGACTCTTTACCTCTTTGCAGCTTCCCAAATCACTCTACGCTTAATATGCCTGATACGGCTGAAGAACTGGCAGAGGTCATTTGACACCTGCCTTCACATAAGTCCCCGGGCCCCGATGGTTTACCTTATTTTTTATTATAAAACCTCCCAACTATAGCTCCCCATTTGTTACATTTTTTGGCTACCTGATGAAGGGTACTTTTCCCCATCCCCAATTTCTCCATGCCCATATTACAGTCATCCCGAAACCCAGGCAAAGATCTATCCATGCCTGATAATTACCGCCCCATTGCATTATTAATTTGGATTATAACATTTTTACAAAAATTCTTGCAAACAGATTTTCATTACTAATCCCATCCTTAATTCATAGGGATCAAGTGGGCATTGTCCCTACAAGACGTGCTAACACCCGACAAACTATTAATCTCATAGACTTTCTAACAAAAATGAAATGCTCTGCCCTGGTTCTAAGCCTAGGTGCCCAAAAGGCTTTTGACTGCCTGAATTGGTCTTTTATGTCTGCTACTTTGTCTCTCTATGGTTTCTCTGGTCTATTTATCCATGCTCTATGAGAATTATATTCCATAACCTCTTCCCAGGTACAACTTTCCTCCCATCTGTAGCGGCCATTCCTCCTAAGAAATGGCACTAGGCAGGGCTGCCCCCCTCTCACCCTTACTCTTCATTCTCAGCTTGGAGCCCCTGACTTCTGCCCTTCACTCTCATCCTGACATTCGAGGAGTGTGATTGCGACAGAGGGAGTATAAGCTAGCCCTTTTTTGCCAATGATGTACTGTTCACATTATCTCATCCACTTACTTCTCTCCCTTCATTACATAAGATCTTAAACTCCTTTGGTGCCTTATCAGGCTTAACCACTTAAGCGCTGGAAGATTTGGCTGCTCAATGACCAGAGCATTTTTTGCGATACGGCACTGCGTTGCTTTAACTGACAATTGCACGGTTGTGCGATGCTGTACACAAACAACATTTACATCTTTTTTTCACACAAATAGAGCTTTCTTTTGGTGGTATTCGATCATCTTGGCGGTTTTTATTTTTTGCGCTATACACAAAAAGATCGTCAATTTTGAAAAAAACACAATATTTTGTACTTTTTGTTGTAATAAATATCCCCTTTTTTTTTAAAAAAAAGCACATTTTTTTCTCAGGTTAGGCTGATATGTATTCTTCTACATATTTTTGGTATTAAAAAATTGCAATTAGTTTATTTTGTTATAAGTTATAGCGTCTATAAAATAGGGGATATATTTATGGTATTTTTTTTTATTTTATTTTTTTTACTAGTAATGGTGGCAATTTGCGATTTTTTATCATGACTGTGACATTATGGCAGACACACCGGACACTTTTGACACATTTTTGGGACAACTGACAATTATACAGAGATCAGTGCTATAAAAATGCACTGATTACTGTATAAATGTCACTGGCAGGGAAGGAGTTAACACTAGGGGGCGATCAAGGGGTTCACTGTGTTCCCTGACTTTGTGTTTCAAGGGGATGAGGGGACTGACTAGAGGGGGTGACAGATTGTGGTTCCTCGCTGTTGTGAATTCATGAAGAAATACATTTAATATTCACTGGCAGAGATGAGAGATTTCAGTAGGCCTAAAAAAAGGTGGATGAACTATAGTGTTCATATTATTGAACTGTGACCTCTTGGAGAACTTTAAAGCAAAGTACAGGATCTCACAGGTTTTTCCAAATGTTAAAGGGATTAGCTATCTTCCAAAGTTCTACAAGCCTGTATTGAGACAATGTGTTGCCTGAACAAAAGGGATGTTTGGTCACAAACACCAGAAAAACTCTTATCTAGCTCCTTGAATGGACAAGGAAGGCTGTGCAAATATATATGGCAAGGTTTGGGCCAGACTTAGGAGGTACCTGTGACTAACAGTCATTAAACCTGAATGACCAGAACAAATATCCCATTGTCTCAGAAAGTGAGAGATCAACAAAATCGATTGTGTGAATTGTAAAGACTTGAAGGACACAACTAAGCCATTTAATAATTTATTGGAAGCTCAAAATATGGTGTGAGAGGGATATACAAGTCAGACATATTTCAAAAGTACTTCAAGTAATTCAAACTATATGTGATACCCTGTTCCCCTAAAATAAGACCTAGCGTGATTGTCGACGATGGCTGCAATATAAGCCCTACCCCCCAAATAAGCCCTAGTTAAAGTCCTTCTATGTCTTATTCTCAGGGTAGGGCTTATTTTTGGGGAAAGAGGATGGGGTTTATTTGGGGGGTAGGGCTTATATTGCAGCCATCACCGACACTCATGCTAGGTCTTATTTTAGGGGAACAAGAGCGAGAGAGAGCGCACACCAGCCCTAGTGCATTAACGTTTATTAAACTTAGTAAAAGGATAAAAAAGCCAAGTATATCACTCACAAACAGCCGATTTAGTTGTTGCATTAACAGTTGAAGCCTCCACGGCTACCTCCTTCCCCGATTTCAAGCTCCCTGCAGCGGCTGATAACAGAGATGACCAGGCACTCACTTCGCCTGCTTGCTGCAGGTACGCTATCCCTCTCTCCACGCCTCACACGCACGGACCTGAAGAAGGAGGCCACGCCTCCGAAACATGTTGTCACGGAAACAGTCTGCTAAAGTCAGCGTTAGAGCCAGCACACACGCCGATAGATCCGCCCCCCGCCGCGAGTGACGCCATCCACAGCCGGCAGGTCCGTGCGTGTGAGGCGTGGAGAGAGGGATAGCGTACCTGCAGCAAGCAGGCGAAGTGAGTGCCTGGTCATCTCTGTTATCAGCCGCTGCAGGGAGCTTGAAATCGGGGAAGGAGGTAGCCGTGGAGGCTTCAACTGTTAATGCAACAACTAAATCGGCTGTTTGTGAGTGATATACTTGGCTTTTTTATCCTTTTACTAAGTTTAATAAACGTTAATGCACTAGGGCTGATTTGCGCTCTCTCTCGCTCTTGTACTTTTTAGGACTGTCTGCCACCCAGTGGACCTAAGTAAGAGCAGCAACGCCCGGAGTGGATGTAACAAATATATATATTGTTTAGAAGTATTCTGGAGGAACTGGATAGGATGGGACAGCGCCGTGCTTGATATATTTGCATTTTTGTACTTATTTTAGGGGAAACAGGGTATGTATAGGTCACCAAAGAGATATTATAATTTTAGTATCTAATGATCTAAAGAACTTTGTCATAAAGAAATTATATATGAAAGTGTGATTATAAATAGAAGTGTTTAAGCAACGAATTAGCATTATGAAAAACATATAATCGTGATTATAACTGTATAAGAATTTAACCTATGTTTAGATAAACAAATATTGATTGGATACTCAAATTATACATGTGTCCATATATTCTATTATTGTATGTGATATTGTTTGATATATATCTAACCCGTGTCTTTTCTAAATGGACTAAAGATTTAATAGATATACATTGATATACATATATAACCATTTTATACAATGGGGATTATTCAAAATTATGTTAAGCGTATTTTATATTATACTATCATTCCTGAACACTTGAGATATATTTGTTAGAACATATATAAAAAACGAACGCATATTATAGAAATAAAAATATTAACTTAAAGAGATAAAACACCAAACACATGTGAGACACCTGGTGGTTGAAGATGCTATTACCTTAAAATCACGAGACTACTGGGAAAGGTGATCATTAAGTCTGCCTCCCAATAGGAAAGGGACACATACCCTCTGGGCAGAACTTAGTATAATTTTATGATCTTTTTGTTCAAGAGGAGATTTAAGAAACTAAAAAGATGGTCAAAGAGGAGAGAGCTGGGGGGAGAGAGCTGGGGGGAGAGAGTCAGGGGGAAGCTTAGGGACCCCCCCTGAGAAGGGACACTGGAAGACTCCCAGACAGACTGACCCTCATGCACCATGCATGAATAAATTTTTACATTCATGAAGATCCCTGCTCCTTGGAACTCGGAGGTCACACAAAGTAATTCCTCTGTAAGAGAATCTACCGTATATACTCGAGTATAAGCCGAGATTTTCAGCCTCTTTTTTGAGGCTGAAAGTGCCCCCCTCGGCTTATACTCGAGTCATCGCTGTCTGCCCGCTCGATCAGCGTGTCGAGCAGACAGACAGCGGCCATTCTGATTCAAAAGCCGCGCCTCCGGCTCCCCCTTCGCCTGTGATAGGCGGAACACTGAATTTCCCAGCAGCCTGTGTTCCGCCTATCACGGACTTCGTATCATCCTCGTACTACGGACGAGGATGATACGACGTCTGTGATAGGCGGAACACAGGCTGCTGGGAAATTCAGTGTTCCGCCTATCACAGGCGAAGGCGGCGGCGCAGCTTTTGAATTTTACAATGGCCGCCGACGAACGAAGAGGGCACGGGACGGAGGCAAGGCACAGGACGGCACGGCACGGGACGGGACGGGACGGGACCGGAGGCAAGGCATGGCGGCGAGGCACGGCGGCGAGGCACGGAGGCAAGGAGGCTCGGCACGGGACGGAGGCTCGGGACAAAGGCTCAGGACACAGGTAGGCTGGACACACACACACACACACACACACACACACACACACACACACACACACACACACACACACACAGGGATGGATGGATGGATGGAGACACACACACACAGGGATGGATGGACGGACACACAGGGATGGACGGACACACAGGGATGGACGGACACACAGGGATGGACGGACACACACACAGGGATGGACAGGCATGTCTTACCCTCGGCTTATACACGAGTCAATAAGTTTGCCAGTTTTTTTGGGGGTAAATTGGGGGCCTCGGCTTATATTCGGGTCGGCCTATACTCGAGTATATACGGTATGTTGAAAGCCACGGCAGCCATCTTAAAATTCCTGGTAACCAACAATCCACACTAATAGCCTGTGGAATGGGTAAATATTTTTGTTTACTATATCTTCTATGTTCTCTTAAATATTGATGTTTTTGAATATTCTATTATTGAAAATCTTTCTCCTGAACCAATAACAGCCTTTTAGATTTTTCTCTAAATTCTATTTTTCATTATAAATTTCTTTTTGCATAGATGCCAATTTTATTGACAAACTAATATCTAATTTATTTCACATTGTTAACCACTTACTTACCTGCAGTATAGTAACGGTTGGACGTGTGAAATACAGACATTCTGTTTAATTGTCAATTATCAAAAGGTTATTGATTCTACCGAGAAGTGATAATGGTGATGATTAACCACTTTCAGACCGGACCATTTTGCTGGTCAATGACCAGAGGTCTTTTTACAATTTGGCACTGCGCTGCTTTAACTGGTAATTGCGCGGTCATGCAATGTTGTACCCAAACAAAATTTGCGTCCTTTTTTTCCCACAAATAGAGCTTTCTTTTAAAGGTATTTGACTGACTCTGCGATTTTAATTTTTTGCGATATAAACGTAAAAAGACCGCAAATTTTGAAAAAAAATTATATTTTCTACTTTTAGTTATTAGAAAAATCCAATAAACTCAATTTTAGTCATACATTTAGGCCAAAATGTATTCAGCCACATGTCTTTGTCAATAACTGTATATTTATTGGTTTGCGCAAAAGTTGTCACATCTACAAACTAAGGTACGTTTTCTGGAATTTACGCAGCTTTTAGTTTATGACTGCCTATCTCATTTCTTGAGGTGCTAAAATGGCAGGGCAGTACAAACCCCCCCCCCCAAATGACCCCATTTTGGAAAGTAGACACCCTAAGGAAATTGATAAGAGGCATGTTGAGCCCATTGAATATTTTATTTTTTTGCCTCAAGCGATTGAATAATGACAAAAAAAAAATTATTTTTTTTTTTTTACACAAAGTTGTCACTAAATTATATATTGCTCACACATGCCATGGTTATATGTGGAATTGTACCCCAAAATACATTCTGCTGCTTCTCCTGAGTACGGGGATACCACATGTGGTCGACTTTTTGGAAGCCTAGCCGCGTACGGGGCCCCGAAAACCAAGCACCGCCTTCAGGATTTCTAAGGGCATACATTTGTAATTTCACTCCTCACTACCTATCACAGTTTTGAAGGCCATAAAATGCCAAGATGGCACAAAACACCCACAAATGACCCCATTTTAGAAAGTAGACACCCCAAGCTATTTGCTGAGAGGCATGTTGAGTCCATGGAATATTTTATATTTTGCCACAAGTTGCGGGAAAATTACAAACTTTTATTTATTTTTATTTTTTTTCACAAAGTTGTCACTAAATGATATATTGCTCACACATGCCATGGGCATATGTGAAATGACACCCCAAAATACATTCTGCTGCTTTTCCTGAGTACGGGGATACCACATGTGTGGGATTTTTTGGGAGCCTAGCCGCGTACGGGGCCCCGAAAACCAAGCACCGCCTTCAGGCTTTCTAAGGGCGTAAATTTTTGACTTCACTCATCACTACCTATTACAGTTTTGAAGGCCATAAAATGCCAAGATGGCACAAAACCCCCACAAATGACCCCATTTTAGAAAGTAGACACCCCAAGCTATTTGCTGAGAGGCATGTTGAGTCCATGGAATATTTTATATTTTGCCACAAGTTGCGGGAATATTACAAACTTTTTTTTTTTTTTTCACAAAGTTGTCACTAAATGATATATTGCTCACACATGCCATGGGCATATGTGAAATGACACCCCAAAATAAATTCTGCTGCTTCTCCTGAGTACGGGGATACCACATGTGTGGGATTTTTTGGGAGCCTAGCTGCGTACGGGGCCCCGAAAACCAAGCACCGCCTTCAGGCTTTCTAAGGGCGTAAATTTTTGACTTCACTCCTCACTACCTATTACAGTTTTGAAGGCCATAAAATGCCAAGATGGCACAAAACCCCCACAAATGGCCCCATTTTAGAAAGTAGACACCCCAAGCTATTTGCTGAGAGGCATGTTGAGTCCATGAAATATTTTATATTTTGCCACAAGTTGCGGGAATATTACAAACTTTTTTTTTTTTTCACAAAGTTGTCACTAAATGATATATTGCTCACACATGCCATGGGCATATGTGAAATGATACCCCAAAATAAATTCTGCTGCTTCTCCTGAGTACGGGGATACCACATGTGTGGGATTTTTTGGGAGCCTGAAAACCATGCACTGCCTTCAGGATTTCTAAGGGTGTACATTTTTGATTTTACTCCTCACTACCTATTACAGTTTTGAAGGCCATAAAATGCCAAGATGGCACAAAACCCCCACAAATGGCCCCATTTTAGAAAGTAGACACCCCAAGCTATTTGCTGAGAGGCATGTTGAGTCCATGAAATATTTTATATTTTGCCACAAGTTGCGGGAATATTACAAACTTTTTTTTTTTTTCACAA
This sequence comes from Lithobates pipiens, assembly GCF_037356315.1. Classification (NCBI taxonomy): domain Eukaryota; kingdom Metazoa; phylum Chordata; class Amphibia; order Anura; family Ranidae; genus Lithobates; species Lithobates pipiens. The sequence continues at coordinate 461,897,224 of NW_027507748.1, forward strand.
AGTTGTCACTAAATGATATATTGCTCACACATGCCATGGGCATATGTGAAATGATACCCCAAAATAAATTCTGCTGCTTCTCCTGAGTACGGGGATACCACATGTGTGGGATTTTTTGGGAGCCTGAAAACCATGCACTGCCTTCAGGATTTCTAAGGGTGTACATTTTTGATTTTACTCCTCACTACCTATCGCAGTTTTGAAGGCCATAAAATGCCAAGATGGCACAAACCCCCCCCCCCCCCCCAAATGACCCCATTTTGGAAAGTAGACACCCCTAAATTTAGGGGTACACTAGTGAGACTCACAGGTAAAAAAGCACCTAGGCTGTCAGCGACTGTATCAAAACGCTACAAAAAAAACTGTTAGCGATCGCAGGGATCAGGCCTGACTCTGCGAACGCTGCAGTTATGTGTGTTGTGTTTTGTAAGTGACAGTGATCGATCGATACTGCACTTGGGTGGGCTGGGCTGGTATTGGCGGAGGGGCTAAACGCAGGTGCTAGCAGGTATCTGGGCTGATCCCGCTAACAATGCGTTTTGGGAAACCTAAACTGCTGGCAACGCTAATATAGATCTGATCAGATACTACCGTATATACTCGAGTATAAGCCGAGATTTTCAGCCTCTTTTTTTAGGCTGAAAGTGCCCCCCTCGGCTTATACTCGAGTCACCGCCGTCTGTCTACCCGATCAGCGTGTCGAGCAGACAGACGGCGGCCATTACACTATTCAAAAGCCGCACCTCCCTGTCTGTGATAGGCGGAACACTCAATTTCCCAGCAGTCAGTGGTCCGCCTATCACGGACATCCGCTCATCCTCATACTACGGACGAGGATGAGAGGATGTCCGTGATAGGCGGAACACAGACTGCTGGGAAATTGAGTGTTCCGCCTATCACAGACGGAGGCGTGGCTTTTGAACAGTGGAATGGCCGCCGTCTGTCACAGACGAGAAGAGGTGCGGCGATCCTGGCATGGCCGCCGTATGTGCAGAAGGGCACAGGCTCGGGACACAGGCTAGGGACACAGGCTCGGGACACAGGCTCGGGACACAGGCTCGGGACACAGGTAGGCTGGACACACAGGGCTGCACACACAGGGCTGGACACACAGGGTTGGACACACAGGGCTGGACACACAGGGCTGGACACAGGTAGGCTGGACACACAGGGCTGCACACACAGGGCTGGACACACAGGGCTGGACACACAGGGCTGGACACAGGGATGGACACACAGGGCTGGACACAGGGATGGACACACAGGGATGGACACAGGGATGGACAGGCATGTCTCACCCTCGGCTTATACACGAGTCAATAAGTTTTCCCATTTTTTTGTGGTAAATTAGGGGCCTCGGCTTATATTCGGATCGACCTATACTCGAGTATATACGGTATATTACTAAGGGAGGTGTATGCTTTGTGCGTGGGTGTTTCGCGGTACTGGCACTAATCTGACGCTGCCTGGGGCGACGCAGACCTTATCTGACCATCAAACTTGTATCACCCGCCGGGGGATCAGGGGGTTAAACCTTTATTAGGTAATAAATGGCGGGTGCCCTGAAACTATAAAAAAATAATAACTAACCAACCAGCGTCACCTGTAACAGTTATATGGTGATCACTGGTGAAAGGGTTAACTAGGGGGCAATCAGGGGGCTTTATGCGGTAGTATATGGGGGTCCCTGGCGCTATAAAAAGCTGCGGCGAACCTAAATACCTACCTGCCTAACTAGCGTCACCTGTGACACTAATACAGCGATCAGAAAAACGATCGCTTATTAGGCTGGGTTCACACTGGAGCGATGCGGGAACGCCACGAATCCGCGGCGGGTTCCCGCATCACACTGCCCTATGCGAACTGCTGGGAGTGTCAGTGAAATGTTAATGACAGCCCCAGATCAGTTCGCATATCGCAGTGCGATCTGCAAACTCGGACAGGAATCGGATCGCATGGTGTGAACACCCATGCGATCCGATTCTGCTGCGGACCAAAAAAAGGGTCCCGTGCGAGTTTGCGGCGGGTGCGGCGGGTGCGATGCGAATTCAGCCATACTATCTGTATGGCTGAACTCGAATCGCACAGAGATCGGATGTGATTTGCACTGCAGTGCGGTGCGAATCACATCCGTTCTCATAAACCACTGCAATGTGAACCCAGCCTTAGTGACACTGGCGACGGGGGGTGATCACGGGGTTAAACCTTTATTGGGGGGGTTAGGGGGGTACCCTAGAACTAAAGGAGGCTAACCCTAACTGCCCTAGCAGTTATTACAGTCACAAATAACACCAATGCAAAAAAACAAAACAAAAAAAAATGCATTTGGTGTCACTGTGACTGGGGGTGCAGGGGTGATTGGGGGGGTGAGAGTGTGCCTGGCATGTTCTACTGTGTAGTGTAGTGTTTGTGCAACTCACCGATCCTCTCTCCTCCGTGCCGGAACGAAAAATACCGACACGGAGGAGAGATTACATCACTTCCTCTGCCTATGTTTACATTACAGGAGAGGAAGTGATGTCACGCTGCACTTCCATTCGTCAGGAGCGATTGCGAGGGGGTGGCCATGAACGAATGGCCGCCCCCTCATCCCGGATCGCTCCTGAACGGATTTCGACCACCGCTGGCACCGGGGGCCCCCCACCCGCGGGAAGGCAGGGACGTACATGTACGCCCATATGCCTGCCCGTGCCATTCTGTCGACGTACATCGTCGTGCGGCGGTCAGCAACTGGTTAAGTCCAAAGTACGACACTCCCATTTTGTGGGTGTTTCCATTAATTGTCAAATGATCAAGTAATGCAATCTGTATGTTAATTTAGTGTAAATATTTGTTTTCTGTCAACCAATAAATGTAACTATTTTGTATGATCACTCGTCTCCGTGAATAAGTTTCACATATATAGACTGTGTCATATAGATTGATTCTGTATCTTAAAAATATCTTCGTTAAAAATTACTTAATAAATATTGTGCGGGAAAATGTCCTTAAAAAGCACAACATCGCTTTTAGGAACTCACGATCTGCCTCTCCTCACAGAACAGAACAGAGTTGTGTGTGTATTTACACACACACATCCTTGACCTGCCTCTCGTGCCCGCGATTCCTTGTGTCCGGCGGTCATCGCGACCATCGGCCACAAGCATCAGCACCCCCGCAGTGCAGCGGGTGTATGCGCGCCTGCTATCCAGCTTAAAGGAGCCGACGTATAGCTACGACGGCTGGTGGGAACGTGCCGACCTGCTGCAGTATAATGACGGCGGCTGGTCGGCCATCGGTTAAGATTAACCACACCAAAACTGAGGCCCTTCCCATAAACATTTCTCTGCCTCTCCTTAACACTCTACAGAAAAACTTCAGGTATCACCCATGCGCTTAAATACTTGGGTGTTTATCTAACCCCTTCCTCTTCTACCCTTTATCAGGCCAACTTTCCTCCTTTATTTGCAGAAATCAATTGATTATTGAAACATTGGACTACCCTCCCTCTTTCTCGCCTTGGAAGAATAATGTGCTTAAATTTCCATATTTGCAAAGTTGCTATATCTGTTTGAAACATTTCCAGTCCTGATCCTGTTATCCCAATTGAAATTGCTTCAAAGAACATTCCTTAATTTCATTTGGAATAATGCTTCCCATAGGATCGCAGGGTTTGTGGTCCAGTCTTTAAGATCTAGATGGGGTTTGGGGGCAATGGATGTACTGATATATTATCATGCTACACATCTACGAGCTATTATCTCTTGGACATCACGGTATGCCCCAAATTGAAGGTATGAGATTGAAATGGGAATTACGTCCCTTGTACACCCATGCTCTATGTTATGGTCACCTTCAAAACATATGCCTCAATTAAGGAGTCTTTGGTTATTTACCTTATAAATCTGGAAAAGATGTTATGGAAGGTACTCTCTCTCTCTTCTTCTTGCCCTCCACTTTTAAATGCATTATTTAACCAAGATATCCCCAATAGCATAGGTTTATAGGATAGGCTTTCTTGGACTCAGGCTGGGGTTTTCCAACTACACAATTTACTTCATCTATTGACACGTACACTTTTATCCTTTTGCAAATCTATAATCTAAATATCAAGTTCAAATATCTATTTTTTACTCCTACTTACAAATTAAAAAAATTTTCCCTCGCCAAATCCTCTAGCTTATCTCTGGACAAACTTACTGGTTTTGAGGTCATGTGTGCTCAAGGTCCATATGAACCTCATTTGATTTCAGCTATATACTGTACAAGCTCCTCCACAAGGCTAGTCTCTTGATCGAGTCTAGCCATTCCTATATGAGCAAACAGTCCCATGCTCTCCAGCAGCCTATCTCCCTATCAGATTGGGATAAAATTTGGGGATCTGCTGCTAAACGTATCACAATGCCTGGCACAGAGAGAGGCTGCTTTCAAAATCCCTTTATTTTGGTATAGAACCCCAACGTTCTACATGCCCGCAATCCAAAAGTTTCACAGATTTTCTGGGGATGTGGTACATCCATTATCATATTTTCTGGGGCTGTTCCCTTATTAAACCCTTTTGGGCTTTTGTCCAGACTCTTCTACACAATCTATTAAATGTGACTATACCTTTAAACCCAATGCATTAATTGTTAGGCCTCCCCGCCCCAGGTATCCCCAAGGCTGCACAGAAGCTGATGGTTTTCATTCTATTAGCAACAAAAAGAGCAATCCCATGTTGTTGGTTATCTCCCTCTCCTCCCACTGACTCCCAACTCCTATCTTACATAGCCAACATACACAGGATGGAACATCTTACTGCGTTAATCAATGACTCATGATTCAGTATAATAAGTCAATAAAATTTGGGAGGTTTGGAATGCTTCTGTCTATTGCCCTGAAGTGGTTTTACCAGAACACTAGACAGATGTCTCTTATGCCTATTTTATTTTGCATTGCTGAACCTTTAAGTTTTCATGTTCTGAAATCCGTGTCCTTTTTCTCTTTAACCTCCTTTATTATTTGACATGTTTTATCTGCTATGCTGGAGAACTATATCGTGTTAAGCCAACTGATGATACTGTGATTTCTTCTGACCCTCCAGTCATGTCAGAAGTTTGTCTTTCTATGATTTTCTTTAATTGATTCATATGTTTTTCTTTACCCATGTATTTGATGTATACTCTGTTCTTTGTATGTCTGAAAATACCAATAATTATACTATAAAAATAAAATAAAAAAAGTGCACCTCACATGCCATACATTTGTACCACCAGCCAAAAGGATTGACCTGCTTGAAAAAATTAGAAAAAAGGCCATGTACAAAAGTACCTTAATGACACCACCTAAGTGCAACCCTGCTGCATGGGTTTCATTGAAAGGGCTGGACAAGGTATATTGTCTCCACTGTAATCCGTGAATGTCTACACTATTCCATCTTCTCTGCCACTGCTAGCATGTTTTATGTTTATTGTTAAGAGGTATTTTGTTCATCTCTCATTTGCCTTTTCAACTTTTCCTGGTTTAAGGTATGCTAAAGCTTATAAGATTAAACACATTTGCATGAATTAGTTCCTTCCTCATTCCTTTATACTTTATTTGTTGTACTCAAAGTGCAGATGTTCCATGTTAACCATTGATGTATAATTTATTGCATGGAGTCTGCATCTTCTCCCTGTGTCTGCGTGGGTTTCCACCGGGTACTCCGGTTTCCTCCCACACTCCAAAGACATGATGGTAAATTAATTGACTCCGATCTAAATTGGCCCTAGAATTTGTATTAATATGAGTTAAGACCTTAGATTGTAAGCTCTTTGAGGGCAGGAACTGATATAAATGTACACTGTATATGTAAAGCATGCATATATTGATGGGGCTATATAAGCACCTGTAATTTATAAGTAAATTAATAAATTTTTAATGCTTGAAGCATTAGGATAACTATCAACAGTTCAGTGAATATATTGACTGTTTTAATTTCCCTGGAGTCCTTATTTAAATAGATATATTATATTTGACCCTCATGTTTCAATTTGCAGGCCCCAAAATTCTCACATGGGTGGGACAATTATATCATCAGTGTACAGGAGGTCTGCAGGATCCAGGAATTGCACCAGCAATAAAAAAAACGCATGCTAATTTTTTTACCTGCAAATACATGTGCATGTATTATATTTTTTACAAATGGTGAACTTATCCTTTAAATATATGTAAAGGCAACACATTAACATGAAGACACTTCTGTGCCAGTCAAGGCAACCAGACACCTTCCTTTTCAAAAAGAATGGGAGCAGCAATTAACTGCAAAGGCTTTGAGCACATCTAATTCTTATGCCGATCGGAATTTTGGTCGGGAAAAAAGCTCTGATGGTTTTCCCGACGGAATTCCGATGGTATTTCGCTCAAGCTGTCTTGCATACACACGGTCACACCACATTTTGACCGTCAAGAACGCGGTGACGTACAACACGTACAATGGGACTAGATAATGGAAGTTCAATAGCCAATAGGTTCCGTCTCCTAGTTGAATCTGAGCATGCGTGAGTTTTCGCGTGTCAGAATTGCATACACACGATCGGAATTTCCGATAGAAACTTTTTCTGTCGGAAAAATTGAGAACCTGCTCTAAATCTTTTGCTGGCAGAAATTCGAGCAGCAAAATTCCGATGGAGCATACACACGGTCGCATTTTCCAACAAAAAGCTCTCATCTGTCTTTTGCATTCCGACCGTGTGTACGCGGCATCAGATGTTGCTTCACCTATAAGGAAGTAAAGGTTTAACCTCTAAGAAAGCTAACTTTGAGTTTGTTTATTGCCTATTCTTCTCAAAAATTAAGGTAATGACCACACCATCCATAACCACCTTGATATTAGTGTGTGGGTCCTGCAGGTATATAGAAAATGAGACCTCTGCCTTTTACGGTGAGCTTTCTTTTCAAACTTGACAGAGTTGAATGCTGGGGAACTTTTGTGTTTTGCATGTGTCTAAAACACAGTTATTAAGGCTAGGTACACACCTGTGTGTGTGTTTTAGTACCTTCTTATTTGACATGCTTCATGCATTTTTTTGTATTGAATGTACAGTATTTTTTGTGCATTTTCCATGGGCTTCTATTGAAGTCTATGGACCCAAAAACAGACCTTCCTGCATGAAAAAAGTCTCTGCACCTCTTCCAAAAACACACTGCAGGAAACAGCATATATGTGAATTGAACCCATAGAAAACCATGTTAAACTGATTGTTGTGCGTTCCTGCGCTTCTGAAAACACGCAAAAAAATTGTGAACCAGTGTATCGGAAAAGTTAAACTGCACCTGAGAAAATTAAAAAAGACTTCGACTTGTTGGTCCAACACACACACACACATACACTCACATAGTGTGTTCTTTTATTTTCTTAGTATTTCAGGTATAATGTAAACCTATTAGAATAATTTCTAATAAACCACCTTCTAATAATGATTTTCCTGCCATAAACTGTCACTTTTCCTTGCATTCATCCTATGAAACCCTTGCACTGCAGTTACATATTATGCGTGTCACTACAGGGTATTTGATTAGCCACGCACAGCTATTTAGTTATTTTCATTGTTGGTTTATTGTTGAGAAAGTACACATACAGGAAGCACTTGTTGTAAAGAGCTTCCTTAAAGAACGTGACTGCATGACAAATACAATTACTTGCTAATAATATTTGGAGTCTCTATATTGCAGCACTCCTTGTTTACTGTCCAATGTACATACCAACATTTGCTACTATACGTTATTGTTTACAATAAAAGTAAATTCCAGTATAGAAAGCAAGTGGTAATCAGAAACCTACATGACATTAATATTCACAGGTATTGTAGATTTTCTTGTGGACTTCTAAGCTATACAGAGAAGAGATCAAAATTAGGTGTATGCCACTGACGTCAATTGAATGGAATAAATTAAGTGGAGCTAAAGGAAAAAAAAAAATTCATCTTGAGGGATTCTAACCCTTCAATTTGTTTTTGCCATCTGTGTCGCCATTGGCTAGATTTCCTTTCGCTTCCTGTCCCATAGCCAAAACAGGACATAAGAGGAAATCCCTCTAAAGTGAGGGAATCCCTGATAATCGCCAGGGTTGCCAGAACTAGTGTCCCTATTGGAATATTTTCCCTCTTTGCTGTTCTGATGATAACCTGAAATTTGGGATTTTCTTTCTCTTTCACTCTTGGTAATAAAGGTAGAGTGGATGAATTTTCTTAATGGGGGCACAGACCACAATTAAAACCTGGCAAGGCAGTCAGGCATTCTAACCTCTGTCCACTCAAAATGCCTTTAGTTATACTTTAAGTAATGAAACAGAGCCCTTAGCACTGCACTGTACTGTGCCATTGCTGATTAGTTTTACAAGCTGCAAGTTCCTGGGATGTTATCCTGATCTTGACTTTGGTGAGTCATGGACTCAGAACTGATGCGTTCAAATTAGATTTCCCAAGAAATTAGGTGTGTGCATGTAGGCAGGTTGAAATGTGTTAGTTCTAACAAGCTAGTGGCTGACCCAAGTTGGGGGAAAGGGTTAACTGTTGTAAGCTCAGTTTCTGGCCTATTTGGTCCTAACAAGCTCACTTGTGCTATAAAAAGGGGGGAAAGCTGAGGTCCAGGAGCGCTTGTTAGCCTGTTCCCACTTGCAGTCTGCTGAGGACACCGCGACTTTTGCAGACATCCAATCCTTGGAAAATGCCAAGATGTACTTATACCTTATGAAGGGATTCCTGAGCAGCCACGCTACAGTAGTTAGTTTAAGGCAGCGGTCACCAACTAGTGGTCTGTGGACCACTGATGGTCTACGGGAAAATTTAGCCACTCTGCCGCAAATCAACATTTTGGTGGATTTATACCACCCCAATGTTGTTTCCAATGTTGTTCTCAATGTGCGCTGATGGTCAATACTGTCAGCGTGGATTATTACCCGATGCCTCCTCTGTAGTTATGTCTCCTGCGAACTCAGAGGGAGGCACTGGAAATAGTACAGAGACAGGAGGTAAAGAAGGAGGGGACTTCCAATGGCAGCGCTAATAACAGACTGTGGGAGGGAGCATGGAGCTTGGAGCTTCAGCACGTGACTGGATAAGAACGTGACATCTAATGATGAGTCTGTGTAAGGTAGCAGTGTGATGCAGAATGCGGGGGGGGGGAGGAGGGCAGAGTGCCAGAGCATGGTGTGTATAAACAGCAGTGTGATCCAGGAGGAGGGAGTCAGACAGCATTGTGTGTATAAGGCATGTAAACTTCATGTTAGTGGTCTGCGGGGTTCAAAATTGTGAATTTCATGGTCAATGAGGTCCGAAAGGTTGGCAAATACTGGTTTAGGGAGAAGGACAGTGGGGGAATTATAGGGGTCGCCCAGATTGCCATGGTGACCGGGCCCCTTGCTGGGGCCCCCTGTACTCTTCGATAGGGGGGAGGCTGAGAGGAGCTCTCCGATCATCAGCCGAACTGTAATCGGCACTGTGCAGGGAGCTCCTCAGTGCGCATGTGTTTATCATCCAAAAGGGCACACAGGTGCTGCCCTCTCTCTCCAGCCACCCCCTCTATGACCAATGGATAGATTCATGCATAGCATAGCATGAATCTATCCATGGCCACCGCTGCCACCCCCATATTTAGGTGCCCGGTCCCTTTTGGGGCGCTGGGCATCTGAATTACATTGGCGGGGGGGGGGGGTTTGAAGCACTTAATTAGAGCCATAGGCTCTAATAGGCTTCAAAATAGGTGAACTGCGAGCGCCATGCTTGACGTTCACAGTCCACCCAGGTGTGTTAGAAAAGTGAATTAATATTTACTTTTCTAACATTGAATCGCCTCTCCACCAATCAGGTGTGTGGGTCTATTACCCATCACCTGATTGGCTGAAATGATAGGCGCAGCTATTGGATGCCTATCAGGAGGAGAGGACTGGAGATGAGGATGGCAGGAGACACATGGAGGACCCCGCTCGTGGCCATCACCTGCTGCCCCACCAAGACAGGGTAAGTGCTGGGCAGACGGCGAGCGGGTAGTGGGGATTCACAGTGGCACATTTGATGGCACACTGGCAGCATTTAATGGACACACTGGCAGCATTTAATGGGCACAGTGGCGGCATTTGATGGCACAGTGGCATAGCTTGATGAGCACAATGGCAGCATGTGATGGGCACAGTGGCAGCATTTGAGGAGTTATTAAGTGCATGCATGAGGTCCATGCTAGGTACCACACTGGGATCCCATGCATTTACTGGGAGTGAGGTGACAGGGGTACGCTGGACTGGTGGAATGGGCGTAGGCTGAGCACGTTTTCCTAATGCAACATACAAATTACAATGTGTAGTAACCTGGGGCAAGTAGCTTTCCAGCGGAACTCTGTATTTAACCACTTCCCGACTACCTGCCGTACATATACTGCAGCAAAGAAGCACTATTGTGCAAAATCGCATACCTGTACGTGATTTATGTCAAAAACCACTGAGGGGTGCATGCGCACCACCAGAGCCGCGATCGCACACTGATTGGTCACAGTGGGAGCCAATGTCAGTTGGCCACCCATGATCGCTCCCCGCAGAGACAGAACGGTGGTCTGCCGATGTAAAAAAGCAGACCGCCGCACTGTCAGGCATGGACACTCTGATCTAGTGTTCCTGCCAATCAGGAACACAGGTCAGAGTGTCCATGCAGTGAGTCCATCCTCCACACAGTTAGAAACGCACTAGAAAACACTGTTAACCCTTTGATCTCCCCTAAAGTGTTAACCCCTTCCCTGCCAGTGTCATTTATACTGTGTCAGTGAATATTTTTAGCACTGATCACTGTAATAATGTCACTGGTACCCTAAAAAAGTGACAAAAGTGTCAGCTAGGTGTCCAATCTGTGTGCCGCAATGTCGAAGTCCTGCTAAAAAAAATTGCTCATCATCGCCATTAGAAGTAAAAAAAAAATGCCATAAAAATATCCCCTATTTTGTAGACGCTATAACTTTTGTGGAAAACAATCAATATAAGCTTATTGGGATTTTTTTTTACCAAAAATATGTAGCAGAAAACACAAAAAATAAAAACCGCAGATGTGATCAAATATCACAAAAAGAAAGCTCTATTTGTGTGAACAAAAGGACAACATTTTATTTGGGTACAACGTCGCACGACCGCGCAATTGTCAGTTAAAGTGACGCGCAGTATTGCAAAAAATGGCCTGGTCATTAACCACTTCCCCGTCTAATCCTGATAGGACGTTCAGGAACGTCATTCAGGAGTAGCGGGATCGCGCGCATGCCCGCGCAGCGGCGCGATCCCGATGTGCTCGTGTCACCCGGACACGGCACATCTCAGATCGGCAGGAGGGCTCTGTGATTGGCCCTCCTGATCACATGACGGCCGTGTCCAATCACGGCCGTCATGTGATGTAAACAAACAGCCGGTTGCTAGGCAATCGGCTCTCCTCTCCTCACACGGAAGTCACCGCTGAGGAGAGGAGAGCAGAACGCTGCAGCCGGCTGATGATCAGTGAGTATGGGCTGCTTTTTACAGCTTTTTACTCACTGATCATCAGTGTAGTGTAAACACACAACACACCACACAGTACAAACACAGTCCCCACATATGTCCCCAAAACACACATGTCCCCAAAACATACATGTCCCCAAATAATAAAAACACATGTCCCTAATAATAAAAACATGTCCCCCACATATGTCCCACTAAAATCACATGTCCCAATGATTATCTGCACACATATGTACGTGATCACCTGCACACATATGTACATGATCATTTGCGTACATATGTCCGTGATCACACAAACCAATTATTATACACTTAACGGAATTTTTTTTACCAAAAACATGTAGCAGAATACATTTTGGCTTAAATTTATGAAAAAATTTGATTTTATTGGATTTCTTTTCAAATAGAAAAAAGAAAATATTGTTTTTTTCCCAAATTTCCGCTTTTTTTGCGCTTATATCGCAAAAAAAAAAAAACGGAGTCGTGAATAAATACCACCAAAATAAAGCTCTATTTGTGCGAACAAAATGATAACAATTTCATTTGGGTACAGTGTAGCATGACCGCGCAATTGTCACTGAAAGCGCTAGAGCGCTGAAAGCTGAAAATTGGGCTGGGAAGGAAGGGGGTGAAAGTGCCCTGTATTGAAGTGGTTAAGGGGCTAAAACCTTCCGGGGCTGAAGTGGTGCACATAGTGAAGTGCTCATCTCTCAGTCAGGGAACTGCCTTAATGTTAGATTCTTCACATGACCGCAGTCACTGCCTGGTCCCGGACATCAATGAGAGCACCTTGCCCACATGTAGGATCAAAAGAAATGTGCCAACACCTGATATGCCTATTTATGTTCCAAGTCAATACCTAACCAGGTAATGAAGGAAGGATAAGGATGATAGCTGCGGCATGTACTCCTTCAAAAACAAGTCAGCAGTGCCATTTTTTTTACCATTTAAAGGACAAGTACAGCCAAAGCTTGTTTTTCTGTAATTCTCCTGTGGCTCACAGGAGTGTAGATTGTTCTGCACTCCTGTGACCCATTTTCAGCTGAAGCCCGCTGTCGGCTGATGTCATAGAGCTGGGGCAAATTTAGAACAATATGGTTGGTTTCCGCCCACAACCCTGGACCGAGCTGCTGAAAGCCTGAGCCATCCACTCCTGCCCCCTCCAAAGCCCAGCGCTCCAGTGAGAATGCAAGGGGTGGGGGGGGGAGTTCCTGATTCTCAGGAAGCTTTGCGAATCAAGCAATCTGTGGTGTTTGATCACTCAGTTCTCAGTCTTAGAGCCGGTGGGGCACAGATGCAGCATCAGACCAATGCTGCATCCACCTAAGTAAGTGTGATTCTTGAAAAAAAAAAAAATTAACATACTCCTCTTTTAAATCTGTTGTTAAAATATGAAATAATTATGATGGATTATGTGATTTGGTGCCAATACTTGTCTGTAGGTTTATCTATTAAATGACTCATAGAATTATAACAATATATGTTTTCTGGATGTCCATAACTTCTAAAGAACTCTTATATCTCAAATCTGTAAATAACTATCCTGTTTATATCACTAAATGCTTTTAAAGCAAGCTCCTCTTTCTTTTCTGGTATTTACAGAAACGTCTGCCAAATATAAACCATTCATCTTAACAACACTGCATAATCTGTGAACAAAAACTCTGCAGTCTGCCCTTTATGTGACACTACTCTCTGCATACAACAACAACAACATTAGCAGCATAGCATTTTATTTGGGTTACAAGTAGCAATCAAAGTAGAAGGGGACTTTATTTTTATTTTTATTATTATACATTTTTTTAAATATTTATATGACCATCAAAAGGTGTAGGAATCACAAGACAGTACACGTTTAAGGTAACCAAAAGAAAAAAAAAATCTCACAAACGAAGCTGTACTTGCATAACTTTGCAGACTGCCACGCCAAGGCATATCTGTAAAATGTGCTGCATATATACTATGCAATATGTAAGGTTCCCCTAGAAATTAATAACAGACCATTTTTCAGGCATGCAGCCTGATTGGTTAACAAAGGAGGGAGGGGGGAGGGCGGTACAGCAACCATGTGGCCCCTTCCTGAACCAAATCAGGTCTATGCTCACAACCAGAGATGGTATCTTACAAAGGAGGAGGCCTCCCCTTTGGCAAGGTTCCTTGTCCTCATGTTGATGGGGAAAAAGGGCCCATCACCAAATTTTGGCCCTGGAAAGAAAGGTGAGGGGACTGTAGGGGGGGACCTATTGGAAACCCCATTTAGAATAAGGGGGCACACAGGTATGCACCTTTCCTACCATGTGAATGAGTACAGGGTACACAAAACCCACCCATGCCATTTAAACAGTCCTTTAACTATGAAAATTCCCCTTATGCCACATACACACGACCGGACTTTTTGACGGCAAAGGTCAGACGGATTCGTTCCGTCGGACCTTTGCTTTCCAAACTTCTGACAGACTTTAGAAATAGAACAGGCTTCAAATTTTTTCGGCCGGAACTCCGCTGGACCCAGTTCCTATCGAGAAATCTGTTTGTGTGTATGCTAGTCCGATGGACAAAAACCGACGCTAGGGCAGCTATTGGCTACTGACTACGAACTTCCTTATTCTAGTCCGGTCATACGTCATCACGTTTGAATCCGTCGGACTTTGGTGTGATTGTGTGTGGCCAAGTCCATTCATTTGGAAAGTTGGAACTCCGCCCAAAAGTCTGTCGGGAAGACCGTCGGACCTAGTCCGTCGAAAAGTCGTGTGTACTCGGCATTAGTGTAAATACAATATCAACCCCATCATCTAGCAATGTAGATCCACGTCAATGATTATGAGTAATACCCAACAATGCTGACCTGCCAACACAATGGTGCTCTTGGTCCAATGATCTTTACCTACTACTAGTTCCATCACAAATTACAGATCCCTGATGTTGATGGAATAAAAACAAGGTAGATGAGATCATGGGGAATATCTTTGACCAAATATGGCAACCATCTTATTTAGCCATTCACATCAACCAGGATCCCAAGCCCCTTTCTTTACAAACAGAACCCAGCAGAAAATTTTTATTTAGTGGTGTTAGATTTGGCTCCCATAGACCTCAGTAGGGTTTGGTGAAATGTAAAAGGTATGTGGATTTTTTCAAGAGTAGCTCAGAACCCTTTGGCTAAGGGGTTCTTCATTGAAGAGTATATCAAAGGGATAGACCCACAAATCCGGGATAGCAAAGTCACAGGGTGGCACTACAGGCACATCAAGGAACAGGCAGCAGTGATTAAGATCATGGTCACTGGGCAGCAATCCAGGAACAGTAATGCTGCGTACACACAATCGGACTATCCGGCGGACTTAGTCGGGTGGATTGTCCGCCGGACTTTGCAGCTGAGGTCTGCCGGACTTTCAAGTGAACGGACTTGGCCACACACGATCACTCCAAAAGTCTGGCGGATTCAAACGTGATGATGTAGAATAAGGAAGTTCATAGCCAGTAGCCAATAGCTGCCCTAGCTTCGGTTTTAGTCCGCTGGGCTCACACTCAGATGAACGGATTGTCCGCTAAAAGTCGAGTCTGGCAGACAATTTTGAAGCAAGTCTTATTTATAAGTCTGCCAGACTTTTGGGAAGAAAAAGTCTGCTGGAGCCCACACATAATTGAATTGTCGGGCGGACTCTGGTCCGCTGGACTAAGTCCGCCGGATAGTCCGATCGTGTGTACGCGGCATAAGGGTATGTATGGTACAACAGTGATTAAGTAAAGAGTCAAAAGGCAAAAATTCTAGCAAAACAAGAGACAAACATCAGTATGGTACAAGAGTGATTAAGTCCAGGGACTTGGGGTGAGAATCAGGGCACAGAAAGGAACTAACAGTGATATGGTACAGCAAGTAGGTCAAGGGTCACAGGGCAGCAATCTGAGCACAGCAATGGACAAGCAGCAATGGGGCTCAGCAAGGATCGAGTCCTGGGCCCCAGGCACAGCAACGGACAGATGACAAGTTCATAAGGCAAGTAATCCAGGGCACAGCGAGGAACAGTATATATACAAACCACAAGGAGGGTTGACATTCTTGGGTCTTGACATACAGACTCATAGGCTTTCATTTATCAATGTTTTGAAGAGGCGCAGTTCATCTTTATCAAGACATCTTCATAAAGATAAGTAGTGCCTCATTTAAAAATTGTTATATTGACCTCTTCCTGACCGCATAATATATATATATTCAGTGGCAAGAAAGGAGGGTTTTAGAAACCAGCCACCATAAATATTTGTACATGGTAGCATGAGGCTGTTTGCTGAGAGTGCGCTCACTGCATGCTTCCAAAACACTGACCAAACTGCAATCGACAGCTCTTGGCGAAGGCTTCTTCTCAGGAACCAGCGACACCAGCTCCTGGTCATATGGCAACTGAGAGAGCCAATCACAGCAGTCACATGAAACAGAAGCTGCATTAAGACTCTAAAGTCTATGCTTCCACATGTGATTACTATGTCATAGTACCAGGAATCAAGTAGCAGTGTTGGAAATGGGTCACTGCCATGACTCATTGACTTGTGTATGTAGATTTCAGTTTGAGCTACTGCATTCAGTAACTAACAGTTTTTTACAATAGCCTTATTATGAGTCTCTGAAAAAACAAATTTTTGTGCAGGCACAGCAACTTATTCATTTGAATGGGTTGGTGTGGCTGTGCGGACGCAGCTTGCACAAAACGTGGATATGTGAACCTAGGGTAAAAAGGTAGCTGAGAACACTACCCACTGGCTAAATATAAAATATTGTATAAGAATATTTAACGTGATTATATTTTAGAGAAAAAATATATGTTTAAAACTTTTATTTTATTTTAGTTCTGACCATAATAAAAAAGAGACAAAGGAGATATATTCAAAACCACTATTCATGACTTTTATTTTTATTTTATTTTATTTAGACTTAGTTCAAGCCTGCAGTTGGCTAGCTCCACTCTAATGCCCCATACACACGGTCGGAAATTCAGATGGAAAAAGTCAGATCGGATTATGTTGTCGGTAAATCAGATCACGTGTGGGCTCTATCGCACTTTTTCCAAACTTCGGAACTTCCGACTGAAAAAGTTTGAGAGCTGGATCTAAAATTTTCCGACAACAAAATCCGATTGGACTTTTTCCGATAGTGTGCAGAGAATTCCGACTCACAAAGTGCTCAGAAAAAATCTGGAGACAAAAGCTACTGGCCTCTACGTAGTCACGTTGTACGTGTATAACATCACCTCGTTCCGAACGATCAGATTTTCCGTCAACTTTGTGCGACCGTGTGTATGCAGGACAAGTTTGGGAAAAAATCCATCAGAAAAAATGCGACGGATTTTGTGGTCGGAATGTCCGTGTGTATGGGGCATAAAAGGCTTACTGTTAACCTTAAAACAATACATGGGTTATAATTAATTTCAATTTTTTATTTTTTTTAATTGACAACTCCCTCCCTGTTGTACAGACCCAGAATATTTAACGGTATTTAGAGTCATGCTTGAAAATAACAAATCTTCTGGAAACATAAAGTTAACAGGCTTACACTGGTAAGCAGGATTTATGTTAACAAAGCTTGAGTAAATAAGATACTTGTTTGCTTCCCTGTCTGTGCCTATTCCTTTTACATATGACCTTATTCTCATCCGAAACAGCTTAGAAAGTCAAGTATGCCACTGAAGTGAAATGATGAATAAGGACTTATTCACACAGTTGCAGAGAGCTATACACTGTGAAAATTTTGTGCATTTCTGCACCTGGGAGAGACAGGCGTGTGCATTGTAAAAATCAATGATAGGCTGTGGCTGTACACTGGTAATCACACATCCAAACATTTACTTGCATACAGCCAACCATGGATGGTTCAGAAGTGACTGGCTGAGATTCGAACCATATATGGGCAGGCTGAATGAACACAACAAGTTGATTGATTGATCACCTTGGGTACAACTAGCCTGTCAGATTTTACATATGATTATTGCTAGTGGCTAATATAGCCACTAGCAGTAATCGTTGTGTTCTCCAGTCGGAGGCAGCTCCCCCCACCCCCTGCCAGAAGAACACAATCGCTCCGTGGGAGGGATTCCCACATCAACACTGACTGTGTTGATGGGGAATCAAGCTAAATTTTTTACTGCAACCCGTGGTTGCAGGAAAGAAAATTGCTCCATCTATGGCAGACTTTAGGCTCCTTTCAAACAGACAGTTGGAGAGAGATCAAAATAGGAGGTTGATCTGCGGTTTTACCACCCACAAGCTGCTCGCATACAAGCAGACATGATGCTGCTCAGGTACATATACATTGTTGTGGCCGCAATGCTTTGCATGGCAGCCTGGCAATTTTAATGCTACATGCAGAGTATTCCACATGGCACCACCTGCCAAACTCTCCTATACAAGTGAGTGGGGTGACACTGCAACCGCAAACCAAATGCTTGGCTCACAGTCGCGGCACGTACCCGCAAACTAAATTTGCCACCCAGCAATAATAAAAAAGACAAAAAAAAAGAAATAGGCTTTACGAGGCAGCAGTATCCCTCTGAATGCATGTATGGTAATCCTCCTTTTACTGAAAAGTAAACTCTAAAAGGAAAACACTTTTTGGGGGGCAAACACTGGCGATTTCACAACTGCTCTTCCATTTTCATTTCACACTTATCTCCCTTAACAAAAAGTATTATATTAAACTAGAAAAGTCTACAATTTCTGGGGAAATTGTATGAAGTGTTCTTGCCTCCACCTACTGGAGTGGGTGGAGTGGATTGATTAACTGTTGTGTGGTTGGAGTGGCTGGAGTAACTGTGAAAAGTGTTAAAAAGCTTAATATTTTGAAAAAAGTATAAATAGTAGTAAAAAAGTTGAAGTTCCATCATTAGCTGAAAGAGCTGAACATTTTTTTTAAAAATGATTTTTTTTTTAACCACTTCAGCCCTGGACCAATTAACAGCCTAAGGACCAGAGGTCTTTTTACAATTTCGCACTGCACTGCTTTAACTGGTAATTGCGCGGTCATGCAATGTGTTACCCAAACGAAATTTGCGTCCTTTTCTTCCCACAAATAGAGCTTTCTTTTGGTGGTATTTGATTGCCTCTGCGATTTTTATTTTTTGTGATATAAATGGAAAAAGACCAAAAATTTTGAGAAAAAAATATATTTTCTACTTTTTATTATAAGAAAAATCGAATAAACTAAATTTTAGTCATACATTTAGGGCAAAATGTATTCAGCCACATGTCTTTAGTAAAAAAAATGTCAATAAGCGTATATTTTTTGGTTTGCGCAAAAGATTTAGCGTCTACAAACTAGAGTACATTTTCTGGAATTTACACAGCTTTTAATTTATGACTGCCTATCTCATTTCTTGAGGTGCTAAAATGGCAGAGCAGAACAACCCCCCCCCCCCAAATGACCCCATTTTGGAAAGTACTTTTTGGGAGTCTAGCTGCGTACGGCACCCCGAAAACCAATCACTGCCTTCAGGATTTCTAAGGGTGCAAATTTTTGATTTCACTCCTCACTACCTATCACAGTTTCGAAGGCCATAAAATGCCAAAATAACACAACCCCCCCCCCCCCCCCCAAATGACCCCATTTTGGAAAGTAGACACCCCAAGGAAATTTCTGAGAGGCATGTTGAGCCCATTGAATAGATTTTTTTTGGCCCAAGTGATTGAATAATGACATAAAAAAAAAAAAAAAGAAGTTTACAAAAAGTTGTCACTAAATGATATATTGCTCACACATGCCATAGTTATATGTGGAATTGTACCCCAAAATATATTCTGCTGCTTCTCCTGAGTACGGGGATACCACATATGTGGGACTTTTTGGGAGTCTAGCTGCGTACGGCACCCCGAAAACCAATCACTGCCTTCAGGGTATCTAAGGGTGCAAATTTTTGATTTCACTCCTCACTACCTATCACAGTTTCGAAGGCCATAAAATTCCAAAATAACACAAAACCCCCCCAAATGACCCCATTTTGGAAAGTAGACACCCCAAGCTATTTACTGAGAGGCATGTTGAGTCCATGAAATATTTTATATTTTGCCACAAGTTGCAGGAATATTAAAAAATTTTTTTTTTTTACACAAAGTTGTCACTAAATGATATATTGCTCACACATGCTATGGGCATAAGTCAAATTACACCCCAAAATAAATTCTGCTGCTTCTCCCGAGTATGGGGATACCACATGTGGGGGACTTTTTGGGAGCCTAGCCACGTACTGGACCCTGAAAACCAAGCACTGCCTTCCGGATTTAAATATAAAGCGCTACCAAAAAAAACTGTTAGCGATCGCAGGGATCAGGCCTGACTCTGCGATCGCTGCAGTTATGTGTTTAGTGTTTTATAAGTGACAGTGATCGATCGATACTGCACTTGGGTGGGCTGGGCGAAGGGGCAAAACGCAGGTGCTAGCAGGTATCTGGGCTGATCCTGCTAACAATGCGTTTTTTTGGAACCCTAAACTGCTGGGGACGCTAGTATAGATCTGATCAGATCAGATATTGATCTGTTCAGATTCTATACCACTACGGGAGGTGTATGCTTTGCGCGTGGGTGTTAGCGGTACTGGCACTAACCTAACGCTGCCTGGGGTGACGCAGACCCTGACCCTAAAACCTAATTGATATCACCCGCCGGGTGATCAGGGGGTTAAACCTTTATTGGGTAATAAATGGTGGGTGCCCTGATGCTATAAAAAGCAAACTAACTAACCAGAGTCACCCGTAACACTTATACGGTGATCACTGGTGAAAGGGTTAACTAGGGGCAATCAGGGGGTTCAAATTTTTATTAGGTAGTATATGGGGGTCCCTGGCGCTACATAAAAACCTGACGGGGAACCTAAATAACTAACTGGCTAACCAGCGTCACCGGTGACACTTATACGGTGATCGCTGGTGAAAGGGTTAACTAGGGGCAATCAGGGGGTTAAAACCATTATTGGGTAGTATATCGGGGTACCTAGCGCTATAAAAACCTGGCGGTGAACCTAAAAAAATAACTAGCTACCTAGCGACACTAGCGACACTAATGCAGCGATCAGAAAAATGATCGCTTAGTGACACTGGCAAAAGGGGGTGAAAGGGTTAATTAGGGGCAATCAGGGGGTTAAAACCATTATTGGGTAGTATATCAGGGTACCTAGCGCTATAAAAACCTGGCGGTGAACCTAAAAAAATAACTAGCTACCTAGCGACACTAGCGACACTAGTGACACTAATGCAGTGATCAGAAAAATGATTGCTTAGTGACAATGGCAAAAGGGGGTGAAAGGGTTAACTCTAAGGGAAATCATGGGGTTAAATCTTTATTGGGGGGTGGTAGGGGGCTACCCTGGACCTAACACTAACTGCCCTGACACTTTTTACTTTTACAACTGACACTGAATGCAGTGATCAGTAAATAAATGATCACTGCAATCAGTGACACTGTGACTGGGGGGGGAGGGGGGCGGGGGGACATCGGGGGGAGATCGGGGGGGGTTTGTGTGCCTATGTGTTATTTAGTGTCAGTGTAGTGTTTGGTGCAGACTTACTGTGTCCTCTCCTCGTAGTCCGGTCAATAAGACCGCCCCGAGGAGAATGACATCACTTCCTCCCTGCCTGTGTATACAATACACAGTGGGAGGAAGCTTCTCATTCGCCAGGAGCGATCGAGAGGGGATGGCCAGAAACCAACGGCCATCCCCTCATCCCGGATCGCTCCTGAATCGAACCGGACTGCCGCATCCAGTGGGAGGGGGTCCGATCGGACCCCCCACCCGCTGGAAGGCAAGCACGTACATGTACGTGCTTGTGCCTGTACATGCCATTGTGATGACGTACAATGGCATGCGGCGGTCCTTAAGTGGTTAATTATTATTTGTTTTTTCATGGGGTGGTCATAATATTTTGGCTGATCGTGTTGTGGTCATAATGTTTTGGCTGATAATGGGGTGGTCATAAATTATTTGGTTGATCATGGGGTGGTCATAATGTTTTGGCTGATCATGGGGGGTCATAATGCTTTGGCTAATCATGGGGTTGTCAGCTTTTGTCACCTCCCATTCTAGTTTTGAACATTGCACCATTCATTCCTATGGGACAAATTTCACCTCAAAAACTATGATATTTCGTGAACCATTCGGCGAAACGTTCCACAAAGTAATAGTACACCAATCGGGAACAATCCGCATGTTTCGATATATTACTGTCTGTGTAGTGTAAAATCCATGGGAGGAGTTAGCGTGGTAAATTTGGCTATAATAAGAATAATAATAACTAGAAAATGCATTTCCTGGAGAAAATGTGTAGGAATGCTGAATAGCATCAAAACTGCCCCATCATATTGCACCCATCAAAACTGCCCCATCATATTGCCACCATCAAAACTGCCCCCATCAAAACTGCCCCATCATATTCCTCTATCATAAATCAGTACATGGTGTGTCTGTGCTCTCCCCCGGGCTATGTAATCTGAGATGCTCCAGCCACCTCCCCCACTGCCCATCACTGTGTATAAGAATAGTAGAAAAAAGCTGAAGAAGTCCTATCATCAGCTGAAAGAGCTGAACCTTATAAAAGTTGAATGGCTTTAATAACTGAAAGTATGCAGAAGTTACGCAGAGCCAAAAAATTTACGGAATAAAAAGATGATTAATAAATAAAACTAGAAAGATATAACTGTACGCGGTGATTTGATGTTAAAACAAGATATACTTAAGAAGTATGGATGGAAAAATATAAAGGAATGGGAGTATGTACAGATTCAACACCCATAGAAAAACTATGTAATTCTAAAGCAAAAGTAAAGCACTGTATGTCAAGAGTGTATGAATTTCTGTCGGAAATTGAGGCACAAGATGGTATACCAGCTATAGAAAAATGGGAAGTGGACATGGGTATCAAATTAGAGAAGAGGCAGATGATGGAGTCAGTATATAGGCAGGTGTCAGATACAACATCTAGAGAGGTTAATTACAAGTGCATGATGAGATGGCAGTTAACTCCTGTTAGACTGCATAAAATAGACCCTTCTAGATCTATGTACTGTTGGAGGGAGTGTAAATCCCCTGGAACAGTATTTTGTGGGAATGTCCAGAGATAAAGCTATATTGGCAGGAGATTTTAGCCTATATAGAAATAATAACCGGAGAAAAAATACCATGCTGCCCGCTGAAATGTTTGTTCTATGGAGTAGATGAAACAAGTAGTAATTCACAAACGAAAAAAAAATAAAAAAATTAATACGTTGGTAGTTTTTTTGCTTAATGCAGCAAAAGCCCTGATACCGGTAAATTGGACACAAGTTAAAAAACCCACTATTAGAGAATGGGTGCAGAGAATTGAACATATTAACAATATGGAATATTTAGTTAAAATGGAGAATAACCAAATTAACAAATACTGGGCAGTATGGAAAAAATTGAGATCATTCAAAAGGACTGAAACCTACATCCAGGTATTAATAGAATAAATTGAGGAGGAAGGGCCAACAAATATAGAAGGAGGCCGGGTGGGGGGTTAGGGTATATTTTGGGAAAGCGGCGGTGAGGGAAGACAGGAAATATAAGGAAAGTAAGTAAGTAGGATAAAAGGTCATTGATCGTATTGTAAAGAACATTTGTTTTGTTTGCTTGTTTTCTTTTTATTCATTGTATTGGTGGCTTGTTTTGTATTTGTATTATATTATTTTCCTTTTCGTTACTCTCCCTGCTTGTTTTTTTAATTGTAAAATCCAATAAAATTTTAAATTATTAAAAAAAAAAAAAAAAAAACTACAAAATGCATTTCCTGGAGAAAATGTGTGGGAATACTGAATAGCATCAAAACTGCCCCATCATATTCCTCTATTATAAATAAGTACATGGTGTATCTGTGCTCTCCCCCACTGTCCATCACTGTGTATAAGAAGTGTTGGTAACCATGGAAACAAAACAGACTACAAAAGCCTGGCTGCCCTAAATTTAATTAAGTTTTCTGAAAGTATCACTAAACTTAAACATCTTTTTCACAAAAACTGTAAAAGATATAAAACTGAAAAGATATATCCAGATAGCTGAATATTTTGTGAACATTTTAAAGTTTGTTTGGCGTCTGTAGGTGAAAGTATAAGTGAGTTGAAACTTTTGGCAGCGGAACAAGATTTTACGGATTTTAAGCATGCTCTCATTGACTTCAATGTTAAAAAAAGTGTTAAAAAGCTTAATATTTTAAAAAGTATAAATAGCAGAAGAAAAAAGAAAAAGAGCACACATCAGCTGAAAGAGCTGAACATTTTAAAAGTTGAATGGCTTTAATAGCTGAAAGTATGCAGAAGTTATGCAGAGCCAAAAAACGTACGGAATAATAAAATTAAAAAGATGATGATGATGATTAATAAATAAAAAAGCAGCTAAAGCAGTCCCACTAAAAATGCATTTCCTGGAGAAAATGCGTGGGAATGCTGAATAGCATCAAAACTTCCCCATCATATTGCTCTATTATAAATCAGTACATGGTGTGTCTGTGCTCTTCCCCACTGCCCATCACTGTGTGTAAGAAGCTTTGGTAACCATGGAAGCATAACAGACAACAAAAGCCTGGCTGCCCTAAATTTAATAAAATTTTCAGAAATTATCACTAAACTTAAACTTAAGCTTTTTCACAAAAACTGTAAAAGATATCAAACTGAAAAGATATAGCCAGATAGCTGAATATTTTGTGAATATTTTAAAGTTTGTTTGGCATCTGTAGGTGAAAGTATGAAGGAGCTGAAACTTTTGGTAGCGGAAGAAGATTTTAAAGATTTTAAGCATGCTCTCATTGACTTCAATGTTAGAAAAAAGTGTTAAAAAGCTTAATATTTAAAAAAAGTATAAATAGAAGAACAAAAGTTGAAGAAGAGCACACATCAGCTGAAAGAGCTAAATGTTTTAAAAGTTGAATGGCTTTAATAGCTGAAAGTATGCAGAAGTTACGCAGAGCCAAAAAATAAAAAAGATGATGATGATGATGATTAATAAATAAAAAAAACTAACAACAATAGTGGGACTGCTGAAGCATTCCCACTAATTAAAAAGATGGTGATGATGATGATTAATAAATAAAAAAAAGAATAACAATAATGCGACTGCTGAAGCATTCCACTGATAATAATATATATGTGAGATAACAGTAAGTGGTCTTGCTCTGCAAGAACACTTAATGGAAGATATACTGTATATACTGTCCTCTATATTTCCTTTAAAAAATAATGATAGAGAATGTATTAACACTGGAGCAGACAGAATCTGCAGCAACTGTACATGGAAACCAATAAGCTTCTGGCTTTCATTTGTAAGGCTTAACTTAACATGCTCAAGCTAGTAACTGATTGTTTACTATGCACAACTGCTACAGATTTTGTCTGCTGCAGCTTGAGTAAATGCCCCCTAACCTATGTTCTCACGTCTATGGTTTTTGCCTGCATTGCATAATACAAATAAATATAATGTATAACAAGACATCTGATGATAAAATCTTTATGCACAATTATTTGCACTTGGTGAAACGGTTCCGATTTAAAGTGGCCATAAACCCTTACAATCCACTTTTTGCTACAGGTAAGCCTATAATAAGGCTTTCCTGTAGCTACCCATGATATCTCCTAAACCTGCGTGGCTTAGGAGATATCCCCTGTATTTACATGTGCGTACTGAAGCATATGTGCCGTTGATTCAGCGAGTGTGCCTTTACCAGCGACTTCTGTGCGCATGCGTGGGAGTGACCTCATTGCGGGTCCAGCCCCGGGAGTGATGTCATCAACTGGTACTTTGCAGCAAGGGCTTTGATCTCAGGTGAGTATTACTTAATGAGCTAGAATGCTAGTGTGCCAATACTATGCCTTTGTCTTACAGGTGTTCTTTTTTTTGTTTTGTTTTTCAAAGTGGGTTTACGACCACTTTAAAGTGTTACTAAACCCAGGACCCTGCATTAACTATATCTGGTCTCCCACAGTGCACAGAACATGGAAATGCAGTCGTTTTAGTCGGGGCTCTTTTTCTCAGAGAATAGGTGCAGGAACTCACACCCCCCAGCCAACTCTGTCCCCAACCCCGTCGTTCCGCAGGAAGAGAAGTAAAGCGGCGCCACATCTGCGTATTGCTCAAGGCCCAAAAAGGCACAGAGTACTGTACTTAGTAGTGCATGACAAAGCTCAGGAGAGTGTACTCCCCTCCATTGCACACCACTTCTACCCCCCATCCACAACACACCTCTGTACCTCTGCCCAGGGCTTAATTCTGCACCCTTGCCCACAGTTCACCTTAGCACCTTCCTTCACCACAACACACCTTTGTACCCCCTGTTAACCCTGCATCCCCCCACTTGCCCCCCCATCCACAGCTCACACCCCAAGTCCATGACTTCAGATGGTCTCTACCCTTTTAAACATTCCACTTCTGCACCCCAATGTACCCCAATCCAATCTCATCTCTTCAACCCTCCAACTTTTTACCTCTTCACCCCCTGCCACCTCTAAACAACCTGCCAACTCTTGCCACTGTACCACGTGGCACCCCCCTACTCAGCTCTCACTTTGCACAACCTCTTTGCCTTTCCAGCTCTCACCCCTTGTCACAACTTAACCCCTCTCTTCACAAAATCACCCCCCCCCACGGTTCATAGCTGTCAACTCCCCCACCGATGCCTCTGTGCACAACCACTCACCCCCTCTCTTCTCCCTCACCCTCCCCAGCTTTCGCTCATCTCCTCTAAATAGCTTGTGGTACAGCTGGTAATGGTCTGTTGAGTGTTAAGGCTTTTTTCTAACATGGTGTAGTCCCAGCTCCTGTCCCACCCTGCATCGCCTCACCCTGCCTTGCCCCGCCTCGCCTCATCCCATCTGTCAGACGTGTGTAGCACAAAGTCAAGGAGGAGTTCTCAAACACTTCACTCGGCTCCTTAGCTACACAAGCAGAGTGGAACAGGAGCCGGCTTTCGAAGCTCCAGAGAAACTTAAAAATAATGCAATGGTGGCGGTTTGGTGACTTGGGGCACCCACTGACACGTGTACTGCTCTACACATATCCTGAGTACCCGACACATAAACCGGTGGAGGAAGTGAGTAGTGCAAATACTCCCTCTATTGACTTCTGTGTTCAGTGACAGGATGGAGAGGACAGGGCTACCAGAGATGGCAGGTCACCATTCCACCATGGCAGAAAAAAAGCCCTGGTTTTAGTAAATATAAACTACTAAATACCTTTTCCCCTTCAGCAGTTAGCGCAGTCTTGTGACTTCTATCAGTGTCTGGTTAAAGCTTGTAGGAGGAGTTTTCATTCTCCCCTGATTGTCCTATGAGGCTGCAGGACCCTTGACCCTCTGTCTGGACAGTGCTGATTGGCCCTGTGCTGATCACATGTATTGTCCCAAGAAAAAAAATACACACCAAACTGAGCATGTGCAGAGTAATGGGACAGTCCCCAGAGTATTGGAGATTGTGGAAGAAGGGGAGAATTAGAGAAGGTAGGAACAAACCACCTTTTTTTACACAATACAGAGGATCAATCACTTAGGTTCTACAGTGAGTATATCCAGCATGCTTTACTGCATATAGAGACTGATTTTACTCTTTGGGTTTAGTAACACTTTAAGGGTTCATTTACATGTTGGCATGCACAAGTGGCCCCACACACTCATAGCTGTGAATAGGCTCCATAGTTTCCCTTTAACCACTTAAGGACCGCCGTATTGCCATTGTACGTCATCACAATGGCACAGGCAGGCACAAGCACGTACATGTACGTGCCTGCCTTCCAGCGGGTGGGGGGTCCGATCGGACTCCCTCCCGCTGGATACGGTGGTCCGGTTCGCTTCAGGAGCGATCCGTGATGAGGGGATGGCCATTGGTTTCTGGCCACCCCCTCTGAATCGCTCCTGGCCAATGAGAAGCTTCCTCCCAATGTGTATTGTATACACAGGAAGGAGGAAGTGATGTCATTCTCCTCGGGGCGGTCTTTTTGACCGGACTACGAGGAGAAGACAAAAAGTAAGTGCACCAAAACACTACACTGACACATAGGTACACAAACCCCCCCCCGATCCCCCCCGCCCCCCCTCCCCCCCAGTCACAGTGTCACTGATTGCATTGATCATTTATTTACTGATCACTGCATTCAGTGTCAGTTGTGACAGTAAAAACTGTCAGGGCAGTTAGTGTTAGGTCCAGGGTAGCCCCCTACCCCCCCAATAAAGGTTTAACCCCCTGATTGCCCCTAGAGTTAACCCTTTCACCCCCTTTTGCAAGTGTCACTAAGCGATCATTTTTCTGATCGCTGCATTAGTGTCGCTACTGTCGCTAGGTAGCTAGTTATTTTTTTAGGTTCACCGCCAGGTTTTTATATCGCTAGGTACCCCGATATACTACCCAATAATAGTTTTAACCCCCTGATTGCCCCTAGTTAACCCTTTCACCCCCTTTTGCAAGTGTCACTAAGCGATCATTTTTCTGATCGCTGCATTAGTGTCGCTACTGTCGCTAGGTAGCTAGTTATTTTTTTTAGGTTCACCGCCAGGCTTTTATATCGCTAGGTACCCAGATATACTATCCAATAATGGTTTTAACCCCCTGATTGCCCCTAGTTAACCCTTTCACCCCCTTTTGCCAGTGTCACTAAGCGATCATTTTTCTGATCGCTGCATTAGTGTCGCTAGTGTCGCTAGGTAGCTAGTTTTTTTTTTAGGTTCACCGCCAGGTTTTTATAGCGCTAGGTACCCCAATATACTACCCAATAATGGTTTTAACCCCCTGATTGCCAAGAGTTAACCCTTTCACCCCCTTTTGCCAGTGTCACTAAGCGATCGTTTTTCTGATCGCTGCATTAGTGTCACTAGTGTCGTTAGGTAGCTAATTATTTATTTTTTTAGGTTCAACGCCAGGTTTTTATAGCGTTAGGTACCCCCATATACTACCCAATAATGGTTTTAACCCCCTGATTGCCCCTAGTTAACCGTTTCACCAGCGATCACAGTATAAGTGTCACTGGTGACGCTGGATAGCCAGTTAGTTATTTAGGTTCCCCGTCAGGTTTTTATATAGCGCCAGGGACCCCCATATACTACCTAATAAAAATTTGAACCCCCTGATTGCCCCTAGTTAACCCTTTCACCACTGATCACCGTATAAGTGTTACGGGTGACTCTGGTTAGTTTGCTTTTTATAGCATCAGGGCACCCACCATTTATTACCCAATAAAGGTTTAACCCCCTGATCACCCGGCGGGTGATATCAATTAGGTTTTAGGGTCAGGGTCTGCGTCGCCCCAGGCAGTGCTAGGTTAGTGCCAGTACCGCTAACACCAACACGCAAAGCATAAACCTCCCGTAGTGGTATAGAATCTGAACAGATCAATATCTGATCTGATCAGATCTATACTAGCGTCCCCAGCAGTTTAGGGTTCCAAAAAAACGCATTGTTAGCAGGATCAGCCCAGATACCTGCTAGCACATGCGTTTTGCCCCTCTGCCCAGCCCACTCAAGTGCAGTATCGATCGATCACTGTCACTTACAAAACACTAAACACATAACTGCAGCGATCGCAGAGTCAGGCCTGATCCCTGAGATCGCTAACAGTTTTTTTGGTAGCATTTTATATTTAAATTCGGAAGGCAGTGCTTGGTTTTCGGGGTCCCGTACGTGGCTAGGCTCCCAAAAAGTCCCCCACATGTGGTATCCCCGTACTCGGGAGAAGCAGCAGAATTTATTTTGGTGTGTAATTTGACTTATGCCCATAGCATGTGTGAGCAATATATCATTTAGTGACAACTTTGTGCAAAAAAAAAAAAAGTTTGTAATATTCCCGCAACTTGTGGCAAAATATAAAATATTCCATGGACTCAACATGCCTCTCAGTAAATAGCTTGGGGTGTCTACTTTCCAAAATGGGGTCATTTTGGGGGCTTTTGTGCTATTTTGGCATTTTATGGCCTTCGAAACTGTGATAGGTAGTGAGGAGTGAAATCAAAAATTTGCACCCTTAGAAATCCTGAAGGTGGTGATTGGTTTTCGGGGTGCCGTGCGCGACTAGACTCCCAAAAAGTCCCACACATGTGGTATCCCCATATTCGGGAGAAGTAGCGGAATATATTTTGGGGTGCAATTCCACATATAACCATGGCATGTGTGAGCAATATATCATTTAGTGACAACTTTGTGTAACAATTTTTTTTTTTTATTTTTTTTTGTCATTATTCAATCCCTTAGGACAAAAAAAAAAATATTCAATGGGCTCAACATACCCATCAGCAATTTCTTTGGGGTGTCTACTTTCCAAAATGGGGTCATGTGGGGGGGGTATATACGCTTATTGACATTTTTTTTACTAAAGACATGTGGCTGAATACATTTTGCCCTCAATGTATGAATAAAATTTAGTTTATTCGATTTTTCTTATAACAAATAGAAGAAAATATTATTTTTTTTCAAAATTTTCGCTCTTTTTCCATTTATATCGCAAAAAATAAAAATCGCAGAGGCAATCAAATACCATCAAAAGAAAGCTCTATTTGTGGGAAGAAAAGGACGCAAATTTCGTTTGGGTGCAATATTGCATGACCGCGCAATTACCAGTTAAAGCAGCGCAGTGCGAAATTGGAAAAAGACCTCTGGTCCTTAAGGTGTTTATTGGTCCGGGGCTGAAGTGGTTAAAAAAAACATACAGCAGCATATAAACTGAGCATACAGTAACATGTACATGTTTTAGTGCAGCACAAGTGTGACTAGGCTTTAAAGAGGTAGTAAACTCAGTTTTTTCCCCCCTTTTTTCTTCCCTGTAAAGTAAAGGCATAATGTGCTAGTATGCATCACATACTAGCACATTATGTGACACTTACCTGCAAATGAAGCCCGCGTCGTCTCCGCTGCAGGCCACATCTATCTTCACCCGTCTTCCTTCCAGGGCCACGAACTCTGGCTGTGTGACTGGCTGTATGTAATGTCACTCTAGCTCATGCACGCGGGAGCCGCCGGTCACGGCACATGCTCCTGAAGAAACGGCACGGGGGCTATTTCTACGGAGAGCATGCGCTAATGACATCATTGGCACAGTATACATTAAATATCTCCTAAACGGTGCAAGTTTAGGAGATATTTACAGTACCTATAGGTAGGCCTTATTATAGGCTTACATATAGGTACAAATCATAAAGGAGGGTATACAACCTCTTTAAAAGTGAATATGGGAAATATACAGTTAATATATTACAGTTACGTGATACACAGGAGCATTTTTAAAAGCAGGTATTCTTAAAATCCCTTGCCTGTGTGTAGGTCATAGTTTACCTCCTCTACTCTTTAGAATTAGCTAACAGACTACATTTAAAGGTTATATTTGTTAAGGGCAAGTGGATCAATTGAAACAACTACACTAGGACTCAAAGGAATTGTAAGTTCAATTCTAGTTGCTAGTTTCACACATATACCTTTGACCTTTGGAATCTGATGACCAATTGATCCTTTCTATAAAGCGGAACTGTATCTGAACACTACAAATCAAAGTGGCTAAAAAACCCTTACATACTGTATACCCAGTGAAGTGACTGGCCTCAGATGATATACAGAGATTAAATAAGTCCACCTGCATAGGTTGTACCTGTTTATCGGCACTCTTTTCTACTCTACATCAGTTCAAAGTACAGAATGCATACAGCGTATCTGAGAGTCCAGAAAGTTGGGGGGGGGGGGGGAGCTCAGGTTACACTCTGCAGAGCTTAGTGAGGAAAACTGATTGAAGGGAAGAGAAATACCCCCTTAATACAGCACACAGGAACATAGCTGAAGCTGTCAATCACAGGCTGCATGCTGGAGCTCCGTCACTTGTCATCTTTTTTCTCTTGGTGCGAGGAAAACTTGTCAGAAGTGACTCATGCTGATAGTAGAGGAATGAGGCAGTAGACAGAAATGACTTATGCCACGTACACACGATCAGACTATCCGGCGGACCAGAGTGGGCTCCGGCTGACTTTTTTTTCCCAAAAGTCCGGCGGACTTAGAAAGTAGTTTTGACTCAAAAATTTCCGCCGGACTGTGAGTCCGGCGGACAATCCGGCCGTGTTTGTGCTAGTCCGCCGTACTTTTTAAATGAAAGGACTTTCCTGCACACAGAGGAAAGCCCGTTCATTTTGAACGTGGCTCCAGGTAACCGAGACTAGAGAAGGAAGTCAATGCCATAGGTGGCGAGCTGGACACGTCGCTGGCCCCGTCACCTGGTATGGACTTAAAGGGGAAGCCCTACACCGAAAAAACAGCATGGGGGTCCCACCAAAGTCCATATCAGACCCTTATCTGAGCACGCAGCCCAGCCGGTCAGAAAAGGGAGTGGAGCCAAGCGAGCGCGCCCCCCCTCCTGAGCCGCACCAGGCCGCACACCCTCAACCTGGGGGGGTGCTTTGGGGAAGGGGGGTCACATGCCCCCCCACCCCAAAGCACCTTGTCCCCATGTTGATGAGGACAAGGGCCTCTTCCCAACAACCCTGGCCGTTGGTTGTCGGGGTCTGTGGACGGGGGGCTTATCGGAATCTGGGAGCCCCCTTTAATAAGGGGGCCCCAGATACCGGCCCCCCACCCTATGTGAATGAGTATGAGGTACAATGTACCCCTACCCATTCACCTGGTGAAAAAAAATGTAAAAAAAAAACACCACACAAGGGTCTAAAATAATTTATTGCACAGCTCCGGGGTCTTCTTCTGTCTTGGGGGGGTCTTCTCGCCGGACTCCTCCACTATCTTCTGCTAGCTCTTTTATTAGCGGAGGAGCCCGGCTTTCTTCTTCGTCGCTGCCCAGGGGTCTTCATCCGACATTGGGGGTCTTGTCCCCCTCGGTTCTTCTTGTCTAATGTCTAATGACATTGTCCACTGCCCTATGAACGGTGGGATAGGAGGAGTTCCCAGTAGTCCTGTTTCTGCATTCTGGAAGTGTTTTGCTAGAGGAACACCAGATTAAAATAAAGACAATAAGCTTGACTGCTTCCAGCACATCTAAAGACTGGCAAGCTGCAATACATTACACTTTTGTTTTTGGGTTTAGATACACTTGAACTTTCATATAAACATCAGAAAGTGGTCAGACATGTAGTATAAATTAAACAACATAAATCTCTATTTTGACAGATATTTCTGTAAATATTCATACTATTATCATGTAACCTTAAATGACATCTAAAAAAAAGAAACATGGTCAACCATTGTGTCCCAAAGTTTGGTCTGCTAGAAATGTCTGTGGAGTTCTGCTGATGCCCATACACATGGGGTTTGTTGCAGGATACAGCTGAAATTAGCTGAAGGCAATCATTCATGTCCATAGGAACCATTACAGCTCTGGAGGTATCTGGTAGCCATACAGATACAGTTACACTGCTAATTAGTGTGAACAGTAAAAGGGTTCCTACCCTACCATAATTAGGAAGTGAAGAGGCATAGCAGCCAACAGTAATTGATTTCCAAGGACTGTCTTAGGTTTCAGTAGCAAAGGGAGCACAGTTTAGATATTTCTATGCATGTTTAGGGAGTTCTGACACGTAATTTACATGGGCTTTTGCTGAGACAAATTTTTCCTAGTCTTATAGTGGAACTGGAAATATTGGTATGTATGATAATCAATTTCTGCTAGACAGTTAAACACATAGTTGGAATACAAATTTGTTATTTCTTTTAGGTTGTTTTAACCACTACAATACAGGGCACTTTCGCCTCCTTCCTTCCCAGACCATTTTTCAACTTTCATCGCTCTCGCACTTTCAATGACAATTGCATGGTCATGCTACGCTGTACCCAAATTACATTTTTATTATTTTGTTCGCACAAATAGAGCTTTATTTTGGTGGTATTTATTCACGACTCCGTTTTTTATTTTTTGCGATATAAGCAAAAAAGAGCGGAAATTTGGGAAAAAAAAATATATTTTCTTCTATTTTAAAAGAAATCCAATAAAATCGAATTTTGTCATAAATTTAAGCCAAAAGGTATTCTTCTACATGTTTTTGGTAAAAGAATTCCATTAAGTGTATAATAATTGGTTTGTGTGATCATGGACATATGTACGCAAATGATCATGTACAAATGTGTGCAGGTGATCACGGACATGTGTGCAGATAATCATTGGGACATGTGATTTCAGTGGGACATATGTGGGGGGCAGGTGTTTTTATTGTAGCACTAACCACCGAAGGAGCTGCTGGTTATTTTTGGGCTTACCGTTACCTTCCGTTCTCCTTGTTGCGCGTCTAGGGGATGTCCCGTGGTAAATGGCTCAGTAACTTGAGACTGACAATAGATCCACTTGAATGGATTTTATTTGCAAAACTCAGACAATTGAACAGTCTTTCAACTTGGGATCAGAGGGTTGGAAAGGAAGTTCAGGTACTCTTAGTGTCAAAGTCAAAAAAAGTTGAAGAACTTCCTTACTTTGACTGCATCCAGAGAATAGCCACTCGCAACTGGATGATCACTCAGGTTGGACAGTCCCTCTCTCACAAGGCCTAGCAGCCAACATGGTGCTTACTCAGGAACAAGTCTCTTCCACAGACGTTGTTGTAGAAACGTACAAGATAATGTCTCTGCCACAGACGTTGTAGAACCCGTAGGAAAACTAAGCTTGAGAACACTTGTGGGGTAACTGGATCTCTCAGCCTGCTTGGCGATATTCACAAGACCGGATTCTCTTGGTTACTTCAGCCCTTCCAGGCTCTTGCTAAGAAAACCAACCCGTACATGGTGTTCTTCTGAAGAGTCCTCCCCTGGAATGCTTGAAGTACACTGGGTCTCTCCAGAACAGGAGACGGCACCCAACCACCTCAGAATCCTTCTTTTAGTTTCCTTGCCTCAGGCTAGCCAGCCCCGAGACATTAATGTCGGGTGGATCCACACCCCAGGCCATAGCCTTCCTGGGGGCTGGTCAGGAGGACCAGGACCATGAAGTCAGTACATAATTCTGTACTGGAACACCGAACCACGTGACGTCCGCATCTTAAATACCCTCCCTCAGAAAGTACAGCGAGAGTGCCACTCCTACTGGGCGGGCTCCGAGAGAGAGTAACTTAAACACCTAACCAGACCATAGTTCCATGCCTGCCAGAAGAGACATTGCCCCCTGTGGCCAGGCTGAACATCTCATAGTCCAGTCAGACTGATGCTGAGGTACAATTTAGATAATTGTATCCAAACCAAACTGCAGTTTAGACAACTTTAACTTTAAAAAAAACGCATAGCGTGTCCTCTTCAGGAGCCGCCACTACATTATTATTTGGGGACATGTGTGTTTTGGGGACATGTGTGTTTTACATTTGTGTTTACACTAGACTGGTGATTAGTGAGTAAAAAGCTGTAAAAAACAGCTCATACTCACTGATCACCAGCCGGCTGCAGCATCCGCTCTCCTCTCCACAGCGACAACTTCTGTGTGAGGAGAGGAGAGCCGATTGCCTAGCAACCGGCTGTTTGTATACATCACATGACAGCTGTTGGACACGGCCATCATGTGATCAGGAGGGCCAATCACAGAGCCCTCCTGCCGATCGGAGAAGCGCTGTGTCCGGGCATCGGGATCGAGCTTCTGTGCGGGCACGCATGCACACGATCCCCCTCCTTCTGAAGGGCATTCCTGAACATCCACTCAGAAGGAGAGGGCACCCACCTGGCCGTATATATACATTGGCCGGGTGGGAAGTATCAACAATATTTGTATTTTTTTCTGATTTTTTTTTTCGTGATTCACACACCTCTGCCACACTCAGGGCTGTTGCTACCACTGGGCAAACTAGGCAGCCACCTAGGGTGCCCTGCTGCCTAGGGTGCCCGGTAGGGATGAGCCGAACACCCCCCGGTTCGGTTCGCACCAGAACTTGCGAACGACCCCCGCGTTCGGTACGAACGTTAGAACCCCATTGAAGTCTATGGGACTCGAACGTTCGAAATGGAAAGTGCTAATTTTAACGGCTAATATGCAAGATAGTGTCCTAAAAAGGGTTTGGGGACCTGCCTCCTGCCTCAGGGGACATGGGTCACTGCAAAAAAAAGTTTTAAAAACTGCCGTTTTGGCGGGAGCACTGATTTTAATGACGATTAAAGTGAAAAAAAAAAGGTGAAATATTCCTTTAAATATGGTGCCTGGGGGGGTGTCTGTAGTATGCCTGTGAAGTGCCACGTGTTTCCCGTGTTTAGAACAGTCCCTGCACAAAATGACATTAAACGGAAATAACACCATTTAAAACTGCTTGCGGTTTTAATGTTATATCTGGTTCCTGCAATATGGTTGAAAATCATTGAGAAAAATGGCATGGGTAGCCCTCCCTGCCCATTACCAGCCCCTTTGGGTCTTCTACGCATATTAGGGGGAACCCCGTACCCATATTAAAAAAAGGAAATGCGTGTGGCCCCCAGGCCCTATATACTCAGAACAGCAGTATACAGGCGGTGCAAACAAGACAGGGACTGTGTAGGTTTGTTGTGTTAAGTTGAATCTGTTTGTCATTTTCAACCGGTACATTTTTAAAGTGTAGCTCCAGTCAAAAAAACGATTTTTAAGCTTTTTGGAAAACATAGGGAAGGGTTATCACCCCTGTATAATTTGTTTTGTCGTCCATCTTTTTTCATCTCACTTGCTGCTGTCTCCTTGCGTTTGCAAGTAGGAGATGTTTGTAAGTTGGATGTTTGAAAGTAGGGCTGCCCTATATTATAGCGGTATGTACTGGGTACAGAGCACGCAGACGCACGCACTATCTCCTAACACTACTGACTGCAAGCTCTATTATTAACCACTTGACCACTGGGCACTTAAACACCCTTAATAACCAGACCAATTTTCAGCTTTCGGTGCCCTCACATTTTGAATGACAATTACTCAGTCATGCAACACTGGACCTATAGGAAATGTTTGTCCTTTTTTCACACAAATAGAGCTTTCTTTTGGTGGTATTTAATCACTGCTGGGTTTTTTATTTTTTGTGCTATAAAAGAAAAAAGACCGAAAATTCTGCGAAAAAATGATTTTTTCTTCGTTTCTGTTATAAAATTAGCAGATTAGTCATTTTTTCTTCATAAATTTTGGCCAAAATTCATA
This sequence comes from Lithobates pipiens, assembly GCF_037356315.1. Lineage (NCBI taxonomy): Eukaryota > Metazoa > Chordata > Amphibia > Anura > Ranidae > Lithobates > Lithobates pipiens. Next base: position 461,933,749 of record NW_027507748.1, read on the forward strand.
CTACTACATATCTTTGGTAAAAATAAGTACAAATTGGTGGATATTATTTGGTCTTTGTGAAAGTTATAGAGTCCACAAGCTATGGTGGCAATATCTGAAAATTGATCACACCTGAAGTACTGACGGCCTATTTCCTTTTTTTTTTTTTTCCACAAAATTGTCATATTATCAGGTTATTTCACACACACAGCATATGCATACCACAAATTACACCCCAAAACACATTCTGCTATTACTCCCGAGTACGGCGATACCACATGTGTGAGACTTTTACACAGCGTGGCCACATACAGAGGCCCAACATGCAGGGAGCGCCATCAGGCGTTCTGGAGCACCCAGGCCAATTCTGACATTTCTCTCCTACATGTAAAAATCATCATTTATTTGCTAGAAAATTACAGAGAACCCCAAAACATTATATATATATTTTTTTTTAGCAAAGACCCTGGAGAATACAATGGTGGTCGTTGCAAATTTTTATCTCACACGGTATTTGCACAGCAATTTTTCAAACGCGTTTTTTTGGGGGAAAACACAGTTTTGTGCTTAAAAAACAAACAAAAAAAACAGTAAAGTTAGCCCAATGTTTGCATAAAGTGAAAGATGAAGTTATGCTGAGTAAATAGATATCAAACATGTCACTCTTCAAAATTGCACATGTCCGTGGAATGGCGCCAAACATCGCTACTTAAAAAATGCCCATAGGCGACGCTTTAATTTTTTTTTTACTGGTTACATGTTTTGAGTTGCAGAGGAGGTCTAGGACTAGAATTATTGCTCTCGCTCTAACATTCTCGGCGATACCTCACATGTGTGGCACATGCGAGCACATGGGGACATGGGCGCTTTAATTTTTATTTTATTTTTTTATTGTTCATTTTACTTTATTTATTTTAGTTTGACATTTTTTTCCCCAAAAATATATTTTTGATCACTTTTATTCCTATTACAAGAAATGTAAACATCCCTTGTAATAGGAATATGGGGTGACAGGTCCTCTTTACAGTGAAATCTGGGGGGTCAATATGACCCCACATCTCACCTCTAGGCTGGGAAGCCTGAAATAAAAAATAAAAAAAAGATTCTGGCTTTGATCTTACTGGCGAGTTGGTAGAAGCACCGGAGGGCGGTGAGGGGTGGGGGGCGTCTATGGCTGGGTATTTCAGGGTATCACCGAGTATGGCTAGGTATCTCCGAGTATGGCTGGGTATGGCAATTTATGGCAGGGTATTACAGAGTATTGGCGGGGTATTGGCGGGGTACTACAGAGTAATAGCAGGGTACTGCAGAGTATTGGGGGGTACTACAGAGTAATGGCAGGGTACTGCAGAGTATTGGGGGTACTACAGAGTAATGGCAGGGTACTGCAGAGTATTGGGGGTACTGCAGAGTAATGGCAGGGTACTGCACTGCAGAGTAATGGCGGGGTACTGCAGAGTAATGGCAGGGTACTGCAGAGTAATGGGGGGTACTGCAGAGTAATGGCAGGGTACTGCAGAGTAATGGGGGGTACTGCAGAGTAATGGCAGGGTACTGCAGAGTAATGGCAGGGTACTGCACTGCAGAGTAATGGCGGGGTACTGCAGAGTAATGGCGGGGTACTGCAGAGTAATGGCAGGGTACTGCAGAGTATGCACTGGTATTGCAGAGTATTGGCAGGGAATTGAGGGGTTAAATTCGGTGAGCAGCGATGTGGGCACTGCAGATGCAGCCCACATCGCTGCTGACACCGATCTCTTTCCCCTCCGCTGTACCGATCGGTACAGAGAGGGGAGGGAGGAACCGGCGTCATAACATGACGCCGGTTTGTTTACAAGTGATCACTCCGTCATTTGACGGAGCGATCACGTGGTAAACGGCCGCGACGAACGGCCGTTTACCGTGATCCGTGATGCGCCGGGTCCTGTGGACCCGGCAGTCACGGATGCTCTCGAGTGCGCGCCCCAGGGGGCGCGCGAGAGCAGAATTCTGGGAGGCCGTTAATTAACGGCCTCTCAGAATTAAACAACCGCCCTGAAGCCGTTAATCGGCAATGGGCAGTTGTTAAGTGGTTAAAGCTAGATCACTAGCTATATAGGTGAGGTGAATATAGTGGTGTATACTGCAGTCAGGGCACAGACAACAACCACTACACAGCAGCAAGATAGGAAATCAGCCAAAAACGATTGGTGTGTACTGTGTTGAAGGTACACAGAACACCTACTGCTTCAGATGCTAAGTAACACACTACACGAGGCTGCCTCAAAGGCGGCCTTATATAGTGTGGGGCGTGCACTACACAGCCTGAGCTATGATTGGCCACAGGCAGGATGCCTGTGGCCAATCATGGCTCTCCTCGCTGCCGGCGCTGCGATTGGCCAAGCATGCGGGGTCACAGTGCATGCTTGGCCAATCATGGGGCAGCAATGCACTGCGCCACCGCAGTGCATTGTGGTCCGCGTGCGCGTCACTCGAATTTTGACGCGAACGGCCCAAACGTTCGGAATTCGCCGAACAGCCAATGTTCGAGTCGAACGTACGTTCGACTCGAACACGAAGCTCATCCCTAGTGCCCGGCCACTGGTGTTCCTACTCTCTTTTCTCTGCAGCAAGAAAGTAAGTCTCAGCATCAGCGGGCAGCCACTGATCCGTTCACACAAAATGTCAGAGGCGCAGCGGCTAGGGAGGACTGTGTCTGTGTTCCGACTCCCGAATGAATGGAAGCAAGCAAACATTCATTGATGGGCACTGGTAGGCTGCATTTTTGGGTGCTGGTAGATTGCATTTGATGGGCGCTGGTGAGGCTACATTTGATGGGCGTTGGTGAGGCTGCATTGATGGGCTCTGGTAGACTGCATTTGATAGATGCTGGTGAGGCTACATTTGATGGGCCTTGGTGAGGCTGCATTGATGGGCGCTGGTAGGCTGCATTGATAGGTGCTGGTGAGGCTGCATTGATGGGTGCTGGTAGGCTGCATTGATGGGTGCTGGTAGGCTGCATTTGATGGGCGCTGGTGAGGCTGCATTTGATGGGCGCTGGTGAGGCTGCATTTGATGGGCGCTGGTGAGGCTGCATTTGATGGGCGCTGGTGAGGCTGCGTTTGATGGGCGCTGGTGAGGCTGCGTTTGATGGGCGCTGGTGAGGCTGCATTTGATGGGCGCCCATAGGCTGCATTGATGGGTGCTGGTAGGCTGCACTGATGGGCGCTGGTAGGCTGCACTGATGGGTGCTGGTGACGCTACATTGATGGGCACTGGTGGGGCTGCATTTGATGGGCGCTGGTGAAGCTGCATTTCATGGGCACCCATAGGCTGCATTGATATTTGCTGGTAGGCTGCATTTCATGGGGCCTGGTGAGGCTGCATTTGATGGGCGCTGGTGAGGCTGCATTTGATGGGCGTCCGTAGGCTGCATTGAATTGTGAAGGTGAGGCTGCATTGATGGGCGCTGTTGAGGCTGCATTGATGGGCTCTGGTAGGCTGCACTGATGGGTGCTGGTGAGGCTGCATTGATGGGTGCTGGTGGGGCTGCATTTGATGGGCGCTGGTGAAGCTGCATTTCATGGGCACCCATAGGCTGCATTGATATTTGCTGCTAGGCTGCATTTGATGGGTGCTGGTGAGGCTGCATTGATGGGCGCCCATAGGCTGCATTTGATGGGCGCCCGTAGGCTGCATTGATATGTGCTGGTAGGTTGCATTTGATGGGGGCTGGTGAGGCTGCGTTGATGGAAGCTTCATTAAAAAGGTGGTGTTTACGTGGGCAGGGAAAAGAGGGTGGGGCCAAGGGGCAGTAAAATTAGGTTTTGCCTAGGGTGTCAAACATCCTTGCGCCAGGCCTGGCCACACTGCAGAGTCAGAACAGTGACACCACTATTTATTGCTGATGGTTTCTAATTTCCTGTGTTTACATTTGCTTATTACACTATAACTGAGAATTGCAACACTAGTCAGGTACACATGTACTCAACTAGGCTTCCTACAGAGCTTAAGCTCCAGGCCCAGTGACTGAAACATGTTTAGACAGGATTAGGCAGCGCAATAGTGCCTAATTGGTTTACAATACCTGTTTCCTCTAATGGCCTGTACGCATTATCAAAAAATTGTATGAAAAATACCACTTTCAAAGTGATCGTATGATAATCGGATCATAAGTACGCAGCTTTCAAGAGCCAATCACGGCAGTTTATCCAATATTACCCGATCGGACAAGAACAAAAAATGTTCTCGTACGATACCAGATCATATGATGTTAGTTTAATCAGTACAGTTGTTGTTCGAAAATACAATACAAATACCCTACAACACATTACATCACTTCAGAATTTTTATTCTGTCGTACGAGAAGTTTCGTAACTTTGGTAAACTCTTCATTTTTAATATGAGATTAGCATGCAAAAAAACAGAATCATTTGTCTGATAATCTCATCATGTGTAGTAGGAAATAGCCTGTTTTATTTGGGTCTGTGTGGCATTTTGGGAAAATCATATAAATACTGGTTTCGGGCAACTGTATTTAAACATGTATCAGATTTTCAGTGAATACATAAAATCAATATAATCATAATGACAGTGCAGCGCAGTTAAAAGTAGTATATAAAAGGCATATTTGTCAAATGTCCAGGTATTATAGAAAGTCCAAAACCCAAATAGGAACTGTCCTTCTACGATAGAAAATAATCCCTTGGGTGAAAGTATCAAGAGCATCAATCCTCTACGTGAATAGACCAGCCACCAGCAAACAGATTGCTTGCTCCCCTCAATGTTTAGACCCCTAAGCTGACAGGAAGGTCAAATGTCAGCAGACAAAGTCCTGTAGGGCGTAACACGTAGGGGAGGAGGAGCCACGTTCCTTGACGTCACCCGTGATTATCCAACAACAGCCGAATGTACTGATCAGACATTCGGCATGTTAACGAGTGTTATGCTTGAACTAAGACGTGGATCCTGTAAGTTACATATCAATAAAGGGTATATTTTAAAGCTACAGTGAGCACTTACATCCTTTCATCTTTTACATGTACTGGACAATATATATGAATACCAGAATGGCGGGGACCTGCTTGCATCTGTCATCCCTCTTCCCCGTGCAGTGGGAACCCATGCATTTGACCTTCCTGTAAGCTCAGAGGTCTAAACATTCAAACAATGAGTGAGCAATCTGTGTTCTGGCGGCGGGTCTATTCACATAGGGGATTGATGCTCTTGATACTTTCACCCAAGGGATTATTTTCTATCGTAGAAGGACAGTTCCTATTTGGGTTTTGGGCTTTCTATAATACCTGGACATTTGACAAATATGCCTTTTTATATGCTGTTTTTAACTACTCTGCACTGTTATTATGATTATATTAATTTTTGGGGCTATGTGAAATTTCCCTTGGAGTTTGCAGATCGATTGTTGCTATTACTTTTTTGGTTGCGCTGATTGTATTTTTCCAATACATAAAATCTCTCCAGACATCTTGATTTCTGGTTTGGTACTAAAATATTACATTACAATTTATCTACTATGTGCCTATTCTATTGTCAATATAATTTTTTTCTATAATAGTGAAATATGCTAAATGTAGCAGTTCACCTAAGAACAGGCTAGTCTTTTAGCCAGAACTAGAACATGTAATCTTATATTTTGTATATTTGCTGAATCATTTTAGCATTTGGTAATGACTCACAAAGTCTTTATTGAATATTGACGGTTGAAAATTCTAGTATTCAGACTCTGGTTAGCAAATATTTATTACATTCCTTGTAGGGTTTGCGAAACATGCTTAAAAATTTCCTGTTTTAAAAAAAGACACATTTTTGAATAAGCCTATTGTACATCAATCTGAATAGTTGGTGGTTTTGGAAGCTAAAATATTTATTTATTATAGCAAACTGTTTCTTGCTCCCAAGTGCTTTTTGTATTCAGTAGATCTATTAGAAGCAAATGGCATTCAAGGTTAAGACCTTTGAATGGGAAACAGTGAGGCCAAATCCAACTGGGGGGCACAATTTCAATACTGATGTCAATTTGCTGAGACCATGGACAAATCACTTTATCTTTCTTAAGGTCTGGCACCTCCCAGGCCTATTTGATAATCAAGCAGTTTTTCCAAGTAATCTATCCAAATACCTTATAAAGATTATTTATATTACACACACACACACACATCACTGTTTTGTAAATTTTTTTTTTTTTTATGTGACAACACTGAAGAAATGACACTTTGCTACAATGTAAAGTAGTGAGTGTACAGCTTGTATAACAGTGTAAATTTGCTGTCCCCTCAAAATAACTCAACACACAGCCATTAATGTCTAAACCGCTGGTAACATAAAATTGAGTACACCCCTAAGTGAAAATGTCCAAGTTGGATCCAAAGTGTCAATATTTTGTGTGACCACCATTATTTTCCAGCACTGCCTTAACCCTCTTGGGCATGGAGTTCACCAGAGCTTCACAGGTTGTCACTGGAGTCCTCTTCTACTCATCCAAGACGACACCACAGAGTTTTTCTTGTGCTCCTCCACCTTTTATCTGAGAATGCCCCACATTTGAGGATGGTTCCAGTAATCTATGTCCTTAGTCTGCTTGTCTTTAACAAACTGTTTGCGGGCTTTCTTGCGCATTATCTTTAGAAGAGTCTTCCTTCTGGAACAACAGCCATACAGACCAATTTTATGCAGCATGAGGCGTATGGTCTGAGAACTGACAGGCTGACCCCCCACCCTTTCAACCTCTGCAGCAATGCTGGTAGCACTCATACATCTATTTCCCAAAGACAATCTCTGGATATGACTCCGAGCGCGTGCACTCAACTTCTTTGGTCGACCATGGTGAGGTCTGTTCTGAGTGGAACCTGTCCTGTTAAACCTCTGTATGGTCTTTGGCCACTGTGCTGCAGCTCAGTTTCAGGATCTTGGCAATCTTCTTATAGCCTAGGCCAGTGATGGCGAACCTTGGCACCCCAGATGTTTTGGAACTACATTTTCCATGATCCTCAACTACACTTTAGAGTGCCTGAGCATCATGGGAAATGTAGTTCCAAAACATCTGGAGTGCCAAGGTTCGCCATCACTGGCCTAGGCTGTCTTTATGTAGAGCAACAATTATTTTTTTTCCAGATTCTTAGTTCTTTGCCATGAGGTGCCATGTTAAACTTCCAGTAACCAGTATGAGAGAGTGAGAGCGATAACACAGAATTTAACATGCCTGCTCCGCATTCACACCAGAGACCTTGTAACACTAACAAGTCACATGACACCAGTGAGGGAAAACGGCTGATTGGGCCCAATTTGGACATTTTCACTTAGGGGTGTATTCAATTGATTTTGCCAGCGGTTTAGACATTAATGGCTGTGTGTTGTATTATTTTGAGGGGACAGCAAATTTACACTGTTATACAAGTTGTACACTGACTACTTTACATTGCAGCAAAGTGTAATTTGTCACATGAAAAGATATAATAAAATATTTACAGAAATGTGAGGGGTGTACGCACTTTTGTGAGATACTGATATATATATATATATATATATATATATATATATATATATTTTTTTTTTTTTTTTTTTTTTTTTTTTCAATTTAAAAAGGATATTTGCTTTCAGTCGGGGATTCCTCAGTGCTAGCTGACATGCATGTACATCTGAAAATATATATACTGCTATTCATGTACCGTATATACTCGAGTATAAGCCGAGATTTTCAGCCTCTTTTTTGAGGCTGAAAGTGCCCCCCTCGGCTTATACTCGAGTCATCGCCGTCTGACTGCTCGATCAGCGTATCGAGCAGACAGACGGCGGACATACTACAATTTGAAAGCCGCGCCTCCGCCTCCGCCTCCGCCTGTGATAGGCGGAACACTGAATTTCCCAGCAGCCTGTGTTCCGCCTATCACGGACATCGTCTCATCCTCGTCCGTAGTACGAGGATGAGACGATGTCCGTGATAGGCGGAACACAGGCTGCTGGGAAATTCAGTGTTCCGCCTATCACAGGCGAAGGCGGAGGCGGAGGCGCGGCTTTCGAATTGTAGTATGTCCGCCGAGGCGCCGACGAAGAGCGGCGATCCTGGCAAGGCACGGGACGGAGGCAAGGCAAGGCACGGCACGGCACGGGACGGGACGGAGGCAAGGCACGACACGGGACGGAGGCAAGGATGCAAGGCACGGCAGGGGACGGAGGCAAGGAGGCAAGGCACGGGACGGAGGCTCGGGACACAGGTAGGCTGGACACACACACACACACACACACACACACACACACAGGGATGGATGGATGGATGGAGACACACACACACAGGGATGGATGGATGGATGGAGACACACACACACAGGGATGGATGGATGGATGGATGGAGACACACACACACAGGGATGGATGGATGGATGGAGACACACACACACAGGGAGGGATGGATGGATGGATGGACACACACACACACAGGGATGGATGGATGGATGGAGACACACACACACAGGGATGGATGGATGGATGGAGACACACACACACAGGGAGGGATGGATGGATGGATGGACACACACACACACAGGGATGGATGGATGGATGGACACACACACACAGGGATGGATGGATGGATGGACACACACACACAGGGATGGACGGACACACAGGGATGGACGGACACACAGGGACGGACACACACACAGGGATGGACAGGCATGTCTCACCCTCGGCTTATACACGAGTCAATAAGTTTGCCAGTTTTTTTGGGGGTAAATTGGGGGCCTCGGCTTATATTCGGGTCGGCCTATACTCGAGTATATACGGTAATAATGTTTCCCGAAATAAAAACTGGTATAATACGAGAAAGTGCCCTAAAATGTTAGAGATCGCAATTTCCATCAAGATAGTAACCACATCCAAAATAATCATATGAATTATTATAAACAGTATAAAAATCTCTTTTTTTATTGGAACTGAGTTTCTCCTCATGAATAAGTTATATATACCAAAATGCATGAATTACATCCATGCACGGGAATGAGACACAAAGAAAAAATTCTCAAACGACCCAGATGCTTTAGCTTCAAACAGCTTAGTTTGAAAGATTCATCAATGCCACATGTCACATACTTATTCATAGGAAGGGTCGCGGGCAGACAGAAGTTTATAAAGACAGATGCTCAACTTTTATTTACATATCAAAATGTATTCTCAAAAGATAAAATCAATAACTTGCTCGTACTTTTTTTTTTACTTAATTTCTGGAAAAAAAAATATAAATATAATAATTATATATATATATATATATATATATATATATATATATATAACCGTCTCTGTTAAAATACTATTAAGTAGACCTTTTATGACCTAAGCTTTGATCTTTGACATTAAAGTTGGCCAAAATGAATCGCTTTCTGAATGTGAAAAGCTGTCATCTTGATAAATTCACTCTTATTGTCACAAAAGAGTTGGTGAAGTATCAAACTGAAAAATAGCACAAACTATGATTAATTCAATCTGTTTTCTTGTCATATGAGATTAATTAGGAATAATGGATTCTTGCTTTATCATTAATGACATCTATTCCATGCAAACATGTGAATGGATTTGAGCTCTGGGAAAAGGGTTTCGCCAGGGAGTATGCAGAATTGATTGTAACCTTTTGTCAAGAGTTCATAGTATTGATTTTCTGTGATTCAGAAAATATCTATTACAATCTCTAGAATGCACATTTTCAAGCAGAAAAATCTAAAATACATTACAAAAAAATGTGCCATAATCTATTAGAAGTGACATTTTAAAATATGATCCTGGGTTTTTGTTGATCTTGTTTACCCTTATGAAATTTCCCCCCGCAAAAGTATGCACTGTACAGATTATAAGAGGGTTTTGGGATTTGCAGTGATAATTAATATATTAGATATTTGCCTAGAACCAACTTTTATTTTATTTTATATACTGTATCTTATTAAATGTATAGATTAAATTATACCCCAGATTGTTTTTCGTTTTCATACTAAAACTCAACTCCAAACAAATACACAGATGAAATACATAATATATATATACACACTATATTGTCAAAAGTATTGTGACGCCTGCCTTTACACGCACATGAACTTTATTGACATCCCACTCTTGGTCTGTAGGGTTCAATATTCAGTTGGCCCACCCTTTGCTGCTATAACAGCTTCAACTCTTCTGGGAACGCTGTCCACATGGTTTAGGAGTGTGTCTATGGGAATGTTTGACCATTCTTCCAGAGTCAATTCTGTGAGGTCAGGCATTGATGGTTGGCGAGAAGGTCTGGCTCCCAGTCTCCGCTCTAATTCATCTATCAGGTTGAGGTCAGTACTGTGCGCTGGCCAGTCAAGTTCCTCCACCCCAAACTCTCTCATCCATATCTTTATGGGCCTTGCTTTATGCACTGGTCCAAATCATTTGGTGGAGGGGGATTATGGTGTAGGGATATTTTTCAGGGGTTGGGCTAGGCCCCTTGGTTCCAGTGAAGGGAAGCCTTAAGGCATGAATATACCAAGACATTTTGGACAATTTCATGCTCCCAACTTTGTGGGGACAGTTTAGGGTTGGGCCCTTCCTGTTCCAACATGACTGCACACCAGTGCACAAAGGTCCATAAAGACATGGATGAGCGAGTTTGAGGTGGAAGAACGTGACTAGCCTGCACAGAATCCAGACCTCAACCCAACAGAACACCTTTGGGATGAGTGGAGATTTCGAGCCAGGCCTTCTCATCCAACATCAGTGCCTGGCCCCATAAATGCCATTCTGGAAGAATGGTCAAACATTCCAATAGACTTAATCTTGTGGACAGCCTTCCCAGAAGAGTTGAAGCTGTTATAGCTGCAAAGGGTGGGCCAACTCAATATTGAACCCTACAGACTAAGACTGGGATGCCATTAAAATTAATTTCAATACAATATAGTGTATGTTTCTTTTTCTCTTTTTTTAACATAAATGTTTGCTGTCACTTTTATTTTTAAACATTATATGATTCTGGGATTAAACTTTATATATTTTTATTACATTATTAATATACACCACTAGAGGGGTCCGCGGACTATTATGATTGGATGTGTTCAAGCAATGCTTTTTTTTTTTTTCCAAGTGGTAATGACCTGCTTTGTCCAGCAGATAGAATTTGGCCATTAGTCAGCATTCTTGCTGATGCAAAACTTTCCTGCTGTTTGCCAATTTCTATGAAACTCTAATTAAGGTTTAAGAGATCACAGATGATACAACAGTGTAAAATTGACCAGTAAGACTTTTGTAATGAGAATGGGCCAAAATGCAAAGGCAATAAAAAAAGGCAAAGTGTACAAGCGGTATTGTACTACTGTTTGAGTATCATGAGGCCACAGATGGCACAGACATCAAAACTGTCCAGAAGGGCACAAACACCATAAGTAGGGATTTTATTTAGAAATTGAAGAAATGTAAACCCTAAAATAAAATCCCCTGAAAAAAGTTAACTTTTTTAAATAGAAGCCTTGCTGCACATAAAGCAGTTTAACCTAAAATAAGGCCCCTATCAGTGGTGATTGGTGGCATATAACATATACATATAACAGTGCACCCACAACCACCCCCCCCCCGATCGGTCACCAGGTCACCCGCACGTCAAGGTAACCAACCCCCCTCCCGTAGCCCAGTCGCTGGCCCCGCTTCCCCTGTGTCTCCTCCTCCCCTGCATCACGCCATGCGTCTCCTCCCCCTTCTCCTCTGCGTGCCGTCCGTCTCCTCCCCCTTCTCCTCTGCGTGACGTCCGTCTCCTCCCTCCTCCTCCTCCTAGGCGGCCAATTGGATCGCTTCTCCTTTCGGCCAATCGGGTGATGGATCTCAGGACTTCCTGATTGGTCAGGAGGATAATCAGGAAGACAGTATTGAATTGACAGTATTGAATATTCATTCACTATTGTGGCCCCTCTTACAACTGGTCTCTTTCCATGTAGTTCTTCCAGCAAAATGAACAGCAGTGGCTCAAGCAGGCTCTTTCTCCAATACACAGTATTCCTGAAGGTAGAGCACAGCATACACCCAATTAACCAAAAAGTCCAAGCTGTGAACCCCAGTCTCACCTTCAAGACTGCTCAGAAAAACCCAATACTTCCCAAGCTAAACTCACCCCTCCTTCCTGTAATCAGCTTTAATAAAGTTAATGTCCTTTTATGCATCGCTACCCCCTTGGATCCGCTGGTGAATGTTGGTTCTCCCACCCTGCAACCTTGCAGCTTTGTTTTATTTTATTAGTGGGAGTTGAACTTGGATGGGGAATGGTTAATATGGGATGCCCACTTGATCAGCAGAACTCCTCAGGTACTCATATTATATACATATATATATATATATATATATATCTCCAGTATATACACACTCCTTTCTTCTACCTCCAGCACAAACTTGCTTGTGGAACTACTGCCCCCAGGGAACTAACAGTTTGCGAGTTTGTGGCTGGTCTGACAAGAGCGTATTCAGACCATAGAAAATGCTCTTTGCAGGCAGGGACTTGAGGTCTTTGGTGCTAGATGTCCTTCTCTGTGGCTACTGCTCAAAGTGCCACCTCTTTAAGCACTGCCAGCCGCCTGGCTGCAGCTGCCCCTTTCTCTAGCCTTCCTGGCTACTTCTCCACAGCCCTCCCAGACTGGCTCTGCATCCATCCCACACTGCTTTCACCCAGTCCCTTCAGGCATGCCTCTCAGTCCTCTGACTGTATCACTCACCAGCCATTGCGGCTGTCTTCCTCTCTGGAGATTTGTCTGGTAGTGTTCTCCCACTGTCCTCGCCTTCCTCCCGTGGCTCCTGGTCAGGATCCCTCTGTGTGTCATGAAGAGGGGCCCCTTCCGCACTTGAGCCCAGGTCTGAGTTCACCCCCCCCAGACTGGGGAGCTACTCTCAAAGGCCCCGACAGCCTAACACTCTATCTCCATCTTCCAACTAAACTCCACACTGTCCTAGCTGGGCTGACCCTGAGTATATGAGGGGGCCTGCGTCCTGTCAACCCTTCTGTTGGGGATTGATCAGGGCCCTCAGAATACTCCAGGCAGCTCTACTTTTCTTCCCCTCCCGTTCTTCTAGAAGGTTCCAGTACATTCTAGAAGTAGGGTGGAGGGATCAGTGATGTTGCCTGTGAGTCATCCAGTTCTCCCTGGATCTCTGCCCAACCCAGGAAAAATACTCAGGCTTGGTTGCCAGACGACCCTTAAGATTTACCTACACTAACACAAAAATGTTAGTAGTAGCACTTTAGTAACACTAGGGGGTGCTACATTTACATCACCCAGCAGCTCCAACCCAGCATCCTCAAGTGTCATACAACAGTGAAAATAGGGTGTTTATGAGAAGGGGGGGGGGGGGGATGCTGGACTGAGAAGATGAAAGGTGATGAACAGCACCTACAAGGAGCTTGTGCAATCAAAGGGGATCTCCAGAGAACTTCGAGTGGAGATGGACATTGACTAGGAGTCTATCTAGCAAAAAGGCAAAATCAGGTAGAAGGCAACAGTGTTAGACATGTAAAAAAAAAAAACTCCAAACCTTTTATTTGTGCAGGGCCCTTCTCTAGTATGTGTCGATACTATTCCTCCGGTTAAATGCCAGTGACTATTTACATATGGAAACAACTCAGGGCTTCCTTTTGTTCTATATATTAACCAAAGTACAATTCACACTAATGCCCTGTACACACCGACTTTCCAACGGAAAATGTGCGATCGAATCGTGTTGTTGGAAAATCTGATCATGTGTGGGCTCCATCTTTTTTTTTTTGTCGGAATTTTACAAAGTTTGAGAGCTGGATCTAAAATTTTCCGACAACAAAATCCGATCGTAATTCCGGTCGTGTGTAGACAATTCCGATGGACAAAGTGCCACGCATGCTCAGAATAAATTACGAGATGAAAGCTATTGGCTACTGGGCCCTTTATAGTCCCGTCATATGTTGTTTACGTCACCTCATTCTGAATAATCAGATTTTCCAACAACTTTGTGCGACCGTGTGTACGCAAGACAAATTTGGGCCAAAATCCATCAGAAAAATCAGACGGATTTTGTCGTCTGAATGTCCGACCGTGTGTACAGGGCATGACTCTGTTCAAATACAGTACATTTTAAAATATGTAAAGTGATGCTTTGGATATAATCCTGTAGGACATCTGTTAGAGGTAGCACATAAGTCAATTGTTAAGATAAGGAGTGTGCTCATCATAAATGTTTTAGTGAATAGGAGGCTGGCCTCAAATTCAACATACTAGACCATGAAAGGGGGAAGGGTTACTTAAGGTTAGTGTGCAAATCACTATTAATTAGCTTTGTTATTGCTACATCAAAACATCTGCTCTTCTTCTTATATATATATATATATGTTATATGATTGGAAGTTAAGATCACAATACCAATATAATATCAAATGTTATCCAAAAATATATGAAAATAGAGAAATACCAGTTGGTTAAACCAGTGAATAGGCATGTTTTGTTATGCTTTACCTGCATAGGGCTGCTAAAATGAAGAAGTAAAATTAATTGTTTAAAAAGGATTAGATTTTTTAAATATTTCCTTATTTGCACACTCCACTATGTTTCTTGCAAATGTCCTTTAGCCATAGTACTTAATCAAATAAAAGCTGAAAGATTATCTTGATGTAAATAATGGTATCATTCTGTTTTATTGTTCAATGATACCCAGTCCCTTTGTATCATTTGTAAATATATATATGGTATTTAAAAAGGTGGTATTTTTCTTAGCATATTACATGTGCAGCTTCTGCTTTCTGCTTTGCAGCGCAACACAGTGGCTGTGTTTTACTCCACCGTATCACAAGTCTATAAGTCAGCCAACTTAATGAAAACACAGTTCCTGTATGGCTATTATATTTCTATAGTTGTAACAAAAGGGAGATACAGGGGTTGATACACTAACGGCAATTGAACTATTCACTTTACAAGGCAATTGCACTTTGCAAGGACATTTTCCCTTAGCTTAGTAAAGGTGGAGGCAGTGTTCTGGCTTCCATCATTAAATAATATGTAAGCAAATATTCTGTTTGTTGTTTTTATTTCCTTGCGCATGACTGGCCATTCTTTGCAAAGTGACCAGTCAACTTGCCTTTAGTAAATGAACCACAACATGGTAGCAAATTGAGTGATTTATTTTTTTTTCTAAAACTTAATTTACAAATTACTATATTTAATATATAAAAAATTACACAAACACAAGCATGAAAAATGAGAAATTATCAGGGAAAACAAATGTACTGCAATCAGTGGCGGGCGCTCCATTAGGGGCGTGGGGGCGCCGCCCCCATAATCCATGCGCCAAGCCCCTAATCTACATGCAGGGCGTCAGACACATGGATTTCAATGTTTTTTTTTTAAGCACATGATTACAGCCAAAGCCCACCTAGTTGTGTGACATTAGCAAATTAATATTCAATAAAGTCTTCCTGTTTCTCCTCCCAGCCAATCAGGAAGCGGGTCCTGACAACAGATTGGCCATGAGTCCTATGTCCTTATTGGCTGGGAGGAGAAGTGACAGGGGGTTAAATCGATTGGGCGCCAAGCGTGGCTGGCTGACGCCCCCCCAAGATAATTGAGCACCAGCAACCACTGCCTGCAATAATAACTCAAAAATAGGTATTTGCTGGAAATGTATTTATTTATTAGAGGTGCTTATAGTGGCGTCAATAATGCAGTGCTTTACACACATATATATATATTGTACATTCACATCAGTCCCTGTCCTTATGGAACTTACAAACTAAGGCAGGCCATACAAGGAGCAACATTAGCTCAATTCAGCCATCAACACAGTGTTGACAGGGAAATCCTTCCTGCCAATCCATTGTATTCTCCCACCGGAGGTGGGGGGGGGGGGGAAGGGGTGGTCAGGGGAAGACCAGCTGCTAGCGATAATCACATGTAAAATCCAGCAGGCTAGTTGTACCCATGTTGATTGATCAATCAATTTGGTACATTCAGCCTGCCCATACATGGTTCGAATTTTCCTGCTGAACCAGCTGAGATTGGAACCATCTATGGCTGTCCTAAGGTCCTTAAAATTCATACATATGTAGCACTAACCCCCAAAGGAGCTGCTGGTTTAATTTGGGCTTAACATTACCTTTTTTTCCTCAATTCACGTCTAGGGGTATCCCGTGGTAGATGGCCCAGTAACTTGAGAGACTAATGACAGAATCCGCATAAAGGGATTTTATTTGCAAATGTAGACAATGAACAGTCTCTTAAATTGGGATCAGAGGGTTAAGAAGAAAGTTCAGGTACTCTTATTGTCAAAGTCAAAAATGGAAGAACTCACTCACTTTGACTGCATCCAGAGAATAGCCATTCACAACTGGAGGTTCACACAGGTTGTACAGTCCCTCTCTCACAAGGCCTAGCAGACAACTAGGTGCTCAACTTAGGAATAAGTCTCTGCCACAGACTTTGTTGTAGAACATGTAGGAAACTAAACTTGTAGAACACTCTTGTGATACCTGGATCTTTCAGCCAGCTTGGAGATATCCACGAGACCAGATTCACTTTGGTACTTCAGCCCTTCCAGGCTCTTGCTAAGAAACCAACCCGTACGTCGTGTTCTTCTGAAGAGTCCTCCCTTGGAATGCTATGAAGCTAATGGGTCTCTACCAGATGGCACCCAAACACCTCAGAATCCTCCTTTAGTTTCCTTGCCTCGGACTAGCCAGCCCCGAGACAACAAGTCGGGTGGATCCACACCCCAGGCCATAGCCTTCCTGGGGGCTGTTCAGGAGGAGGAGTCAGTGCATCCTTTTGGACCGGAACCCCCGAACCACGTGATGTACGCATCTTAAGTACCCTCTCCCAGAAAGCACAGCCAGAGCGCCACTCCCACTGGGCGGGCTCAGAGAGAGAGTAATCTTAAAGAAACCAACCAAACTCTAGTTCCATGCCTGCCAGAAGAGACAATGCCCCCTGTAGCCAGGCTGAACATCCCATAGTCCAGTCAGACTGATGCTGAGGTCCAAATTTAGACAATTTCACCCAAACCAAACTGCAGTTAAGGTGTAACCTTAAATTTATAAAAACATAGCGTGTGCTCTTCAGGAGCCACATACTAGGGCCAATTTAGACTGGAGCCAATTAACCTACCAGCATGTCTTTGAAGTGTGGGAGGAAACTCGAGTACCCAGAGGAAACCCACACAGACACAAGGAGAACATGTAAACTCAAGGCAGGTAATGGTGTGCACAATACTTTCCCTTTAAAGCAATCCTGGAAAGTCTGTAAAAATTATGGCAAGTCCCTGCAGTAAAATAGCTCTTATACTTATTATGCATACAGTATACACCTGTGGCCCATGCAATTTACCTCCCCTCCAAAAAATTCAACTTTTGGCAAAATCTTTAACATTCAATACTTAAGGAAGTGGTGAATGCTTTTTCCCTGGACACATGCTACAGTTCCATCTTACGGCCCCCATACTTCTGCTGAGGCCTGTAGTGACATACGCGTCAAAGAACGTAACCATGGCACATTGCTGGGAACTCAGACATCCCACTCTCCTGAAATGTTGAATGCTGAAGCCTTCCCTCAGGCTGAAGCCCTGAAATGGAGGGAAGGTAGACCACACAGGCTGCCAGAAAGGTGAGTATAAGAAAATTTATATTGCAGGGACCGGCCAGTAACATTTTTTTCCTCAGACATGACAGGCTCACTTGAAATATCTGCTTATCTTACCTATCAAAGAAAGAAATAAAGGGAACAATAACTCAACCACTGGTTACAACCAAGATATGCAACATATCTGAACACACAACACTACTAACTTTGAAGCAGATGGGTTACAGCAGTAGGAGACAACACCGGGTGGCACTCCTGTCAGCTAAAAACAGGAAACTGAAGCTACAAAATTGTACAGTAGAGGATTGGGAAAATTTTGTCTGGTCTGATGAGTCTCGATTTCAGCTGCAATATTCAGATGGTAGGCTCAGAATTTGGCACAAACAACATGAAAGCATGGCTCCATCCTGCCTTGTATCAACGGTTCAAGCTGGTGGTGGTGGTGTAATGGTGTGGGGGATTTTTTTTGGCTCACTTTGGGCCCCTTAGTACCAATTGCGATTTGTTTAAATGCCACGGCCTACCTGAGTATTGTTGCTAACCATGTCCATCACTTTAGGACTACAGTGTACCAATCTTCTGATGGCTACATCCAGCAAGATAATGCACCATGTCACAAAGCTCAAATCATCTCAAACTGGTTTCTTGAACATGGAAATGAATTCACTGAACTCCAATGGCCTCCACAGTCACCAGATCTCAACCCAATAGAGCAGCTTTGGGATGTGGTGGAACGGATTGGCATCATGGATTTGCAACCGACAAATCTGCAGCAATTGCGTGATGCGATCATGTTAATATGGACAAGAATCTCTGAGGAATGTTTTCAACACCTTGCTGAATCTATGCCACAAAGCATTAAGGGAGTTCTAAAAGGGGGCCCAACCCGGTACTAGCAAGGTGTACCTAATAAAATGGGCAGTGAGTGTGTATTTTATAGAGCTATGTAAATAGGTAAGTTACTAGATAGTAAAATAAAACAGGTTCAATATAGCTTGGTGTTGTGAATGGCAAGAGGTAAGACTTAACAGACTAAAATTATTAGCAGTGCCAGTATCTTGACTAAATTTAACCACCTTCAGACCGGACCATTTTGCTGGTAAATGACCAGAGGTCTTTTTACAATTTGGCACTGCGCTGCTTTAACTGGTAATTGCGCGGTCATGCAATGTTGTACCCAAACAAAATTTGCGTCCTTTTCTTCCCACAAATAGAGCTTTCTTTTGATGGTATTTGATTGCCTCTGCGATTTTTATTTTTTGCGATATAAACGTAAAAAGACTGCAAATTTTGAAAAAAAATGATATTTTCTACTTTTTGTTATTAGAAAAATCCAATAAACTCAATTTTAGTCATACATTTAGGCCAAAATGTATTCAGCCACATGTCTTTGGTAAAAAAAAGTCAATAATTGTATATTTATTGGTTTGCGCAAAAGTTGTCACATCTACAAACTAAGGTACGTTTTCTGGAATTTACGCAGCTTTTAGTTTACGACTGCCTATCTCATTTCTTGAGGTGCTAAAATGTCAGGGCAGTACAAACCCCCCCCCAAATGACCCCATTTTGGAAAGTAGACACCCTAAGGAAATTGATAAGTGGCATGTTGAGCCCATTGAATATTTTATTTTTTTGCCTCAAGCGAGGCAAACCACATATGTGGATACCACATATGTGGGACTTTTTGGGAGCCTAGCCGCGTACGGGGCCCCGAAAACCAAGCACCGCCTTCAGGCTTTCTAAGGGCGTAAATGTTTGATTTCACTTCTCACTACCTATTACAGTTTTGAAGGCCATAAAATGCCAAGATGGCACAAAACCTCCACAAATGACCCCATTTTAGAAAGTAGACACCCCAAGCTATTTGCTGAGAGGCATTTTGAGTCCATGGAATATTTTATATTTTGCCACAAGTTGCGGGAAAATTACAAACTTTAATTTTTTTTTTTTTTTTTTTCACAAAGTTGTCACTAAATGATATATTGCTCACACATGCTATGGGCATATGTGAAATGACACCCCAAAATAAATTCTGCTGCTTCTCCTGAGTACGGGGATACCACATATGTGGGACTTTTTGGGAGCCTAGCCGCGTACGGGGCCCCGAAAACCAAGAACCGCCTTCAGGTTTTCTAAGGGCGTAAATATTTGACTTCACTCCTCACTACCTATTACAGTTTTGAAGGCCATAAAATGCCAAGATGGCACAAAACCCCCACAAATGACCCCATTTTAGAAAGTAGACACCCCAAGCTATTTGCTGAGAGGCATGTTGAGTCCATGGAATATTTTATATTTTGCCACAAGTTGCGGGAAAATTACAAACTTTTTTTTTTTTTTTCACAAAGTTGTCACTAAATGATATATTGCTCACGCATGCCATGGGCATATGTGAAATGACACCCCAAAATAAATTCTGCTGCTTCTCCTGAGTACGGGGATACCACATATGTGGGACTTTTTGGGAGCCTAGCCACGTACGGGGCCCCGAAAACCAAGCACCGCCTTCAGGCTTTCTAAGGGCGTTACAGTTTTGAAGGCCATAAAATGCCAAGATGGCACAAACCCCCCCCCAAATGACCCCATTTTGGAAAGTAGACACCCCTAAATTTAGGGGTACACTAGTGAGACTAGGTAATAAATGGCGGGTGCCCTGAAACTATAAAAAAAAATAACTAACCAACCAGCGTCACCTGTAACAGTTATATGGTGATCACTGGTGAAAGGGTTAACTAGGGGGCAATCAGGGGGCTTTATGCGGTAGTATATGGGGGTCCCTGGCGCTATAAAAAGCTGCGGCGAACCTAAATACCTACCTGCCTAACTAGCGTCACCTGTGACACTAATACAGCGATCATAAAAACGATCGCTTATTAGGCTGGGTTCACACTGGAGCGATGCGGGAACGCCACGAATCCGCGGCGGGTTCCCGCATCACATGCCTCCCGGCGGCAGTTCACACTGCCCTATGCGAACTGCTGGGAGTGTCAGTGAAATGTTAATGACACCCCTAGATCAGTTCGCATATCGCAGTGCGATCTGCAAACTCGGATCGCATGGTGTGAACACCCATGCGATCCGATTCTGCTGCGGGCCAAAAAAAGGGTCCCGTGCGAATTTGCGGCGGGTGCGACACGAATTCAGCCATACTATCTGTATGGCTGAACTCGAATCGCACAGAGATCGGATGTGATTTGCACTGCAGTGCGGTGCGAATCACATTCGTTCTCATAAACCGCTGCAATGTGAACCCAGCCTTAGTGACACTGGCGACGGGGGGTGATCACGGGGTTAAACCTTTATTGGGGGGGTTAGGGGGGCACATTAGAACTAAAGGGGGCTAACCCTAACTGCCCTAACAGTTATTACAGTCACAAATGACACCAATGCAAAAAAAAAAAAAAGCAATTGGTGTCACTGTGACTGGGGGGGCAGGGGTAATTGGGGGGTGATCGGGGGGTAAAGGGGGGGTGTGAGTGTGCCTGGCATGTTCTACTGTATGTGTGGTGTGTTGGTGCAACTCACCGAACCTCTCTCCTCGGTGCCGGAACGAAAAATACTGACACGGAGGAGAGAATACATCACTTCCTCTCCTGTGTTTACATTACAGGAGAGGAAGTGATGTCACGGGACATTTTCATTCGTCGGGAGCGATCGCGAGGGGGTGGCCATGAATGAATGGCCGTCCCCTCGTCCGGGATCGCTCCCGAACGAATACCGACCGCCGCAGGCACCGGGCGGGGGCCCGATCGGGCCCCCGACCGGCGGGCAGGCAAGGACGTACATGTAAGCCCTTATGCCTGCCCGTGCCATTCTGTCGACGTACATCGTCGTGCGGCGGTCGGCAAGTGGTTAAAGAGGGAGTTACGCCCCTTTTTTTTTTGGGAGGTATCACCGCAATTGTTGGAGCAATAATTCTAGCAAAAGACCTCCCCTGTAACTCTAACCTGGTAACCGTTCGTTCATTTTATTTAAAGCATCGCCTATGGAGATTTTCAGGTACTGTAGTTTGTTGCCATTCCACGAGTGTGCGCAATTTCAAATCATGACATGTTAAGTATCTATTTACTCGGCATAACATTATCTTTCATATAATATAAAAAAAATTGGGCTAACTTTTCAGTTTAGTTTTCTTTTAATTCATGAAAGTGTATTTTTTCACAAAAAAGTGCGTTTGCAAGATTGCTGAGCAAATATCGTGTGACATAAAATATTGCAATGATCACCATTTTATTATCGAGGGTCTCTGCTAAAAATATATATATAATGTATGGAGGTTCTAAGTAGTTTTCTAGCAAAAAATACAGATTTTAACTTGTAAGCAACAAAATGTCAGAAATAGGCTTAGGCATAAAAGGGATAATTTTACCTATTAGTTGCGTTTATAGTGTTTAAAGAATTTACTATGTTAAGTGGAAGGTAATGCTTTGTGAACACATACAGTGCAAATTTTTTCTTGTTTTGCAATATTTTTATTAAAATGTGTGAAAAAAAAAAAAAAAAAAAAAAATCACCTAACATGCTTAATGCTTTGTAATTTGTGCTGATTTGTACAGTCAGTATTTTGTTTATCTAATGGTGCTGTGAGCACTTGTATAACATTAACTTGTACAACATTGCACATTTCGTGAAAGTAGCCAATTCCAATTGGAATCTTTATTGGATTCTTTTGTTATTGGTATAGCTGGCAGTAGTTAGGTACATTCAACTGGACTCATTAATAAATGTTTAAAAAGTTTCACCTACATATTTAAAAGGGGTTTTAAACTTTCATGTTTTTTCACCTTAACGCACCCTATGCATTAAGGTGAAAAAACACCTGGCAGTGACCGGTCCCCCCAGCCCCCCCCCCATTTCACTTACCTGAGCCCTGGAACTTGACCCAGCGTGGATGGGCTGTACCTCTGCAGGGGGTTCTCGGCTCTTGATTGGATAGATTGATAGCAGTGCAGCCATTGGCTCCCGCTGCTGTCAATCAAATCTAATGACGTGGGCGCTGGGGGGCGGGGCCCAGTCATACATTCGGTGGCTATGGATGCTGAATGCTGGACTCGGGAGCGCTCACCCGCAAGTTAACCCCCTCGGGAGAGCGCTTCTCCTAGGGGGGTTATCTGATGTGGGGAGGAGCCGAGAGAGTTGCGGGGGAACCCCAGAAGAGGGTGATCAGGGCCACTCTGTGCAAAACAAGCTGCACAGTGGAGGTGAATATATGTTTGTTATTAAAAAAAAAGAAAAAAAGAAAAATAACCCTTACAATCACTCTAAGCAGCTTAGTCCGTTCAAATTAGTGTCAGCAACATATTATAGAATTTATACTCACATAGGGAACAATGTTTATTGGCATTACTGAAGGCATAGGGAATTGTTAATGGTAATGGTTCAGTAATGATCTTGGAAAATCAATATCTGATTTGACACATTTAATGATATTAGTGTGTTTGAAGTAAGCCGATCAACTTGTATGTTCCCAACACTCAACTAAACTAAACTAAAAAAAAAATTTCCAATTCAACCCAGCAGGTTGAACTAAAAAAGAACTGACAGCTCATGTTGGAGCCACTGTACTAACAATCCGATGTTAGTAAAGCGATCTCCCCTGCTGTGCTATGGTGTTCTTAAGGGGGGGGTGCCCTTCCGCCAGGACACTCCAGTCAGCTGATCGGGAAATGGTCAGCAGACCTTTTTCAGTCATGACCCTTCAACAGAAGACAGCCGAACAGCCAGATTCTGTGATACCGACTGCTGTGCACATGAGCTGAATGTCAGCCGGTTTCTATTGAACTGGCTAATGCCCCCCGACAGTCGGCTTGCATCTCCTAGGCTTAAAGGGGTTGTAAAGGTTTGTTTTTTATTTTCTAAATAGGTTCTTTTAAGCTAGTGCATTGTTGGTTCACTTACCCTTTCCTTCGATTTCCATTTTAAACGTTTTTTTTCTTTGTTTTCTTTGTCTGAATTTCTCACTTCCTGTTCCTCCTCAGTAAGCTGTTCAGTAAGCTGTTCTGGCTGACTAAACACCGCTCGGATGATGGTGTGAAGTTTACTGAGGAGAAACAGGAAGTGAGAAATTCGGACAAAGAAAAAAAACATTTAGAAGGGAAATCAAAGGAAAAGGTAAGTGAACCAACAATGCACTAGCTTAAAGGAACCCATTTAGAAAATAAAAAATGAAGCTTTACAACCCCTTTAAGTCACTTGCATGGATAGTATAGCATCTTCAACTAAACAAGGTGACATAAGGGTCTATTTTTGCTGTACAAATGCCTCAAGTAGTCACAGAGCAACACATAATCTCTGCATTTTGCCCAATATGTTTATTACCAATGATCATCAGTTCTATCCAGTGGCCATAATGCTGCATTTTTCTAATTGAGGTATTTCAGGAAATTATCACATTATGGCCACTAGATGGAGCTGATGAAATAAATATATTTGGCAAAATAAGGGGCTTACTCATGGCCACTGTGTGAATGCTTAGGACATTTTTTTTTTGTAAATAGGCCCCATGGTAAATAATTTACATGATCTATGGAAGCCTTTGAATGAGTGGTGAAATAAGGTGAGAATGTGATTTGCCCATTAATGTGAGTATAAATGCTAGAGTTTTTTTTATCGACACTTATATGTACTATGGAAGCTACATGGAGGAATGGTAACATTTCTTAAACTAAACAAGTCCTGTTAAATGTGAAAACCTTCAGAAACATGGCTGTTGTGTTGCAGTGTTGATAACTACAGCCAATGGGGTGCAACAACAGATGATAACTTAAATTGTCATCTCACATATTATTATAATTGGTGAAACAACCGGCTTGGACAATTCACAGCTACAATAAAGGTTCACCAACTACTTATATTGAATACCTTTGTATGAGATTTTTAGCATGCTCATTCCAGAGATCTCCAAGCATGCTGTCAATATACAGTGAGAATCATTGGGGGAGTATGAGTGGGTTGTTCTCTTAGCATACCTTTATTTACTTGATTAAAGAGTAAAATAAAAAAAACGACAAAGAATATTTCATGTGAGCCAATGATCCCATTATTTGCATATAAAAGGCTGCCAAATGTCAGTGAATAATTTACCCTGTTCTCCATCTTCAGTACTATACCATTCCCATTTGAAATGCTTATAACTTTCTGAAGGCAAATGCATTACACAATTTCTGCATATTTCCCTGATTTGCATGGTAATACTGTGATTTGTACGCCATCATTCTTTATTACTACTTCTAGTCTGGAGACATGTGAGCTCCAATTACTTTAAATGGTAAAGCTGAAAGTTAATTGTTTTTCACTTTTCTTGTATTTATTGTACATGTATTTAACATGGCTCTAATGGTTAAATTCAATATAAAAATTGTACTGTGCAGTATTTTCTTTCTTTTTATGAATTAACTAAAGCTGACCATGCAGGACGTAATTTTTGCTAAAGATGCCACTGATTTGATGATGAGATTCAAATAGTTGATGGCATAAAGCCCAATTGAACCCTCTATATTTATTACTATCAGGGGTGGACTGACAACTCATGGGGCAATAGGAGATTATGGGGCCCCCGGGCAATAGGAGATTATGGGGCCACAAAGTATACACACACACAGTATACAATCACACAGTATACACATACATGCACACACAGTAGTCACAGACATGTTTCTATTGGCTGAGAAGGTACTGGAGAGGTGGGGCAGCTATAATCTCAGGATTTTTAGATCAAAAGGATGTTTGTAAGGGACATTTCAGAGACAGATGTAAAAAAAACACAGATTTTTACATACTGTCCTTGGTTTTACTGAGGCTGACAACCCTGATGGGGCCCCCTAGTGGCTCGGGGCCCTCGGGCAGTGCTCGAGTGGCCAAATGGTCAGTCCGCCCCTGATTACTATACTGTAATGAATTCAGGCTGTAGAGTGCTTTGAAAAGGTATTCATACTCCTTGAAATTTTCCACAGATGCTCTCCATCCAATCTGACAGAGCTTGAGCTATTTTGCAAAGAAGAATGGGCAAAAATGTCACTCTCTAGATGTGCAAAGCTGGTAGAGACATTCCCAAAAAGACTCAGCTGTAACTGCAGAGAAAAGTGGTTCTACAAAGTTTTGGCTCGGGAGGCTGAATACAAATACACACCACACTTTTCACATATTTATTTGTAAAGAATGTTGAAAACCATTTATCATTTTCCTTCCACTTCAATTATGTGCCACTTTGTGTTGATCTATCACAAAAAATCCCAATAAAATACATTTACGTTTTTGGTTGTAACATGATAAAATGCGGAAAATTTCAAGGGGTGTGAATACTTTTTCAAGGCCCTTTTTATGTAGTAATAAATATGCTGCTCATTTAGTTTTTTTATTTAGATGCTAAATGTTGTAGCAAGGGTTCAAATACCCTGTGTTGGCACATTGGAAAGTTGGATCCTTGTTCCCACAAAAATGACATAGCAGGGCACGATGCTTTGGGCCCGACAGCATGAGCAACAACCTTTTGGTTGTTTTCAAATAAAAAAATAAAAAAAAAAAAAAAGGGGGGGGGGGGGGGGAGTAAGGGCCCTTTACAAATTCAAAATCACAATGGGCAGGAAAACATAGATCATCTGACACTTGAGAAAATTGTGGAATGACGATCAATTGGAAAAGTCCCAGAACAGTGGGGTTTATTATATAAAGGGGCTCTGATCAGGCGAATTTGCCAGTCGGTAAGCGTCGGCGCAATGGGCAACCCCACCCCACCTCCCTTGTCGCAAAGGTATGTTATGTGGTATTGTTACCCAAGCAGCGGCACGGACCTCAAATGGTTCAACACTCCCCCTCTCACACTGCTCCAATAAACAGAACTGCTTAGGGAGCTAGAGTACTGTTGATTGGAGCAATGCTCAGGGTGTGTGTTGGAGATTCAGGCTGCAGCTTGTGTTAACACATTTCTTCACTCTTCTCATTCCAAAGTATAAAAGATGGACCAGGAGACACAGAGATTGCCAGTAAAAATAAAAATCTCCAGGTGTAGTAATGAGCTCTTCCAACATCTCAAGTACCCATCTTTGTGAAAGCACTCCATAATACGCTGGGGATTCTATGTTAAAGTTCCAGAGGGTGTGTGGATTTTGGGAAAAGCAAAAGATCAGGTTTTGGGTGATAGTTTGTTCACTAGTTTAGAGCCAATCTTATCCTTATGGGAATAAAACTGTGTGCTAGACCATCTGAGGCACTTTTTGGGCCTCAGTGGCAAGGGCAAAGTTTAGGTTTAGTTGGTCTGCCTCAAGCTCGTGAAGAGAGACTCGGGTGGGGTCCTGTTTATGTCGCTTGCTTATTGTATGAAATGCCTTGGTGAATCTATCTATTGAGGCTTGATGCTCCCGTTTTAAGCGTGATGATAACTAATGATATTGCCTCTCATTACAGCCTTGTGAGCCGCCCACAGAGTAGCTGCAGTAGCTGCAGTAGCTGCAGTAGTTGTGTCATTGTCATTCAGAAGAAAATAATCATTCAGGTCTTTTTCTAGGAGGGTGCAATGCACCGGGTTGCTTAGGAGTGCTTTGTTAAGCTGCCATGTAAATTCTCTGCTCCCAGATCAGATGTCCATCCGACAAGCTGCCTAGCATGTGCCTAGCTTAATTTTTTTATCGTAAAAATAACAAACATGTTTATACTCACCTTCTCTTTTGCAAAGAGCAGCCCCAATGCTCTTTTTCTGGCGTCACCCACGGGTGCTCCTCCTCTTTATTGGGTGCCCCCATGGAAAGTCGCTTTCCCTGGAAGCACTAGTGCGTGTTCATCCATTGATACAGACAGCAGGACTCGGCCCCCACTCCCCCACGTTACAGCTTTTGATTGACATCAGCAACAGCCAATGGCTCCTGCTGCTATCAATCTGTCCAATGAGGAGAGCGACAGCGGCTGGAGCTGCTGGGCTCATGCACATCTCTGGATCGGATCAGGCTCAGATAAGAAAATGGGGGTCTTGGGGGGGTTAATAATGCATTACGGTGAAAAACCTTGAGACTTTACAACCACTTTAAGGTGAGCCTTTTTTTTGTCCTGACTGAGCACAGAATGGGTTCACTTTAATCACTTTAGCTCTTGCACCTGTATATCATGGGTAATTTTTACATTTCTGACATGGACCTATTTTTTCACTGCTATTTTTTCACTGCTAGCTTTTATGCAGTGCCTTGTCACAGTGTCAGGAGGGTTAGATGTCACCCAGGGTTCTCACTTATGCAGGTTGAAGGGGTCCGAGATGTTTGTTCTGAGTGGAGAAAACTAGTTTTGTAATTTTTTTCAGAATTGGTAACTCCTGGATTGGTAAAACATTTTACGGGAAACCAGATTGTGCTGGTGTGGACAGTCCTTTAAGGCCTGGTTCACACCTAGGGTTGCCACCTCACCTCTTTAATCACTTGCAGACCGGACCAATTTGCTGGTCAAAGACCAGACCCCTTTTTGCGGCACTGCGTCGCTTTAACTGACAATTGCGCGGTCGTGCGACGTGGCTCCCAAACAAAATTGACGTCCTTTTTTTCCCACAAATAGAGCTTTCTTTTGGTGGTATTTGATCACCCCTGCGGTTTTTATTTTTTGCGCTATAACCAAAAATAGAGCGACAATTTTGAAAAAAACTTATTATTTTTTATTTTTTGTTATAATAAATATCCCCCAAAAATATATAAAAAAACATTTTTTTCTCTCAGTTTAGGCCAATACGTATTCTTCTACATATTTTTGGTAAAAAAAATCGCAATAAGCGATTATTGATTGGTTTGCGCAAAAGTTATAGCGTTTACAAAATAGGGATAGTTTTATAGCATTTTTATTAATCATTTTTTATTATTTATTTTTTTACTAGTAATGGCGGTGATCAGTGATTTTTATTGTGACTGCGACATTGTGGGGGACCCATCGGACATTTTTGACACATTTTTGGGACCATTGTCATTTATACAGTAATCACTGCTATATAAATGCAGTGATTCCTGTGTAAATGACACTGGCAGTGAAAGGGTTAACCAGTGGGTGGCAGTGTAGGGGTTAAGTGTTCCTAGGGGTGTGTTACTAACTGTGGGGGGGTTGGGCTTTCATTTAGTGAACACTGATCTCTGCTCCAATCACATGGAGCAGAGATCAGCGTCACTAGTTGCTAGGCAGAATGGAGAAATGTTGTTTACACAGCATTTCCTCCATTCGGCCGCTCCGTGAGACGATCGCGGGGATGCCCACGGCGATCGAGTCCGCGGGTCCCGCGACCGGACTCACGGGGGTCCTGACCAGCGCGGGAGCGCGCCGCCGGTGGCGCGCTCCCGATGGCAGGGCGGCATTGAATATTGGACGTACCTGTACGCCAATATGCCTGCCCGTGCCAGTCTGTCGACGTACATCGTCGTGCGCTGGTCGGGAAGTGGTTAAACAAATATGAATTGCAGCGGTTCTGAGGCTAGTTTAATAAAGATAAGGCAGCAAGTGAGTTTAATTAACACCTTAATCAGTCACAGAACCTGTGTAATTAACCACTTCAGCCCCGGGAGAATTTACCCCCTTCCTGACCAGAGCACTTTTTGCAATTCGGCACTGCGTCACTTTAACTGACAATTGCGCAGTCCTGCGACATGGCTGCCAAACAAAATTGACATCCTTTTTTTTCCCACAAATAGAGATTTCTTTTTGTGGTATTTGATCACCCCTGCGTTTTTAAATTGTTGCGCTATAATAAATATCCCCCAAAAATATATAAAAAAATAATTTTTTGCCTCAGATTAGGCTGATACATAATCTTCTACATATTTTTGGCAAAAAAAAAAAAAACAAAGCGATTATTGATTGGTTTGTGCAAAAGTTATAGCGTTTCGTTTACAAAATAGGGGATAGTTTTATGGCATTTTTATTGATTTTTTTTTTTTAAATGACGGCGATCAGTGGTTTTTATCATGACTGCGACATTATGGCGGACACATCAGACATTTTTGACACATTTTTGGGACCATTGTCATTTATACAGCAATCAGTGCTATACAAATGCATTGATTCCTGTGTAAATGACACTGACAGTGAAGAGGTTAATCACTAGGTGGCAGTGTAGGGGTTAAGTGTGTCCTAGGGGTATGTTGCTAACTGTGGGGGGTGTGGCTGAGTTTTGCACATCACTGATCTCTGGTCCAATCACAGGGAGCAGAGATCAGTGTAACGGTTGCTAGGCAGAACAGGGAGATGCTTGTTTACTTTAGGATCTTTAGCATCCAGTTCTTCCTCTCTGTGAGATGATTGCTGGTAGCCCCGCGGCGATCGAGTCCGCAGGACCCGCGACCCGACTCACGGAGCTTCCTGTGCGCGTCCCCGCCACCTCCTAAAGGGCAACGTACATGTACATGATTCTGCCTGTACCAGACCTTAGTCTAGGGGCTGTCTATAGTTCAGGGCTCCTTTCGGCTGGATCCAGACCTATGCATTTTTAGTGCTTTTTGCATTTTGCAGATTTGCACTACAGAAGGTGTTCCATAGGAAGCGATGTTAAATGGACTGTAGTGCAAATCTGCAAAATGCAAAAAGCACTAAAACTGCATAGGTGTGAATCCAGACTTCCTCTGGAGAAAAGCTGCTGCACAAACAGCATGTGTGACCAGGCACTAGGAAAGCGTCTATGTGAACCTCAAGGAGGGACTATCTATCTAGCTGTCAACTGAAAGAGGTATTTAGGCCTGGTTCACACATATGCATTTTTTTTTTTCAGTTTTGCAGAAACACACTACAGTCCATTTAACATGGTTTCCTATGGGTCATGTTAACATCTGTGCATTTTATGGAAAGGTCCAGGGACTTTTTTCTAGTTTTAGGTTACATAGACTTCAATGGTTCAAAAATGTGTATTGAAAAATGCAAAATGCACCTGGAATATGCAGAGTGCAACCTGCCTATGTGTGAACCAGACCTAAGGCCTGATTCACACCTATGCATTTGTAGTGCTTTTTGCCTTTTGCAGATTTGCACTACAGTCCATTTAACATGGTTTCCTATAGAACACGTTTTGTAGTGCAAATCTGCAAAATGCAAAAAGCACTAAAAATGCATAGGTGTGAATCAAGGCTAAGAGACTGTATAATTTAGCAAGGGTCTGTGCAGCCAAGTTGGGCAGTAGGGATGAGCTCAGGCGTGTTCGCATGGTCTGCGTGCTGAGCCCGCCAGGAAGTTGGTGCAGCGCTGCGCTAATCACAGGCAGTGAGACATTGCCCCGATGTGCGGCTGCAGAGATCGGGCAATGTCTCACTGCCTGTGATTAGCGCTGTGCCGACTTCCTGGCAGGCTCAGCACGTGGACCATCCCTATTAAGCAGTTTGCTTGTCATAAGGCTGAATAAGATAACATGGTGAGTCTATGCAGAGAAGCTCTAGCACTATGAATTCCAGAAAATTTCTATGTTTTGTTGTGATGCAGAAAACTCCTGTGAGGGTAAAGGTTTGTGTGTTTTTGAACTTTACTTTTGAATAAAAGTGTGACGAAAGCCCTGAAACATACTTCACTGGCTGAAGTTCTTGAAAGGTGCTACACTTGAATGAACCCCCACACTTTGCAATCACGTAATGCTTAAAGCGGAGGTCCACCCTAAAGTGGACCTCCGCTCATCGGAACCCTTCCCCCCCTCCGGCGCCACAATTGGCACCTTTCAGGGGGGAGGGGGGTGCAGATACCTGTACAGTACAGGTATTCTGCACCCACTTCCGGGATAGCTCTCTGCGGAAAGGGGCGTAGATTACGCCCCTTTCCGCAAGTGCCCACCCCTTTCCGCAAGTGCCCCGCTGCCTGCTGGGAAACACACAGATCCCAGAGGCAGAGGGGACCGTCCTTATTGCGCAGCGCGATTCGCGCATGCGCAGTAGGGAACCGGGAAATGAAGCCGAAAGGCTCCATTTCCTGATTCCCATACCCAAGATGGCGGCGGCAGCACCTTACAGACGATCTAGAGATCGGCTTTGGGTGCCGACATCGCGGGCGCGCTGGACAGGTAAGTATCACTATTTTAAAAGTCAGCAGCTGCAGTATTTGTAGCTGCTGGCTTTTAAAAAAAAAAAAAAATAAAAAAAAAAATAAAAAACGCGGAGTCCCGGTGGACTCCCGCTTTAAAACTAAATGTGAAACTAAAAAATATATTATATATATATATATATATATATATATAAATAGAAGAAAAAAAAACACAACAGAAAAATAATAACTAAGAGGGATGGGGAGAGGGGAGGAGTTTATTTATTTTTTCACTTGTAAGGTTGCTTTAACTGACATCATAAGCAGATTAAAGGTCACCCCTTTGATCTGCAGATGAATGAAACAAAGTAAAAAAATGCAACAATGAATCTATAATGTGTACAAACAATAATCAGAAGCTCTGTTTTGACAGCCCCAGTTGCTGTTGTAAGACATATCAAGTCCCACAAACTGCAACGTACACTAAGCTGAAATTTTTGGAGCCTAATTAGCACACCCAAAGTCTCCAACTGGTTAAAGAACTGTGATCTAAACAAAAAACGTTGAACAATGATCATTGGTGTTAGTAATTACTGTTTCTGTGTTTTTGGTCTGTACACATATGTATATTGGCCTATGGTGTTAACAGGTAGACATGAGGACCATCAAAAATGAAATAAAATCTATATAAGCAGGTCAGATCACTTTGCTGCATTGCAGAGCAGTGGAGGGGGGAAAAAAAAGCAAAATGCAAATTATGGTGTGCTGTTACTGCAAGGTAAAGAACAAGATTCACTTTTCTTCTAACCTTGCATATTTTCCCCCAAAAAACCCCACAACATAGCGTAAATGCCTGTTAAAAGGTTGTACACGTGAACACATTTAAAGATGCATCTGAAACACTTATTATAAGCACGCTGTGCTGCATGCACATAGATTTAAGCTAGCTCTGCATGTATATGGACAGAAAGAGATGTATTTTTAAATGATATTGGTCACCCATTTAGATGTAAATAGAGGAGATCTTCTCAGTAATCTGTCTGTGATAGGAAGAGACTGCATTCTTTGCCCACACTTTTTAATTAGTTAGCCATTCAGTCCACACACACATCTGTTTACTAAAGTCAGAGAGGACCTTTGATACCACACAAAGGGATAGCATAACAATGTACTTGGCCACAGGGCATGAGCGCAGGCAAAGAGCTAATACTGCAGGGGGTGGTCTTCTTCAAACCCATCTATGGAGATACATCCAGCCATATATTTTTATATACACTTTTTTTTATTATTATTATTATTTATTTTTTTAATGCCAGATTTTTTTTCTGATTCATCAGTCATAATAGGCTAATTTCTCATTTTTTTAAGTTTACATTTCAAAAAGATATCACTTTGATTGCAATATAACCCCGTTTATGGTTACAGCATCTACGAGGCCTTGTGGGTGACATGCTGCTGTTTTTAGTAATAAAAATAAATAAAGCACCTCTCTTTTCCATTTTTCTTACAATCATTAAGACTCAATCTTGACAGTGTGGTCCTATTCAGCTAAAAATGTAGGGGGTGGGGGGTGGGGTTTGCTGTCTACTCTCTTCTATTGTGAACAGGTTTGTCAAATTTAATTCCATGAAACCTGACAGCTGATCTTTATCAATACTTGCAAATTAAGGCTAGGAAAATAAGATGAAGAGACAACATGAGTTTGTGAATGGAAATTAGGGACAAATCTGCTAATTAGAGACAGCTGGCAACACTGAATGTGGAAGAAAGCTAGAAATAGAAGAAAATTATAAACAAAGAGAAAAACAATAAAGAAAACCCCCAAATTTCGGATCAATATAATAATATAGAGGTCTCACTCCACCACTCCAGTGTGTCCTAAATTTCCTGGGGACAGATATTTTGGTTCTGATTGCTGGTAAATTTAGATATTTTTAGCATGACCTAAAAATACAGTTAGGGCTCATTCACACTATTTGTTGCAAAGCAGTATCAATCTGTGCATTGTTTTGAGAGGTCTGGAAACACACCTTAATGGATACAAAAAAAAAATGTAAGCAACAATTTTTTTCCACCATAAATCCTTATTTGAAGAATTAAAAAAAAAAAAAATAGACAGAGTACATGTTCAAAAAACAAGAAATAACACAAGTATCATTAAAAAAGGCACATACAGTATAATCGCACTAAAGTCTAAAATGGCCAATAGTAAGTGTCACCAGTGTGCTACAGGATCGATATAAAGAGACCCAAAACAGCATGTGGGGTAGTACACATGACATCAAAAAATCATTGCCAGTAGATGTGGAGAGACGTGAGATGATAGGTTACTATGAGCTTGGAGATCAGAACAAAAACCAAGAATGAGCAAACAAAGCAGAAAATGAGGGAGGCGCAATGTTCGAATACCAACAAAGGATAACGAATGCAATATAATAGATTTAGATACAGGGGGTGTATGCAACCTTCCTACTGGGGATAGGGCAGTCAAGGCAGTGATAATAAGTATGAAAGGAGATGAGGCAAAAAGGAATCATGAGAGAAGTCTGCATCTATGGTCTTTAAAACAGTGGTCATCAATCCTGTCCTCAGGGCAAACTAAGAGGCCAGGTTTTATGTATTACCTTAGGGAGATGCAGACTAGAATACTGCAATCACTGAGCAGCAAATTATATCACCTGTGATGTATTTTAGTTACCTTGCAAACCTGGCCTGTTAGTGGGTCCTGAGGACAGGGTTGATGACCACTGATTTAAAGGATAAGTTCACCTTTATTTCTAAATTCCAGCTCCCCTATGCATCAATATACCATTAGATTACGTCATTTTCAGAAATAAAAAAAAAACTTTCTATATACCTTACATACCACTTAGCTCAATGTCCAGCTTGTTGTATAAGCAAAAACTTCTCCATTACTTCCTGGACAGACCTTGGGATGTGACACAGGAAGGAGTTTACCAGCTGATCTTATTAGCACGCCTCCAGCATCATCTCTCAGTGATCACCGTCCTCACTAAATACACAGCCATAGATTGTCATTTATTTGGCAGAGTGTGCAGGAGCTAAGCAATCAAATAGCCTATGTAGATAAGGCTGTAGTGCTGAAAACAGGAGAAGTATGTTCTGTATTCTGTAAGGCTCACCGTACACTATATAACTTGATTGTACAATCTCTTTTAGATCTACCATCATGTAGTGCAAGGGCCTGCCTGACTGGATACATAGTGATTGGACATATGGTGTGTCCTTCTATTATATTGTTTTGTAAATCTAAAGGAGATTGTACAGAGACTGTGCAATCAGATTGTATAGTGTATGACCACCATTATACACCTAAAATGAACTAGTTGCGCTTTCGGTGCCATTAATTGGTAATGGCACACCAAACACAGAAGCAAACACATACTTTTGCCACGTGAAAAAAACAAGTGACATTGGTAATGGCACACCAAACACAGAAGCAAACACATACTTTTGCCACGTGAAAAAAACGAGTGACAAATGCAGCAAAACACGCAGTAAAAAATGTGCAACCCACAACACGCCAAAATGTCCCATTAGCTACTTTGCCATGTGTAGTGCAGCCCGCTAAAATCAACAGACTGCCCTATGTGTGTCACAGGAAAAAAGCATAAAAAAATATGGGTTCCCACTACTCTAGGTGTAAATGGGTCCTGGAAGTAAAAAAAACAATGAGGCTCCATTCAAATCCTAGCATTTCCAATACAGGGCAAATGCGCACAGAAAATGCATGCTTTGCTGTGAGTGCCAGAAACGCTCTGAGAACACATCAAAAAGTATGGTAAAAAACATACGCTCCAAAAAAAGTTCTGGAGATTCTTTGGGGTGATTGGGGTTAGGGCAGTCCATTCAAGCCCATTAAAGGTTTGCTTTAATGTTCTGGTTAATTCAGTAGTGCTAAAGAATGCAAAGCTCAGTGAATGGCCTCAATATGTACCTTTTCTTTTGCTATCTAGGAAATTACTTTAGTGCCTGAAATTTTTCTGTTTCTTATATTATGTGCAGACACACATTGAGGGGCATATTTATAAAGACGTAAACAAGACTGTCACCAAACATTTGTGGTAGGCACTGTTATATAAAAATCCCATACTTCTCTTTTAAATATTTTTTTGGATTCACACTTACCTAGGTGGATGCAGGATTGATCCGATACTGCATGTGTCCCCTGCCGGCTCTAACACAAAAAATCTGAGTGATCAAACAATGCCAATCACTCAGTTCTCACGGGTCAATGAGCAGAGAGTCGGTGACTTCAGTCACTGTCTCTCTGCTCTAAAACCCCCCTCCCATGCTCACTGGAGCGCTAGGCTGTGGAGGGGTTGGAAGCGGCCAGCTCAGGATCTCAGCAGCTTGATGAGAGGCTGAGCCAAGTGCCAGTGCATGCATGTGGGCGCATCCTGACCATATGGTTGGGATCTTTCCCGAGCCTGGGCCGGCTCTGTGTCATCAGCTGAGAGTGGGGTTTAGCCCACTGTCTGCTGAAAACGGGTCCCAGGAGTGTAGAACGAATTGCACTTCTGCTATCCAAGAGAGATCACATACAGTAATATAACATGATTTTGCACAGCTGAGCCAACCTGCCATTAAAAAATGCATTTTCCTCCGTTTCTATTACAAGAACTTTGCAAATTAGTAATTTTTCTTCATACATTTTTACCAAAATTTATACTGCTACATATCTTTGGTAAAAATAACCCACAAGAGTCCACAAGCTATGGTGCCAGTCTCTGAAAATTGATCAAACCTGAAGTACTGACAGCCTAATTTCTAATTTATTGAAACCCTAAAAAGCCAGGAAAGTACAAATACCCCCCAAATGACCTCTGTTTGGAAAGTAGACATTCCAAGGTATTTAGTAAGAGGCATGGTGAGTTTTTTGAAGTTGTAATTTTTTCCCGCAATTCTTTGCAAAATTAAGACTTTTTTTCTTTTCTTTTTTTTTTCCACAAAAATTGTCATATTAGCAGGTTATTTCTCACACACAGCATATGCATACCACAAATTACACCCCAAAACACATTCTGGTACTGCTCCTGACTATGGTGATACCACATGTGTGAGACTTTTACACAGATTGGCTACATACAGAGGCCCAAAATTGAGGGAGCACCTTCAGGTGTTCTAGGAGTATAAATTATACCTATAATTTCTTAACTACCTCTAACACTTTTGCATGCCCTGGAGCACCAGGACAATGGAAACGGCACAAAAATTAACCCATCCCCATTACCCCATACCTCATCTTTTTCTACGAGTTTTTGGAAAATGTGGAAAGAAAATGAAAACACATTTATTTTACACAAAGTTGTCCATTTATACAATATTTCTAACACATAGCATGTACATACTAAACATTACACCCCCAAATACATTTTCCTACTCCTCCTGAGTACAGTGATACCACATGTGGGAGACTTTTCCACAGGCAGCCTACATACAGAGGACCAACATACAGGAAGCACCATCAGGTGTTCTAGCGGCTTACATTTCAAATCTATTTTGACTACCTATTACACTTTTGTGAGGCACTGTAGTGGCATGGACAAGAAGACATGTGGCATGGATGAGTATGAATAGCGATGTATGAACCGTGCATTGAGATGGCTGAGCAAGGTTGAGCCATAAATGTGGATGACTGAGTATGGATGGGATGACTAAGCATGAATGAGTACAGATGGGATGGCTGAGTACGGATGGGATGGCTGGGTATGGTTGGGTACGGCTGAGTGTGGCTGGGTAAGGCTGAGTATGGCTGGGTACGGCTGAGTATGGCTGGGTATGGCTGAGTATGGCTGAATACGCCTGAGTAAGACTGGGTACGGCTCAGTACAGCTGGGTATGGCTGAGTATGACTGGGTATTGCTGACTATGGATGGATGGATGGATGAGTATTACTGAGGCTGCCTGGATGCATATGACAGAGGGATGGATGAACATGGTTGGATGGCTGGATGAGTATGACAGAGGGATGTCTGAGCATGGATGGATGGCTGGATGAGTATGAAAGAGGGATGGCTGAGCATGGATGGATGGATGGATGAGTCTTGCTGAGTATGGCTGGCTGAATGAGTATGACAGAGGGATGGCTGAGCATGGATGGCTGGCTGGATGAGTATGACAGAGGGATGGATGAACATAGATGGGTGGATGGCTGGATGAGGCTGCAATGGACACAGATCAGTGCTGTGGGCACTACAGATCCAGCCCATATAGCTGCTGCACCCGATCTCTCCCCTCTCCACTCACACTGTACCGATCGGTACAGAGAGGGGAGAGAGGAACCGGACATGACGCCGGTTTGTTTACAAGTGATCGCTTCGTCATTTGAGGAAGCGATCACATGGTAAACGGCCGCTGTCAGCGGCCATTTACAGTGATCCGTGATGCGCCAGGTCCTCTGGACCCGGCGGTCATGGATACTTCCATTTGTGTGCCACAGGGAGCGCACGGGAGTACGATTCTGGGAGGACATCAATGTACACCCTCCCAGAGTTATCAAGCCCCACTGTAGTTTACCTGAAATGTTACCTGAATGTTTGGTGAATGTCAGATTTACTGCTTTATAAATATGCCCCTAAAGCTGGAAATAAATGGATAAATGAAGTTTGTAGACCAATCGTTCATTTTTCATATGATCAGTGTGCTTACTGCAACAGTTGATTTCCCTTTCAAGATCGAAAATGAATGAACAAATGTGTTGGAATTTATTTTTTTGAACAAATGGTTTTCTAATTGTTTGTAGGTCAATTGCTTGTAAAAAAAATTCTTAAAATGCACATGAGCAGTAGGGGTAGTAGTAGAAGCCGATCGAAAAAAAAAAAACTATATTTAAAGGGATTGTAAAGCTTTGTTTGTTTTTTTCTTTAAATAAGAAACATGTTATACTTACCTCCACTATGCGGTTTTGCACAGAGTGGCCCCGATCCTCCTCTTCCGGCGCTCCTGGCTCCTCCCCTCCGTCCACGTGGGAGAACCCTCTCCTTGGTGGACACCCATGCGGGCATGCTCCCGAGTCCTGCATCTGTGTTCATTCACAGAATGCAGGACTCGGCCCCATGACCCCCCCCCCCCCCCAGCTCTGCGTCATTGGATTTGATTGCTGCTATCAATCTATTCAATCAGGACACAAGACACAAGCTCGTTCCCAGCCGAAGAATGACAGCATTCAGGTAAGTATAACTGGGGTGCTGGGGGGCTGCAGCATGAGAGAAGGTTTTTCACCGTAATGCATAGAATACATTAAGGTGAAAAACCATGAGGGTTTACAACCCCTATAATGCTTATAATAATTGGAAAAAGTTTGCTAGAAAATTTCCCATACAATGCTTGATCGACAGCTAGATGAAAGAATGTTGATTGTTTTTTGTTCATTTTTCTACTCATCTATGGCTAGCTTTAGTGTCTTCAGCAGCCTTTAGTGAGTCTTGGCTTCTAGTGTGCTGCTGTACCTTTAAGGATGAGGGTCTTATTTGCACAGGATTTGTCCAACAAATTGGAAATTCTCTTTGTGAGATAATTAGCACCCTGAGAGCTGAAGGGGTCTCATTATCACCCTCTGGGGGGGTAATAAAAGTCCAAATTGCCATAAATGATGCTTAAGTCAGGAACATCTCTTGTAAAAATCAGGTTGTTAGTGTTTTCTTTCTTTCTTTTTTTTTTTTTTTCAACGCATCACCAATCTGTCCCTTAAAAAAACAGCCTTGTGAAATTGTTAAATTCAGCTTCTTGGAAAAAGTGTTTGCAGGGTTTAAACTAGGCCCACTAGGTTTACAGATGTGATGAGTGCATTTTTTTTTTTATATATAAAGGTTCTTCTTAACGCACAGTGATTTTCTAGCATTGTTGTCAACCGTCAATATTTTTACTGCCCGCCAGTAAAAAAACGGGCACTTTTCTCGTGCCAGTAAATGCCAGTGACAGGAAAAGGTTGCCAGTAAAAAATATGGCTGTGACGCTCGGCTCGGGATTGCGCAGTTCTGGTCCGGAGCCCCGCCAAGACCATCCAAGTGCTTGCTACGGTGTGTTCAGGTGGCAGATCTGGCGGAGGTGATGCCTGAACGTGTTGTGTGATGTCATGGTGCAAGGGAGCAGAGCAGTGAGGCCGCAGCCTTATGTGCGGGTCTTGCGGGACGGGAGCAAAGCAAGCCAGGAGTGGGACTGTCTGTGCTGTTTGGACTGGCGTGGACTGAAGGGACCACCTGGTGTGGAGAGAGACTGTCACTGTGACTCCAAAGAGGACGTGTCGTGTCGCTGGGGTGTCATCATCATCGTACTGTTGCATACTGCTGTGAGTATTATTATGAGAGTGAATTCATTTGTGTGTGCTGTCCATTCTAAGGCTGGATTCACACATATGCATTTTTTGTGGATTTTGCATTTTGAATATTTGTACTACAGAACGCGTTCCATAGGAAACCATGGTACATGGACTGTAGTGCAAATCTGCAAAATGCAAAAAGGACTAAAAATGCATAGGTGTGACTCCAGCCTAATTTCTTGCCCTCCTGAGTCCTGTCCCTGAGCTACTTACTTACTTTGCCTTAATATTTACCTTAAATCACATTGCTAATTGCATATTGCACTTGTTTGTAGCGTAAATGTTGAAATTTGCCCTTAAAACTGTAATTATTAACATTTTGGAAATGCCAGAAAAACCTGGCTGTGCCAGTAAATTTTGGGAGTCATGTCAGTAAATATCAATCTGAAAGGTTGGCACTGTTTACTAGTAGCCCGGTAACATCTCAGCCTTGTTTTTTTTTTTCAGAGGCAGTCACTGAGTTTGGCTCAAGAGGTTCTGCATTGATCACGAGTACTAAAAAAAAAAAAGCCAGATCAGCACTGAGGACAGAGAAGCGATGAGTAAAGCAGCTTTCATCAGACAACGCACAGCCCACCAGCAATCATCATAGGCTGCGGCACGTCAGTTTTTTTTTGTAATCAAAAGGCTATTTTCTGCATGTGGGTCTTATTTATTTTGTGCTGTCAACTTGCGTATGTGGTTTTTGGCGGGGGGAGGGGTATGAGCTATGTCAGCTGATATATGACACACTTATCATTACTAAGGCTAATTTCCTTTTTATAGATAAAGTAGAATCACATAAAATGTGACTTGGTATTATTTTTAAATAGGCATAGTTAATTGAGACGGTATTGTAGTCAGTGTGAGATCACCATGTGGTATATTCTAGCTGTGGAGGATCTAAATGTTTAGCATTGCATACTAATTCTTCCTTCCCTCAGTGTAGTAAACAATCACAGAACAATTACCTATAGATGAACATGCACCATATTGCTTTACTGTGTATTTGCATTAAACAAACAGGCATAGTTGTTGCAATGTTTATGTATAATGTAAAGACAATAATACATGTCTTTATAGATGCAGTTAATTAACTTTGTTGTTAGTGAGGGTTGCCTGTTATAATTTATCAGAATTTTATATAGGCCTCCAGTAGATGGGAGTTAGCTGGTAGTGTTTCATTATTGCAAGCACCAACCCCCTTCATTACAATGAAATGCCCCCTATTGTGCAGCCTGTAGGGTATGCACTTCCTTATCCCCTGGCTGGCCATTGTCTGTCTATACAACAGGCATGGTGTAATGACCCCCTACAGCTAGCATTAGAGAGCTCCATTTTCTTCAAACAAAGTCTTAAGTAGGCAAGGTTTAGATGCACTGTCAGTGCCTGCTACACAACCTGCTCTAACCTGTTCTCTTGGTCTGTTAATATTTTTTTAGAGCTAAATCCAGCGTAAACCCCCTAAATCAATTGTACAGCTGTCACCACAACAGGAAGAGAGGGAAAATGTTTCAATGGGGACAACTGTTTAGGAGGGAATTTCCACTCACAACTACGGTTGTGTCTCCACTTGAAACTTTAGGGCTCGTTCACATTTGCGGGTCCCTCTGAGGAGCGATCCAAAGTGAATCGGTTTTTATGAGACATTTGACAGGTGGTCAGGAGGTATTATGTTGCCTCCTCACTGCCTGATTTACACTGGTACGACAAACAATCCGACATTGGAAGCTAATGTCGGATGACGTGTGAAAATCAATGTTTTCCTATGGGAGCCGTCTTAACTGGTCCGACACAAGTCAATCCGACTTTGAAAATGCTCCCTGCACTACTTTGGTGTTTCTTTGATCCTACTTCAGCCCATTGAATATCACTGAAGTACGACTTGTGCCCTGAAGATCTTGAAGGGCAACCCCATGCCAAGTTACAAAAAAAACGGTGCAAGCCCCCCCCCCCCCAAGATCCATATCAGACCCTTATCCGAGCATGCAGCCCGGCAGGTGAGA
Source organism: Lithobates pipiens (assembly GCF_037356315.1). Lineage (NCBI taxonomy): Eukaryota > Metazoa > Chordata > Amphibia > Anura > Ranidae > Lithobates > Lithobates pipiens. Next base: position 461,975,577 of record NW_027507748.1, read on the forward strand.
AAAAGGGGTGGGGATGAGCGAGCGCCCCTGAACCATACCAGGCCGCATGCCCTCAACATGGGGGGTGGGTGCTTTGGGGCAGGGAGACCCTGCTTCCCCCCCACCCCAAAGCACCTTGTTCCCATGTTGATCAGGACAAGGGCCTCTTCCCAACAACTCTGGCTGTTGGTTGCCGGGATTTGCAAGCAGGGTCTTCTCCGCTGTATTCTCGCTCTTTTGCTCGCTATTTTTCCCAGTCTTCTCTCCTGTCTTCTCCCTCTATTCTTCTTCTGATGTTGACTCAATGCTCTCTTCCTCTCTAATGCTGGGTGCGCGGTGTGCCACTACTGATTGTGGCATGGGGCGAGGTCACAGTGTGATGTCATCCATAGGCCCCGACCCCGCCTGGGGCATGATGGGTGGCTTGGAGTCGAGTCAACATCGGAAGAAGAACAGAGGGAGAAGACAGCGGAGAAGACTGGGCAAAAGCGTGAGCAAAAGAAGGAGCAATAGAGCAAGAAGACAGTGGAGGAGACCCGGTAGAAGACAGCGGACAGAGAGAGAAGAACCAGAGAGAGAGCGGAGAAGAACTGGAGAGGGGAGAAGAACCAACAGAGGCAGAAGCTGTCAGCAGAGGACACAGAAGAGCCGGAGAGGGGAGAAGAGATCAGAAGAGATGACGGAGCTGCCTTAATAAATTACTTTAAAAATCTGTATAATGTGTTTTATTTTTGACACTTTTTTAGTTAAATGGGTAGGGGTACAATACTCATTCACGTAGGGTGGGGGGCCAAGATCTGGGTTCAATGGGCTTTCAGATTCCGATAAGGTCCCTGCCTGCAGACCCTGGAAACCATCGGCCAGGATTGTCGGAAAGAGGCACTTGTCCTCATCAACATGGGGACAAGGTCCTTTGGGGTGAGGGGGAAGGACCTGCTGGACTGCATGCTCGGATAGGGGCCTGGTAGGGATTTTGGGGGGCCCTCACATTGTTTTTTCTGTGTGGAGGTTCCCCTTAAAATCCATACCAGACCAAAGGGCCTAGTATGTTCTTGGAGTGGGAACCCATGCCATTTTGTTTTTCATTTGGCGCGGAGTTCCCCCTAAAGATCCATACCAGACACAGTGCCTGGTATTGTCAGGGATCAAAGTCAGATCCCTGTTCATTTAAGTCGGACGCATGTCGGACTTCAAGTCGCAGGGCAAAGTCGGATCCAAAGTGGTAAGACTGTTGTGTCGTACCAGTGTGAACCCGGCCTAAATCCCCAAAAACCTGCATTGCCACATCACAAAAGCATGCATTGCACACAGATGCTGTATGACCTCATGCAAGCTCCACATGTATTGCACACAGCTGCGATGTGACCTCATTCAAGCTCCACATGCATTGCAAACAGCTGTGGTATGACCTCATTCAAATGCCATTTGAACCACTTGAATGAGGTCATACTGCAGCCTTGTGCAATGCATGCGTTTGTGATGTGGCAATGCAGGTTTTTGGGGATTAAGGCTGGGTTCACACTGGTACGACACGATGTATCGTAAGTACATGATATTGCACCTTAGGAATCCAAGCTTTTTTTTACTTTATTGTAATACGTTGGTGATTAGCACTAAAGAACTACCGGAAAATAATGGTGGTAAATGTAGGTATTCTTTTTTCCTGTAAATGTACAACACTGATTCCTGTGTCACTTTATTGTCTGTAGTCTGCAGATTTACCCCCATCCCTTCATTCCTTATGTAAAGACACTTATAAACAAAGACTTATGATTGTTCCACCATGCATGATAAGCCCTTGAAAAGAATTCATTATCTAACATGCTCATTCACTGGATGTTCATGCTGTCTCTGTTAAAAGCTGAATTTCATATATATATATATATATATATATATATATAGAGAGAGAGAGAGAGAGAGAGAGAGAGAGAGAGTTAAAAGCCCCCCGCTAGAGGCTGAAAAGCAGGTTAAAAGCATCACCGCGGCCCCAGTGTGAAAAGACTCAGTGATGTTGAGATCGGTGCTCTGTGGGGGCCAAACCATCACTTCCAAGACTCCTTGTTCTTCTTTAAGCTGAAGATAGATCTTAATGACAATAGCTGTATGTTTGGGGTCATTGTCCCACTGCAGAATACATTTGGGGCCAATCACAAGCCTAGTTGAGTCGCTCAGTCTTGTTTCCATGTCCTATGCATGAAAACATAGGAACTGGGGTGCAAAAAAATGGCAGCAGGTGCTCTGGACAGAGTCAAAATGTGAAAAATGTGTCTGTAGCGAGAGGCAGTTTGTTAGCGAAGGGCTGGAAAGCAGTGTAGTAATAAGTGTATGCAGGCAACAGTGAAGCATGGTGAAGGTTCCTTGCAATTTTGGGGCTGCATTTCTGCAAATGGAGTTAGAAATTTGGTCAGGATCAATGGTGTCCTCAGTGCTGATAAATACAGTCAGACACTTAACATGCCATACCATCAGGGAGGCTTGTGATTGGCCCCAAGATTATTCTGAAGCAGGGCAACGACCCCAAACATACAACCATACTGGGCAGGACTGCGAGCTGAGCCAAGCCGAATACACAGTAGAGTCGGCTCGGTCTTTTTCGGCAGCGCTCGCTCCAGAAACAGCAGGGAGGCGGGACTACGAGCGGAGCCGAGCAGATGGCTCTGTCTTTTTCGGCGCCGCTCGGTCTTTGTCGGCGGCGCGCGCTTGGTCTGTCTCGGCGGCGGGATATTTAAACACGGGCAAGGCTGCAAACAGTGCTGGGGAGCTGGAAATGACACTGGCAAGCTGCAAATGACACTCTGCAAGGCTGCAAACAGCGCTGGGCAAGCTGCAAATAACACTGATCATTCAGCAATTATGGACAAGGCTGCAGATGCACACTGATAAGGCTGCATTGACGGGCATTTAAATGTAAGTTTTTTTTCCCTTAAACTTCCCTCCTAAAACTTTTTTCCTTAAAATGCCCTCCTAAACTTGGGGTGCGTGTTATACGCCGGTGCGTGTTATACGCCGGTGCGTGTTATACCCCGATAAATACAGTACTTACCGAATTCCTTCAAAAACTGTGTGCAAGTTTCCCTAGGAGAAATTAAGAATTGATAATGCTTTGAAGACAAAGGGTGGTCATATCAAATATTGATTTGATTTGGATTTCTCTTCTGTTCATTTACTTTCCATGTTGTTAATTGATAAAAAATAAACTATTAACACCTCTATTTCTGAAAGCATTCTTAGTTTTTCAGCATTTTTTCACATCTGCCTAAAACATTTGCACAGTACTGTATATATTTATATAAAATTACAGTTATGAATTCATTAAAGTGGAACTTTACATAAAAACAAGAAACAAAATGTGAACAGGCAAGATTTTCAATGCAGAAGAGGCATGCTACAGTATGTCACTTACAGTAACAGTAAGTTACTTGCCTCCCTTTCCACACTGTACAGTGAGCTGTGCACGAGCAGCTCGGTGTAAGAATTTCAGGAATACCAAGTTGTGCTGACAGCAGGAAGGAGCAAGATGAAAAGAAAAATGGCATCACCACTGTGCTGCTGTTCCTTTATTGTCCAATCATAAGGCTGGGGATGCGTATTTGACCACTCAATGCTGCTGCAGTGAAGGTTAAAGACCTGGCTGCGCTGTCTTGCAGAAATGTCTGGATCATAAACTGTCTTTATGTTATTAGAAATCCATTTGCAGGTTAAACAGTTCCCAAAATGTATTGTAGATGTGTATGTAGTTGCTTGCCTGAAGCCTACTTTTAAGGGTCGGTCCACATTGTGTGCAGTGACTGACATTTTTCCACACTGGTTCAATACCAATCCCTACAAAACAATTGTTTTCTATGTGCCCCATTTACACCCCACTGGTGTAATGTACAGTGGAGAAGAATGCAGACATGAATTTTTCCACAACACATTCAAGCTCACCTAATAGCAGAGCCAATCACTGCATATCTTAATCAAACAGATATTAATGAAATATAATTTTAACATTTCAGTAAATGTTAGGAAAGGTAAACAGTGCCTTGCATTTTTACAACACAAGGCATGCTATAATGGATTGTTTTAGCATTCAGGTATGTATGATCAGGTCCATACAGAACCCCCCTACAAACATATACTGATTTTTATCTGTAAGCCCCCGTATACACGGTCGGACATTCCGACAACAAAATCTGTTTTTTTCCGATGGACTTTGTCCGAAACTGGTGTTGCCTACACATGGTTGGACAAAGTTGTCGGAAATTCCAATAGTTCGTAACGTGATGACGTTATTTCGTTACGGCGGGACTATGTTCAGACTATAGCCAATAGCTTTGGTCTAGGAATTTGATCTGAGCATGCGTGGCACTTCTCTACAAACGATCAAAGTCTGATCGGATCATGTTGTCGGAAAATTTTATATCCAGCTCTCAAACTTTGTTGGTCGGACATTCCGATGTAAAAAGTCTGATGAAG